>NC_040282.1:34259852-34859852 GCF_004118075.2 Vigna unguiculata
GTATAGTGAAGGTTATCTGGGACCGGAGGACAGGTGATGCTACTTGGGAGCTAGAGGAGGACATGAGGAGTTCATACCCACATCTGTTCTGGTAAGTCTAATTTTTCGAGGACGAAAAATTTTTGTTGTTGGGGAGATATTGTAAGCCCTCTTTCTTCAGTTCATGAAATGGGCCTGGCCCTCTGCAGGCCCAAGGCCCTGCCCTTCTGAAGGGCACCTTACCCTACCCTAACAGCCCTCACAGTTTCACACTTGCTTCTGTTTCAGAAAAACAAAAGCTCTCAACTTCCTCTCCAAACTCCAGCAAGGTGCTCAGCTAGGGCACAGCTTCCGTTCGTCTCCGAGCTACCAAACCTCTTCCTTTCTCCAGAGAAGCTGACCTTTAGAGCTCAGGGTTTGTTCCTTCTCCTCTCTACTTCGTTTAAAGTGCGTGGTTTGAGTTAGAGTTACGACTCTTAACTTCGTTTTGTCCCCTTTTCCTGTTTCAGCTCATTTCTGGAAGCTGTTGTACCCCTTGGTTCAAATCAGTTTGCGTGTAGTGCTCCAACAAGAGGTAAGGGAAGCTAGACTCCTCGGTTTTAAGTGTTTCTGGGTCGTTTGTGGTCGTTTTGAGTTCGTATGCGTGCCTAGTATGTTTTTATCGAGTGATATGGATTTGCATGTGGGTTTGGGGCTGGATCTGGGCGGTTTCCGCCGTTGCATGTGGGTTGACAGTGGTGAACGCTGCTATTTTCGCCCAAGCGAGCTTGTCTCGCCTAGGCGAGAATATCAGAGTACTCACCACCACGAGAGCTCGCCTAGGCGACCTGTCCACGTTCTGAGCGACGCCATGTCTCGCTCAGGCGAGGAGGTCTCGCCTGAGCGAGAAATCGTGAACAATCCCACGTTGCCCATCTCGCTTGAGCGAGAATTCGTGAAGGGGCCATGTCACGCGTCTCGCCTGAGCGAGAATGCGTGAGGGTGCTATGTTTCCTTGGCTGTTTGAGTGATTTGTGGTATGTACCGTTGAATTATTCTTTCTAAATATGATGTGCACGAGTATGATTGAATGTTTGGATTAGTGTATGGCTATTTATCGCGAACATGCAAGATTTTGGTGTGTTAGCATGAGTTATGTATGAAGTTGTGTTTGGATGGTTGATAATGAGCATGAGAAATCAATGTGGAGATAGCAAGTGGTGGTTATATGATGTGAAACATGAGATCGGTGTGAAATAGGCGTAATTCCATGAGTCTCGTGGGGAGACTCAATGGTGGCGTGTAGTGTATATATTAAGATAAGGATTCAAGTAAGGATTGCATCCCGAAACTCTAAAGGGTCAGTGAGTCTCAAGTAGAGCAAACTGACCCAAGTGGTGAGAGTAGCGGGAGGCCCTAGTCTTTGGCAGGATAATGGCCTTAGACGCTTGAAGGCTAACCTCGTGAGTGGTAGGGTGAAACCCATTGGCAATGGCTCTGCAGAGCAGTAGAGGCCACCACGAGTGCAGGCATCCAGTGAATCCGATCTTAATATATGTATCCGGATAATTGAGTCATAGTGTCTTGCTTGTTTGCTATAACATGATCTATGTGCCTCTGTGTTGTATGTCTGGAATGTTTATGTATTTATCCCTTTATGCCATGATAAGTATTATATTACACTAGCTTACCCTTGCTTTTCTTGTGTGTGTTTCCGTTGTATGTTCTCTTTTGCGATGATCACCTTCTGGTGGGAGCAGATGAGAGGGAGGCTCGAGATGGATCTGGGAGACACAGTGGTGCGGCCTAGATATCCTTGTTTGGATGTATTAGGAGAAATTCTAGGGCCATGAGGCCTTTTGTACTAGTTGCCTTAGTGGCAACCTCTTTTGCAAAACTGTTGCACTCTTTTATATTCTCTTTTGCTTAGGACTCTGTGGTATGCCTAAGCTTCCTTTTAAGTAATTCAGGATGACTGTAACAGTTACCATTTCTACGTTTATGTTCATCTGAATGCTTCTCGTTATTATAACTGTGTGATATTTTATTTGGTAGATTAATCTATTAAAATGGGACGTCACATAAAACGTTAGAAAAAGAATCCAGTTAATAAAAAGTATCAAGTATTGGAATAACAAAACATACGAAAAGGAAATAAAAATATATAGCGTAATGTATGGGTTCTTCTTGGAGTATAATGAACGGCTCTGTGTCGATTAGCCAGACAGACTATGAGCCATATAAATTTTATCAGTGTTGTCATGAATAATAGTTCACAACAACTGTTTACTATTTTAAATCAGCAACTCATAATGCCTAATCATTATCTGAAACTGTTTTATGTACTTCTCCCGCTCTTGCTGCGTGGTGCAGCAGGATCCATGATCGGATTCAACAGTAGTGCAGAAATAAAGTGCATTGACAGGGAAAGACAAGCACTTCTGAACTTCAAATATAGCCTCGTGGATTTCTATGGCGTGCTGTCTTCATGGAGAGATGACGAAAACACTCGAGAATGCTGCAAATGGAAAGGCATTCAATGCGACCAACAAACAGGTCATGTAACCATCCTTCGTCTCCCTGGTAGGATGCACACTATCTGATGGTACACTCAATGTCACTTCATTGTTTGCCTTGCAAAATATTCAACATTTAGATCTCAGCTGCAATCTTTTTATCGGGACCATCCCAGAACTCATTGGCTCACTTACCATCTTAAGATATCTCGATCTCTCCTCAAATATGTTGAAATCACCATCCATATTTTACTGGCTCTTCAACTCCACTACCAATCCTCGTACACTTCAACTTTATGATAACATCTTGGAAGGTCCCATTCCAGATGGATTTGGGAAAGTAATGAACTCTCTTGAAGTTCTTGACCTCTCTCATAACAAACTGCAAGGTGATACGATCATATATTGGTATCACCTCTACCTTCCTGTGACTTTCGATGGCGGATGCAACGCGTACTCAAACGCTGATCCAGACTTTGGTGCGGGAAGAGGAAGACCGCCTCAACGATCGTATGAATGCACGATTCATCGAGCTTGGCGCGTCTCTGAAACAAACGCTGCATGACTCGCTTACAAGTTCGTTAACGGGTTCTTTAACTGATTCTTTGACTTCGACCTTATTGATGAAGATTCAAGATCTACTTCAACAGAATTTAGCTCCCAGTCCATCGCGTCGTGGTGAGAAATCTTCTTCTTACTCGTATGGTACGCGTTTAGCTAGGCTTGATTTTCCTCGGTTTAATGGCGATGAGGTGAAACATTGGTTGATTCAATGCGAAACATTTTTTTCGGTTGATCATACACCCAAGGAGTATAAGGTGCGTTTGGCAGTGGTTCACTTTGAAGGACGGGCTCTGCAATGGCACATTGCCTTTGCTAAGCCGATTGGAGTGGATAACTTACCGCCATGGGAGGAATACAGTACGCTGGTGTTAGAGCGATTTGGGGAAATTGCGGAAGATCCGATGGCAGACCTGATGAAGTTACGACAGAAAGGTTCTGTTACTGACTATCACGAGGAGTTTGATTGTTTGGTGGCTAGGGTGGAATTATCGGCAGAGCATAAGTTGAGTTGCTTCTTGGGCGGGTTGCAGCAAGAAGTGCAGATGATGGTTCGGATGTTTCAGCCTGTGTCGGTACACAAGGCTTTTTCCTTAGCCCGAATGTATGAGGCAGCTTCTAAAGCGGGGGGCAGTGGAAATGTGATAGCAAAAAGTTCCAAATCTGTGGCCTCTGTTAAAACTCCTAACAACAATGCTTCTATATTGGGAACTTATGAGCCTTCTAAAACGGGACCCAAACCTACCAGACAGCTTAGTTCTGCTTTTATGGCAGAAAGGAGAGCGAAGGGGTTATGTTACTTCTGCGATGAGCCATTTTCCCATGAGCATGCGAAGGTGCATAGGAAGTTGCAGATTCATGTGCTGGAGATGGATGCGGTGGAGGGTTTAGTTGAGGAGTTAAATGCGGATGTTGAGGAGGAGGGTCATGGGGAGGAACCTCTAATATCCGTTAGTGCCTTAACTGGGTTGTGTTCTTGCAAGACTATGAGGACGATGCGGGTGACTGGTTTTGTTCGGAAGAAGCCCATTCATATTTTGATTGACAGTGGAAGTACTAATAACTTCCTGGATGAGCAAGTGGCTAAGAGGCTGGGGTGTAAGATTGAGCCAACGAAACCAATGCGTGTTTCCGTGGCTGATGGTAATACCTTGGCTATCTCTTCCATGGTGCCGAATTTCAGTTGGCAACTGCAGCAGAGTACTTTTAATAGTGATGTAATGTTGCTTCCCCTTGGTGGTTGTGATCTAGTGTTGGGAATTGAGTGGCTGGTCACTTTAGGGGATATTATGTGGAATTTTGACAAGTTGTTGATGGAGTTTTCCTTTAAAGGCAAACGACATGTCTTGAGGGGTTTGTCTTCGGGTGGCTTGAAAACTATAAAGAGGCAACAAATTAGCAAGACAATTGAAGAGGGAGTACACTTGTCTATGATTCAGTTGTGTGATCAGGAAGAAGGGCTGTTACAGACTATGACTACTCATGCCAATAGTGGAGAGGTTCCTGTGAAAATTGAGCAGGTCTTATGGGGGTTTGCGGATCTGTTTCAAGAGCCAAAACAGCTACCTCCTAGAAGACTCGGTCATGATCATCAAATTCCACTGATACAAGGAGCTAATCCAGTTAATATCAGGCCTTACAGGTATGCCAAACACCAGAAAGATGTCATTGATGGGTTGATTAAGGAATACATGCAATCTGGGATTATCCAAAACAGTAGCAGTCCCTATGCAAGTCCAGTGGTGCTGGTGGGTAAGAAGGATGGGTCTTGGAGGATGTGTGTTGATTATAGAGAGTTAAATAAGCACACGATTAAGGATAAATTCCCTATTCCTCTTGTGGAAGACCTATTGGATGAATTACATGGCTCGGTTATCTTCTCCAAGATTGATTTACGGGCAGGCTATAACCAAGTCAGAATGCAACCAGAGGATGTGTATAAAACTGCATTTAGGACCCATGGAGGACACTATGAATACCTTGTAATGCCATTCGGTCTCACTAGTGCCCCAGCAACCTTCCAAGGGTTGATGAATGCTATCTTTAAGGATTATTTGAGGAAGTTCCTTTTGGTATTCTTTGACGATATATTAGTGTACAGCAAGGGAGAAGAGGAACATTTGGAGCATTTACAGCTTGTGTTGAAGACCTTGCGGGACCATTCCCTGTTTGCTAGAAAGGACAAATGTTTTTTTGGTGTGCCTAGAGTTGAATATTTAGGACACTTAATTTTTAAGGAGGGTGTGGCTACTGACCCTTCCAAGATTGAGGCAGTAAAGAATTGGCCTTTACCTCACAATGTCAAGCAGTTGAGAGGTTTTTTGGGTCTCTCCGGGTATTATAGGAGGTTTGTGAGGGGGTATGGTGTTGTGGCAAAGCCTTTATCTAATATGTTGAAGAAAGAGGGATTCTGCTGGTCTGAGGAGTCTAAGGCAGCCTTCCAGCAATTAAAAGAGGCTCTTATTACTGCTCCAGTTCTGGCTTTACCAAATTTTTCGAAGATATTTGTGTTGGAGGTAGATGCTTGCGGGTATGGCATTGGTGCTGTGTTAATGCAAGAGCATCATCCTGTGGCTTTCATTAGCAGGACCTTAAATCAGCAACAACAATCCCTGTCTACTTATGAAAAGGAGCTGATGGCAGTAGTGTTTGCTGTCCAGAAGTGGAGGCATTATTTGCTTAATCATCATTTTATTATTAAGACTGATCACAGGAGCCTTAAATACATTTTGGAGCAGAAATTCACCACTATTTTTCAGCAGAAATGGTTGGTTAAATTGATGGAATTTGACTTTACTATTGAGTACAAGCAAGGCCAGGACAACATGGCAGCGGATGCTCTGTCAAGGGTGCAGTCGTCTGCGTGTTATCAGTTATTGGTACATCAGGTTCAATCGGATATGCTGGCCAAGATTCAACAAACTTGGTCTATGGATGATGGTTTAAAGAGAATTATTGAGGAGATTCAAGCAGATCCTAATTCTCATAAGCATTTCACATGGCAGAATGAAGAATTGAGAAGGAAGGGCAAACTAGTGGTGGGGCAGAAAGATGAATTGAAGAGAGAAATTCTTGAATGGATGCATTCTTCTCCTACAGGGGGACATTCGGGAAGGAGAGCTACATTAAAAAGAATTAAAGCTATCTTGTACTGGAAGGGCATGACAAAGGAGGTGATTAAATTCATTCAGCAGTGTCAGGTTTGTCAAACCTGTAAATACGAAACAGTAGCTTCACCAGGGTTACTTCAGCCTATTTCAATCCCTGGTCATGTATGGCAGCACATATCTATGGATTTTATTGAGGGCCTTCCTAATTCATTTGGTAAGCAAGTGATATTTGTGGTGGTGGACCGATTGAGCAAATCTGCTCATTTTATGGCTCTATCTCACCCTTACAGTGCTTCGGACGTGGCCCAAGTTTTTTTGGATTTTGTATTCAAATTACATGGCTTCCCCGATTCAATCATTAGTGACAGGGATCCTATTTTTGTGAGCCATTTTTGGCAAGAATTGATGTCTTTGCAAGGGGTGCAACTCAGGTTATCCTTAGCCTACCATCCTCAAACTGATGGTCAGACTGAGGTGGTAAATAGGGTGTTAAAAACTTATCTGAGGTGTATGTGCAGTGACGCTCCTGCGTTATGGTCTAAGTGGCTAGCGTTGGCTGAATGGTGGTATAATACCACATTTCACAGTGCCATCAATGCTACTCCCTATGAAATCGTGTATGGACAGCCTCCTCCAGTATGCTTGCCTTATTTGCCTGGAGAATCAAAGATTGAACTGATAGATAGAAGTTTAAGGAAGAGGGAAGAAATGCTTAAGATTCTGAAGTTTCATTTGCAGAGGGCACAGAATCGGATGAAGCAAGCGGCTGATAAGCATAGATCAGAAAGGAGTTTTGAAGTGGGAGACTTGGTGTTTGTGAAACTGCACCCGTATAGACAGGTCTCGGTGGCTAACAGAACTAATGCTAAATTGAGTCCTAAATTCTTTGGCCCTTTTGAAATCTTGAGTAAGGTTGGTGCAGTAGCTTACAAGTTGAAACTGCCTGTTGGTTCTAAGGTGCATAGTGTCTTCCATGTGTCTCAGTTGAAGAAGCATATTGGAGAAAACAGTATGGTGTCTGGTTTACCCCTGTCAGAGGAGGAACAGCAGGCCAAAGAACCAGAAACTATATTGGATCGTATGACTGTGAAGAGGCAGGGTAGAGCTGTCACCAAGGTGTTGGTCAAGCGGAAACATCAGCTACCTGAAGATTCAACTTGGGAGTACTATTATGATTTGAAGAAAAAATTTCCTTTTTTCAATTCTTGAGGTCAAGCAATTGTTTAAGGAAGGGGCTATGATACGATCATTGTTTATAAGGACCGTATGAGAGTATAAAATACGTATACTGGTTGCTGTTTCTGTTAGGAAGTTAGTTAAAAACTGTTAGTAACTAATAAATAGGAAGAATGCATTCTGTTATGGGGCATTCATTCATTCTTTTCAGGAAACAAATTTCCTTCTGTATCCTCTATACTCTTGCATGTGAATGAGATTCGGATTCTATTCTCACATTAGAATACCTATTGTTCGTTATCAATCTTCGAATACCCTGTATTCCTAGTTGGTTTCATCACAAGGTTTCATCACAAGGTGAGATTCCATCTTTCTTTGGGAACATCTGCACATTGCAGAGTTTAGACCTCTCAAGCAACAAGTTGAGTGGGAATATTTCTATCTTTTTTCCAGAATTCATCATGGTGCAACAGACACGTGTTTCAGTATTTGTATTTATCTAATAACCAGATTACAGATGCGATACCTAAAAGCATCGGATTACTATCTGAATTGCTGATTTTGTTCTTGGATGGAAATCATTTGGAGGGTGATGTCACTGAATCCCATCTTTCCAACTTTTCCAAATTACAGAAATTATCCTTGTCAAATAACTCTCTGTCTCTAAAAATAGTCCCTGATTGGGTTCCTCCTTTCCAATTATTTTACTTGGGACTAAGATCTTGCAAGTTGGGCCCCACCTTTCCCAGTTGGCTGCAGACTCAACGCTCCTTAACTTACCTGAATATTTCTGATACCAGGCTTAACGGTTCAGTACCAGAATGGTTTTGGAACAACCTACAAAATATGGAAATTTTGGATATGTCACACAACAATCTAACAGGTCCAATTTTCAATTTGCAACCAAAGCTTCTTTTCGGTCCCCTTATATTTCTAAATTCAAATCAATTTGAGGTTATAGTTCCCTCATTTTTGCTACAAGCTTCATTCCTTCTGCTCAATGAAAATAAATTTTCCTATTTGCCTTCATTTTGTGAGCAACGCAGAGCTACATTCGTGATGATTCTAGATTTATCAAACAATGCAATAGAGGGGCAACTTCCAGATTGTTGGAATTCTGTACACAATTTACGGATTCTAGATTTAAGCCACAATGAACTATCAGGGAAGATTCCCGAGTCCATGGGCTCCCTTGTGCACTTGAATGCATTGGTTTTACGAAACAACAATTTGATGGGTGAATTTCCTTCTACGTTGAAGAATTGCAGCTATTTAGTTGTGCTGGATGTGAGAGGAAATATATTATCCGGCTCAATACCATCATGGATTGGAGAAAGTATGAACCAACTAGTCATCTTGAATATGCAACAGAATAACTTCTCCGGAAGCATTCCTAATGATCTTTGTAATTTGAAGCACTTGCAGTTGTTGGATCTTTCGTGGAATATGTTATCAAAAGGAATTCCAACATGCTTAAAGAATTTGACTGCCATGTCTGAACAAGGATTCAATGGAAATACTATTTTATATTATGTAGTTAGTGCCCAAGGATACATGTTCTTTGGTATGGATGCTTATATGTCAAACATTAGATGGATGTGGAAAGGTGTGGAACATGAGTTCAAAATTCGACATCTGTCTTTCAAAAGCATTGATCTTTCTAGTAATAATTTAACGGGTGAAATACCAAAAGAGATTGGGTATTTGGTTGGGCTAGTTTCTTTGAATTTATCCAGAAATAATCTGAGTGGAAAAATTCCTTCAGAGATGGGAAATTTAAGTTTCCTAGAGTCCCTTGACTTACAAAGAAATCACATCAGTGGTGAAATTCCTTTCTCACTTTCTGAAATCGATTTTCTTGGCATATTAGATTTGTCACACAACTCTCTCTCTGGAAGAATCCCATCAGGAAGACACTTTGAAACCTTTGATGTCTCAAGTTTTGAAGGGAATGTTGGGCTTTGTGGTGAACAACTTAACAAAACTTGTTCTGGAGATGGAAATCAGACAACAATAAAGCCTCATGAACATGGAATATTCTATGAGGCATTTTACATAAGCATGGGCATAGGATACTTCATTGGATTTTGGGGCTTATTGGGGCCAAAACTACTTTGGCGTCCTTGGAGAAATTATTACATCAGATTTGTGAACAGACTGATAAACTATATATATGCGTGGTTCTGGTGAATGTGACAAAGTGTTCCTCTCGTAGCTCAAAGGCAGAAAGGTATGTTATAACTCCCTTATGAGATTCCATATGTTTACTATTAACGAGTGAATTAGTTTTTGAAAAGTTTTTTCTCCTAGAAACTTGGTAAAGCGAGATATAATACTCAAATCACAGTACTTCTTCTGCTTATACTTATTTTCTATATATGCAGCCATATGTACTTTATGAGCGATCTTTTGTAACATTTTAGTTCATATTTGTTCGTTTCAGGATCTGAGAATCTCTTTTCTATGGTCCACAATTCTCTTATACTGCAGTTACTAACTCTAATTTTTCGAAACAGTTTTCGTTTCTCTCTTGAATGCTGAAAATTTTGATTTATTTATTACTACCATTAGAAAACATGGTTAACGGATAACCTTAGTCTTCAAGCATACAATCACATAACGAAATTAACCCTAAACTATGAAAGAGTTAGATGGAAATACGTAGAAGGATTAGTCCTTAATTTCTCGTTAAAGGATTTCTGAGTAACAAAAATGAAAGAATTCATGTTATTCCTAGAGCTGAGAAGGTTATTCCAAAATCCCGCAAAACTCGTACATATATTTAAATATATTATGTCTTTATCTTATAATTCGCCGAATTAATTTTTGTTTAAAAAAAGAATGCAGGTGTTGCAGATGCTCTACACGCTTCTTGATCAGAGAGAAAATCAAAGTTGGGTTGCACAAGGGCAAGATATTTATTTAGTTTTGTCCTTTACAGAATTTTGTGTGTAAGGAATAAATTGAAAAATCTTGTTTCCAGAAACTTGTTACGATTTGGTTATATTTTATGGTATATTCTATATCAATATAATAATATATATATATATATATATATATATATATATATATATATATATATACATGAAGATTTTTTTTTTTTACATACCAATTTTACTTTTTAAAATATAATTATTTATTAAATTTTTAAAAATTGATCGTTATTTTATATACTTCTAAAAAATAGTTTAATCGTTATTTTCTCATTTTTTGATATATTTTATTTTACTTTTAATAAATATAATTATATTTTATATATTAATTTAAAATGTTATATTATCATCACCTATTAATATAATATCACTAATTAATATAATATCATGCGCACGTTAATATTAAAAATATAATGTTGTCTCCTATTCAATTACTACTTATATGTGTGATATCCCATAGACAATAATTGTATGACTCTCATTTTTTTAATTCTTTATTTTTTAATGTGATTTAACATGGGTCATTGATTAATGAATTATTGTTTTCTGTGAGAATTAATGATCTACACTAACATTGTGTTTGGATGAAGCATTTCAACAATACTAAGAAATTGAAATGCATTGTATTTGAATTGCTTGCAATTAAATTCCCTTCCTTTTCTAAATAACTTGTTTGGATAAAGATATTAAAATACCTTACATTTCAATTTCTTGTTTGGATAAAATAATTGAATTTCTTGTGAGATAAAATTTCATTTTATCAATATTTATTTTAGGCTTAATTATGTTTTGAATTCATGATAAATTTGGAAACAGGTCGGTCAGGCTTGTCGGGTCAACGAGTCGGTCAGGTCATTGGGCCTGCCCGATACATTTAGGTCGTCAGGCCCGCCCGACACCTCTAGGACATTTGGCTCACCAAACCCGTGTGGGTCGTCGGGCTTACTCGACCCGTTTGTGTCATCAGGTCGGTCCGATCCACCAGGATCATCTGGCCAACCCAACCTGTCATGGTTGTCGGGTTTGCCGGGTCTGTTTGGGGTTGAATCCAGAGTGTGAGGTTGAGTAAGAAGAATTTCAAATTCCACCTTTTTTTAGAGTATTTGAATTTCTTCGAATTTAGCTAATTGAAATACTTCAAAAAACTGCATGCATTTTAAATTCTTTTTAATTTCTTTTTCCAAACAAAGAATTTCATTGCAAAGAATTTCAAATTCTCCAAATAAATGAATCACCCTCTTGAATTGCCCCGTCCAAACACACCATAAGTCTATCAAAAAATAAAAAATGAGAATAAAGAAATAAGAGTCAAAATATAATTTTTCTATTTGATAATTTATCTTCCACGTAGTTTCCTGTTATTTCTTATTTGTAACTCCGACGTAAATTTGTGATGTAAAGAAGAATACAAGAAGATAACTAGCATCCCCACGCTTTGCGTTAGACCACTGATTATATACATTTCTCCGTTAAAATTTCGACGCATATCATTCAAATTTGCATCAAACTGTAGTTGTGATCAAGGGGTTTGAGATTCAATCTATGATGATCTAAATTTTTATGAATTTATATTTTTGGAATTTAAATCTAATCTAATTAATTAGATTTATATTGGATTTAAATTAGATTTTTTTTTGAATTTTAAAATTGAAAATGAAGGTGGGTCTAAGTCTTGCTAAAGTAGTTGAGGACATTAAATAAAACCGATCTAGAAGTACAAAAAATTCAGATTTAATACACGAACTTAGCAATTATTTTAGAAATTCAAGACTATTAAATTGTTTCCATAAAAGACCAAAATTCAATTACTTTATTATCAATGGTATTTTTAATGATATTTATAATAATACAAGCAACGGTTTTTTTATTGTAATATAAAATACTCGTATATTTATTTAGTTTAAATATTATATATTACTTAAATAATTTGATATTGAATTTCATATATTATTTTTTCATCATATATTATAGTTTTAAATTATGTATATTTATCAAACATGTTATTACTTTCAAATAATAACAAAATATATATTGATTTACCACAAACATGGTTGTTGTATTATACATTTTCTAGCTTTTCTTGTGGGTCAGAAAGATAGGGAACCACATGAAAAACTTAAACGTAAAACAAAAAAACAGACTTTGATGTTTTAGTCTTTGCAGAAATTTCATGCAAAGACAAATTTTGGTGATAATTTGAAATGATACCTAACCAGTTCTATAAGAATTTATAGGACAATTTTTCTAAATATACAATGAAAAATATTGCTGAAAAGTTGTTATCATTACTATATTTTTACATTTATTATGTTTTTATCACCGTATAATATTTCCACTACTTACTTTCTCTAAATCTGTCTATCTATCTATTTAGTTATCTAATTATCTCTCTATATAAAAGAATTAATGTGTTTTATAGTTCTCAAAATATATATAGTTGCATTTGTTTCTTCTAAAATATGTTTCCTAACTCTTTTAATTGTTTGGAAAACTGAATGTGTTGTCACATTAAATTTGAAATTGAAACAATTGCAAAGACTTTGAGAAGTTTCTGCAGAAATTTTGTATAAAGACAAATTTGGAATTTGAAACAATTACATGGATTGTGAAAAGTCCCTGCAGAAATTTTGTATAAAGACAAATTAAACTTTCACATTCCTTGTTTTTCCTGAAATCTCATCGCCTGAGAAAGACCATCATTGTCATAAGAATAGAGTGTGTGGAGGAGCGGATAATAAAATGGTGGTTCTAAAAGATCTTACAAAAATTAAAAAAATAAAAATAGCGCATTGATATATTCGATGTAAACTTTGTAAGAGTTTTGAAAAAATAATGTGTTTTATTTTATATGGACTTATAAACCTTAACAAATTTATTTCAGCACAATAACAAATCAGTTTTTAGAGTATTCATTTCATCTTTTAATTTTGAAACTCTATTTTTATGTCAATTATTTATCCTTCTTTCGGTCTATTAACAGGACAAACTTATTTGATTCTTAGTACATTTCATTAAACGTGTCTCCTAGTTATCGATAAGTTAGTTGATATTGACATCAGCGCAAGAAAGGTTTTTAGCATTGATTTTTTCGACATTGTATTTCGGTTTTCAATTCAAAACACATTAAGGTGAAATAAAATAAAAAAAAGACTCTATTGATTTTTTATTACAAATCGAAGCATACACATCAACAATAGACTTCATTATCTCTAAAATCAAGCCCAAAACAATATAAGTTTATAAAAAATAAATAAAGGAATAGGTTTCAGTTCTAAAAAACAACCGAAGCAGATTTGATTGTACGCTTTGGTGCTTTGGTTCACTAGGTAACCGAAACCTATTGTCGTATTAAAAATAAATAAATCATTCACTAATTCTCGCACTGTATTAAATAACTTCAAAAATTAGACCAAAATTTAATATCACCATATGAACTATAAATAAGTAACATAGGTAAAATTTGAGAACTAGTATTCAAATAGATTTACATGCAATTTTGATGCTTTTGTGATACATATGCAAAAAGAAATAAATCAAATATATCATCATATCATTTTTAGGTTCAGATGAGGGAAATGCAAACTTGGGAACATAGAGAGGGGGAGAGAGAGAGAGAAAAGAGAAAACTTGGAAACGAAGGGTGCACAATAGCAACACAATAGAGAGAGAGCAAGAAGAGAAATAGAGAGAAAAGAGAAAAATTGGAAACGAATGGTGCGCAATAGCGGCGCAATTTTGTGGCAAGGAAGTAACTTTTCAAAAAATTTAATCCTAAGTAGAAGAATATGCTTCAATTCTTTGTAGAACCTATATACTAGTATAGACTTCAGTTATTTTAGATTCGAATTCTATAGTTGTGCAAATAATTTAAAAAATGTCACTACCTTTTGAAAGACTTCTTTTTTCTTGAAACTAAAGCCTTTAGGTGATTTCAAATGTGTTTTCTGCACTAATATGAAGAAATCCTATCCTCCCATCAAACAAATATATACTTCTTCATTCTCCCTTGATGAAGCACTTGGTGAAGACTTATCATTATCTTTCCAAATTATATATGTTCTTCTACCTTTGCCTCCTTTCTCAATCTTTTTACACTATCTTGATTCTATTGCTTTGATTGTTTGGACATTCAATTTTGATATATCCCTATTTTTCACTATCAAAACAAAGTAAAATTTGTTGAATTAAAATCATATTTCTTATTCACGTATTTTATTTAAGGATAGTTTTTGTCATTGTTTCTTTTCTTCAAAAACCCTTCAAATTTCTTAACAAGTAAAGATAGATTTTGAGCCAATGTGTTCATCATTTTTCTTCACCATTTTCGTCTTTTTACACAATTGTCTTCAAGGAAAGACTCTTATTCTTCTTCTTGTCACAACCCTCCAATTTAACCAATAATCTATTTATTTCCAACTCATGTTCTCTCAATTTTCCAAATAAGGATATTATAGTCATTGAAGACAAGGCCTTCATAATAGTGTAGTGACTTTAAGTTGCCTACTCCTATATGCATTTCAACATCCTTGATATTCAACTAATTTTGTTTTTCAAAAACTTTTCCAATTCCAATAAGATGATTTACAAGTTGTCTAATGGGTTTATGCACATATGTAATGATTTTTATTGCTACATGGTGAAGAGTTCATAGTCTTGGATCAATGAATGCTTTGTAGCTCTTAACATTCGGTGTACCTTCATGTGTGACTTCTAGTGTATTCCACATGTCCTTTGTTGAGATGCACTAAGACACTTTAAATAATTCATCAAGATTTAAAACATATCTCATATTTTTTTCATATAGTCATATTAAGCCTTTTTTTTTCAGCATTAGACCATCTATACCAAGGTTTTTCAATGAATTCATTGTCAACAACATGCATAGGGATGAAAGTATCATTTTGAATTGCATCCTAGATTCCTTTACCAATGGATTTAATACATATATTCATTCTTATTTTCCAAAACTAGTAACTAACCCTCTAAATATAGGTGGTAAAATGAAACTTGTTCTCAAGTATTTTCTTGAAAACCATATTGGGGCTTGACTAAATTTCAATAAGATGTTGATACCAATTGTTAAATTTAGGGTTTGAGTTTAAGAGAGGGAACACAATGAATTGAACTAATTCCAATTTTTGAAATAAAATAACAAATGGTTCTCTCCTGCTTACGTATGCAAGCCAGAAAATCAACACAAATCACAACTAGACTCATTCTTGTACAATCAGAGTCATCAAACGTGCATCTTAAATATAAAATAGAGCCAAAACATACAAGATACTTCAAGAAAACATGAAAACTCTATCTTCCCTTACCTTGACAAAAGCTACTGTGAGGGGGAACCTTAAGAGGAAGGAACACCAAAACCTGGAACTGCGTAAGAAACTGAAAACAGAACATAGGAGGGCGTAAAGGAAACTAGTTCAGAGTTGAACATGGAACTAAAGCTTAGGGACAAAAAATGAAAATGGAACAGAAGTTGGAGATTTATTTACTTGGAAGAAAAATGTTTGATGAGCTCGAAGTAAGAGCTCGCACTAGCCCTAACTCAGCTTCTGCTTGAATGAGTACAAGCAAATGAGTTAGAGAGGAAAAAAAGAACTGTGAAGAGTAAAGATATTTGGAGGATGAGCTATGGTAGAAAATCTAAACAATTTTTCTGAAAATACCAAAAGCTAAAAGACTGACTTGACTTATCACTTGACCTGGATCAAGTTAAGGGATAAAAAGTGGATCTCACTGTGAGAAAAGAAGTCCCACATCGATGGGAACTTACTTTGGGGCTTACTTTTAATGTTATAAAAGGAGTCTAGTGTTTCCTTAGGAAATCATTCCAAAGTCTCTCCCTTTCTATTCCTTTTGCTTTATTGGCTTGAGAGAAGAATTAAGAGAGAATATTAGTTTCTCCTCTAAGAGAGAAGGTTAGTTTCTCCTTTAAGGTTCTCCTTGTATTAGTTTTTCCTATTTCCAAGAGAGGGGTTGTCATTGTTTATCCTTGGAATTAGAGAGAATGGTATGTAATTTTTCCTTTCCTTGAATAAATTATATTCATTTCCTATTATCTATTTTTGTTCCTTTATTTTCATCTTTTATTTTAGTTGTGAGTACTTGTGCTAGTACTCTGATACCCAACAGTGGTATCAGAGCCGTTGGTTCGTGGGATTATATTCCGTTGCTATTGTCATTGGAATAGTGCTGTGATAGTGGATAAAGTGTGGTAGTGTGAAAGTGCATGTCAAGGAAAGTTCTGGCTAGGAAAGACTTGGTACTTAAGTGTGTCCATTAGTGACCCACCTCTCTTTCCTGGGAATTACCTGGTGCACCGGTTCACGGTCTGCCTCCATTGTTCCAGTAGACAGTACTATTCATAGTGAGAAGTGCATAAGTCGGTTTTAAAGCCATGACAACAAGATACGAGATAGAGAGGTTCAATGGAAAAAATTTTCTCATTGTAGAAACTGAAGATGAAGGCAATTTTGAGAAAGGACAATTGTTTAGAAGCAATTGAAGAAAAACCTGAGAGCATTACAGATAAAAAGTGGAAGGAAATAGATAACAATGTTATAGCAAATTTGCACTTAGCATTGGCATATGCGGTTTTATCCAGCATTGCGGGGAAGACTACAGCGAAGGAGATTTGGGATACTCTCACAAGCCTGTACGAGGTTAAGTCACTTCACACAAGAATATTCTTGAAGAGAAAACTCTATACTCTTCGAATGAGTGAGTCCACATCAGTGACATACCACATCAACAATCTAAATACATTGTTTGCGCAAATTTCAGTGGCAAATTTCAACATAATTGAAAACGAAGGTGCGGAGCTTCTACTACAGAGTTTACCTGATTCGTATGATCAGCTTGTCATCAACATTACAAATTACAACGTTGTTGACCTCCTACACTTTGAGGATGTTGCCGGAGCTGCTCTTGAAGAAGAATCCAGGCGAAAGAACAAAGAGGATATGGTGGAAAGTGCAAGGCAAATAGAAGTTTTGGTGATGACAAGATGTAGATCAACAGAACATGGATCTAGTGGGAGTCAGTCTCATGATAGATGTCAAAATAAGAAGCATCTCAAATGCTACCATTGTGGCAAAAGAGGGCATGTGAAGAAAGATTGTTGGCATTTGAAGAATGGAGGAAAGAACTCTGAGGCATCAACCTCACAAGGTTGTATGAAAAATACCTCGGAGGACGAAGATATTCTGTGAAGAAGATGAGAGATATGGTAAGTCATGAAAGCTCAGAAGATCATGGCAGATGTGTATGTGCTTTTGGGAGATACATTGCAGGATGCTAATGCAATGATTGCATCGAAAAGTCAAAAAGAAACGGTGTTGACGTGACATCGTAAACTTGGGTATAAGTCAGAGTGAAGTTTGCAAATCCAGGCAGAACGTAATCTTTTACTCGGGCTCAAGAAGGTTGTTTTTCCTCTGCACGAGCACTGTGTGGTAAGCCAACAAACATAGTCATAGATCGCAGATTACTAGTTTGACTACCGGGAAAAAGGAAAACACAAGAAGACTTGATTTATTCTGATGTAAGGGAATCACCAGAGTTATCACTAGGAGAATCAAAGTTTACTCCAGGAGATTGTGGGTGTACTACATCAAGAGGAAGTCAAATGTGTTGTTACCAGTTCAAGGAATCCAAAGCACGAATAGAGCTTGAAACTAGGGGAAAGTAAGTGCTTGGGCTGTGCTAACAATGTGAACGGGTACCACCTGTGGGTCCCACTACCCACAAGGTTATTGTTAAGCATAAATGAAATGATGCTCCAACCAGAAGGCGTTAAAAAACAAGAAAACTTGGTTTGCATGGTTGAACAAATCTCAGTACGGTTTAAAGAGAGCACTCAGGTGTTCGTACTAGAGATTTGATTCCTTCATAAGCCTCGGTTACAACAGACTGGGTGTTTAAACCATTTCTGCTTAACAAGGTTATTGTTAAACAGAAATAAAATGATGCTCCAACTAGAAGGCGTTAAAAAACAAGAAAACTTGGTTTGCATGGTTGAACAAATCTCAGTATGATTTAAAGAGAGCGCTCAGGTGTTCGTACTAGAGATTTGATTCCTTCATAAGCCTCGGTTACAACAGACTGGGTGTTTAGACCATTGATGTTGTATGTGGATGACATGTTGGAGGTAGGCCCCAACAAAGTTCAAATCTAGGAATTGAAGGCACAATTGGCTAGGAAGTATGAGAAGAAGGACTTGGAACCAGCAAACAAGGATTTCAGGGATGCAAATTCACCGAGACAAAAAAAGATAGGAAGGTTTGACTTTCTCAGAAGAAATACTTACTGATAATCTTGTGGCGCTTCAACATGCAAGATTGCAAGCCAATTTCTACCCCACTTTCTATCAATTGTTCCTCACGTATGAGTCCTAGCAGTGAAGCAGAGAGGATGGAGAAGTCTCGAGTACTGAGTGCATCGGTGGTGGACAATCTTATAAATGCTATGATGTATACAAGACCAGACATTGCACAAGGAGTAGGAGTGGTTAGTAGGTTCATGGCAGGTTTGGTGGAGAGTAGTGAAGTATTGACAAAAGGTCCTTAGATAGAACCTCAGGTGTTGCATTGCGTTTCAGAGGATCAGAATTATGTGTCAATAAAGTCTATGTGGATTCGATCCTGCTGAAGTCTATTAGATGAACAAGCAACATGAAGGCAGAGAATAAAGCATGGTGTGAAGATTTGATTAATTTCATCAAAATCTTCAAGTGGGAGATTGTGAGAAAAGAAGTCCCACATCGATGGGAACTCACTTTGAGGCTTACTTTTAATGTTATAAATGGAGTCCAGTGTTTCCTTAGGAAATTATTCCAAAGTCTCTCCCTTTCTATTCCTTTTGCTTTATTGGCTTGAGAGAAAAATTAAGAGAGAATATTAGTTTCTCCTCTAAGAGAGAAAGTTAGTTTCTCCTTTAAGGTTCTCCTTGTATTAGTTTTTCCTATTTCCAAGAGAGGGGTTGTCATTGTTTTATCCTTGGAATTAGAGAGAATGGTATGTAATTTTTTCTTTCCTTGAATAAATTATATTCATTGTCTATTATCTATTTTTTTCCTTTATTTTCATCTTTTATTTTAGTTGTGAGTACTTGTACTAGTACTCTAATACCCAACACTCACATCATATTTTATTTTACCTTTTTTTCATAAAATTTATGTAAAAAAATTATGTTAAGGGAAAAAATAAAAACCATTATGTAAAATATGTTTAAAATTTCAGGAGTAAAGAATATTATTTAAAATATTGAATTATCAATATATATAATAAATTCAAGAGTCTTGAAATATTGACTTTTAATTGAAATATTATATATATATATATATATCCTATTTAACAGAGTGGCCCACAATAATTTATTCTATAATGAAGATATTACACATTTTCAATCCTGACCACTAGATTAAAGAATATAAGAAGGTATTACTTGTACCAAGATAAGAGTATGAATTGAAATGACAAACACAAAAAATGAAATTTTATAAAAGAAATAATAATCACCTAATTATCATTTGCGTGCAAGGAATGCAATCACATCAAATTTAAAAGTTTTTTGTAATCAAGCATTTCTTAGAAAGGGACATTTTCAAAACGTACTCTAAGGTGAACCACACATGTCAACTAGTGACCTTTTTTGATAATGTAATTAAAAAGACTAGGTTGCTACTTTTTTTTCAAAAATGCTCTTGATAATATAAAAAAGAAAGCAGTTGATTGGTTGTATACTTTATAAGAAAGTTAGAAATGATCTCAGATAATAAAAAGTATAAATAAGTATTAGCATAAACAAGAGAGCAAGAAAAACGAATTTAAATTGAATACCACCAAAGGGTAGTTAAGGAAATAAATTATATACACGTTAATCCGCTAGCCACACTATCAGCCATATATATAAATCCTATTGGTTGGTTTTGCCATGAATAGTTCAAAACCTCTGTTTTAGTGTTACTTATTTCATCAGCTACTACATAATGTCTTGTTATTATCTGAAACTGTTTTATGCACTTCTTCTGCTGTTGTTGCATGCTGCAGGACCCATTCTCGGGTTGAACAAAAGCGCAGAAATAAAGTGCATAGAGAGGGAGAGACAGGCACTTCTTAACTTCAAACATGGCCTCATAGATGCCTATGACATGCTGTCAACATGGAGGGATGATGAAAACAGTAGAGATTGTTGCAAATGGAAAGGCATTCGTTGTGACCATATAACAGGTCATGTAACCATCCTTCGTCTCCCTGGTTCGAATACACAATCACAATTTTTGAGAGGTGCACTGAATGTCACTTCGTTGTTTGCCTTGCAAAATATTCAACATTTGGATCTCAGCTACAATTATTTCATAGGGAGTCACATCCCGCAACTCATGGGCTCACTAACCAACTTAAGATATCTCAATCTCTACAACTCTTTTTTTAGTGGCAGCATTCCTATCGAAATTGGAAGCCTTACACATTTACGGACTCTGGATCTTGGTAATAACGCTTTTCTCTGTGGGAAAATCCCTTATCAACTTGGAAACCTTACACGCTTAAGGTATCTCGATCTCAGTCACAATTTTCTGGACGGGGAACTCCCTTATCAACTTGCGAATCTGTCACAGTTGAGGCATCTTGATCTTAGTCATAATTCATTTTCTGGAGCACTCCCTTTCCAGGTTGGGAATCTTCCTTTCTTGCACACTCTTAGACTTCCTGGCAATTTTGATGTCAAACCTAAGGATGCACAATGGCTCTCTAATCTCCATTCCTTAACAAATCTTGCCTTGTATTCTTTACATAATCTTGACTGGTTGCAAACCATTATTTTTCCAAATTTAAGAGAGTTGGGGCTAGTTGATTGTTCTCTTTCAGATGCCCAAATTCAATATCTCTTTTATTCACGCCCCAACTTCTCCACTTCTCTTACCATCCTTGATCTTTCTTCTAATATTCTCACATTATCAACATTTCAACTTCTGTCAAACTTTAGCCTTAATCTTCAAGAGCTTTATCTTTCTAATAATAACATTGTTTTATCATCTCCTATCTACTCAAACTTTCCTTCTCTTGTGATCCTTGACCTTTCTAATAATAATGTGACCTCATTGGTCTTTCAAGGTAGTTTCAACTTCAGTTCAAAACTTCAAAATCTTTATTTGTCAAATTGTGGTCTAAGGGATGATAACTTTATCATCTCAGCTATTTCAATTTCGAATTCTTCATCTTCACTTGGCTCGCTTGATCTCTCCTCAAATCTGTTGAAATCATCATCCATATTTTACTGGCTCTTCAACTCCACTACCAATCTTCGTACACTTGAACTTAGTGAAAACATGTTGGAAGGTCCCATTCCAGATGGTTTTGGGAAAGTAATGAACTCTCTTGAAGTTCTTGACCTCTTTGATAACAAACTGCAAGGCGAGATTTCATCTTTCTTTGGGAACATCTGCACATTACAGGAGCTAGACCTCTCAAACAACAAGATGAGTGGGAACATTTCTAACTTGTTTCAAAACTCTTCATGGTGCAACAAACAAGTGTTTCGGTGTTTGTTTTTATATGATAACCAGATTACCGGCATTCTACCTATAAGCATTGGATTGCTATCTGAGTTAGAGTACTTGTTCTTGAATGGAAATTGCTTGGAGGGTGACGTCACTGAATCCCATCTTTCCAGTTTCTCCAAATTAGTATTCTTGGAGTTACAACATAACTCATTGTCACTAAAAATTGGTCCTACTTGGGTTCCTCCTTTCCAATTAATGTTATTGAGATTAGGCTCTTGTAATTTGGGCCCGAAATTTCCAAGTTGGCTTCAGACTCAAAGTTCCTTAGTGTTTCTTGATATTTCTAATAGCAAGCTTAATGATTTCGTACCAGACTGGTTTTGGAACAACTTGCAAAATATGGAAAAGTTAAATATGTCTAACAATAATCTCATTGGTGCAATTCCCAACTTATCATTGAAGCTTCTGTATAGACCGTTCATATTTCTGCATTCAAATCAATTTGAAGGCAAAATTCCACCCTTTTTACTGCAAGCCTCAAAGCTCAATCTCTCCAAAAATAAATTTTCAAATTTGTTTTCATTCTTATGTGATCGAAGCATATCTGCAAATTTGGCTTCTTTAGATTTATCAAACAATCAAATGAAGGGAGAACTGCCAAACTGTTGGAAAAATGTTGATCGGTTATTGTTTCTTGATTTAAGCAACAATAAATTATCAGGGAGGATTCCTGTGTCCATGGGCAGCCTTGTTAAATTGGAAGTCTTGGTTTTACGAAACAATAACCTAATGGGTGAATTACCTTCCACTTTGAAGAACTGCAGTAATTTAATTATGGTGGATGTGAGTAAAAATATGTTGTCTGGTCCAATACCATCATGGATTGGAGAAAATATGCAGCAATTGATAATCTTGAACATGCGAGGGAATCACTTCAGTGGACGTCTTCCAGTTAATCTCTGTTATTTGAAGCGTATTCAATCATTGGATCTTTCAAGGAATTACTTATCGAGAGGTATTCCAACATGCTTAAAGAATTTGACTGTAATGTCTGAAAAGATCATCGACAGAGGTGCAACTCTAAATAATATATATTGGTCTACCAATCTTACTTACCATGAACCTTTTGCTGCTTTTTTATCCAGTTCTGATAATTATACACTTAACATAACATGGATGTGGAAAGGTGTGGAACTGTGGTTTTCAGATCCAGAGTTACAACTTAAGAGCATTGATCTTTCAAGTAATAATTTAACAGGTGAAATACCAAAAGAGATTGGATATTTGGCTGGGCTAGTTTCTCTAAATTTATCTCGAAATTATCTAAGCGGAGAAATTCCTTCTGAGATGGGAGATTTAAGTTCACTGGAGTCCCTTGACTTATCAAGAAATCGTATCAGTGGGGGAATTCCTTTTTCTCTTTCTCAAATTGATGATCTAGGTAAGTTAGATTTATCACACAACTCTCTTTCAGGAAGAATCCCACGAGAAAGACATTTTGAAACCTTTGAAGGCTATAGTTTTGAAGGAAACAGAGATCTTTGTGGTTTTCAACTGAACAAAAGTTGTCCTGGAGATGGAGATCAAAGGACAGTAAAGTTCCCAGAAGTTGAAGCAATCAATGGTGATGAAGACAGTGTCTTTTACGAGGCATTATACATGAGCATGGGAATAGGATTCTTTACTGGATTTTGGGGCTTATTAGGGCCAATACTACTTTGGCATCCTTGGAGAAAGGATTACATGAGATTTGTGAACAGACTGATAAATTATATATTTGAATGGTTATAGGGAATGCAACAAAGTAGTCCTCGTAGCTCATAGGCAAGAAGGTATGTTGCAGCTTCCTTATGATATTCCTTATTTTTATTATTAATAATGACTGAATTAAATTCTTGAAGAAAAAAATTCTCTTGGAATTGGTAAAGCGAGATATAATTCTCAGATCACACTACTTCTTTTGCTTACACTTGTTTTTTATGCACTCATAATACTTTTGTGAGCGATCTTTTTTAGTTCATATGTTCGTTTCAGGATTCTGAGAACCTTTTTCTATGGTTCACACTTCTCTTATACCATAGTCACTAAATTCTACTTAAAACTATAATTTTTCTAAACAGTTTTCGGTTCTCTCTCGAATTCACAAAAATTTGAGAAACTTGATTAGTACCATTGGAAAACATGGTTAACAGGAAACCTTAGTCTTTAAGCATATAATCAGATAACGAAATTAACCCTAAAGTATGAAAGAGTTAGATACTAAATACGTAGAAGAATTAGTCCTTAATTTCTCGTTAAAGGATTTCTGAGTAACAAAAACGAAAGAGTTCATGTTATTAGCTGAGATGGTGATTCCAAAATCCTGCAACTTCAAAAGTCCTACATATATTTAAATATATTATGTCTTTTTCTTGTAATGCACCGAATTAATTTTTGTTTAAAAAAAGAATGCAGGTGTTACAGATGCTCTACACAATTCGGATTAGGGAGGAAATCAATGTTGGGTTGCACAAGGGCAAAATATTTATTTAGTTTTGTCGTTTACAATATTTTGTATGAAAGAAATAAATTGAAAAATCTTGTTTCTAGAAACTTGTTATGATTTGGTTGTATTTTATGATATAATATATTGTAATGTTGTTTCATGTCCGATTAATAAAAGATATATAAATAATTTTTAAAATAGTTGTTAAATATAAAATAATATATATAAAAAAGTTTTTAAGATAACTGTTAAGAATAAATAAGATTTTTAGAATAAAGGTTAAAGATAAATTATTTATTAAATAATTAATTTTTAAAATAATAATTAAAGGTAAAATTAAAATAACGAAACGTGAACACAAAAGAAAATATATTTTTATATATTATTATATGTAAGACTCAATTATTTTCTGTTTTTATTTTAAGGGTTGTCCCTAATCAGTTGAGCATATAGCTGTCAAAACAGGTAATCCGGCCCGACCCGGCTTTATCCACCACGGATTGATGATTTAGTGAGCCAACCCAACCCAGCTCACTTTTTAGAGAGCCAAAAAAATTTGAACCCGACCCGACTCACCACGGGTTGGCGGGTTAAACGGGTTGGCTCACGAGTTCACTTAATTAAAAAAATATTATTTTTTTATATTTTTTTTGAGTCAAAACTAAATTGTAATTCTAATTAAAATTTAAATAAACTTTAATACAATCCAAATGCAAATCAAAATAAAAAAAATACAAATGATTTATGGGTTGAATAAAAAAAAACCTAACATGACCCAAATGTAAAGCCTAACTTAATAAAAATAAATAAAAAACACTTGTGTGACCCTTTCATCTACGGGTTGGTGAGCCCACCCGGCTCACCATGGGTTCAACCCGAATGAGCCGGGTTCTAAATGAGCCGGTTCAAAAATCAACCCGTATTGAAATTTGTAAAAAAATTTCAACCCAACCCGGCCTGAACCCGTGGTGAGCCGGGTTGGCTCGCGAGTTCTAACCCATTTTGACAGCTCTAGCTGGCATAAAGGTTGGTCCATAGGGTGCCAAGGCCTAGGGATGTCAAAAATATCCGTACCCACGGGTATCCGCGGATAAAATCCGCAATGGGTAGAAAACGGATATTAAAAATGGATACCCGCTACCCGTGTGTACGGGTATTTTTGATACCCGCATGTTAACGGGGCGGGTACGGGTATCATAATATCCGTACCCGTGGATACCCGTACCCGCTAAACTTTAATTCACAAAAATACCCATATATATATATATATATATATATATATATATATATATATATATATATATATATATTAGTAAAAAACATTATGGCCTAATTTTTTCTCAGGAATCAATCGGAGAAAGTGATTTTGTTGATCAAAGCACTAATTAAAGAATTTTCATTGTGTTGAATGTTATTTTATATTTATTTTTATGATTATTTGGACTTGTATGGACTTGAGTTTGTTTGAACTCTATTTAAAATGTATGATAGTGATGTATTTTATTTTATTTTATTTTATTTGAATTTATTATTAAATATTTATTTTTTAAATAATTTTGTAAATACCCGTGGGTATCCGTGGATACCCGCGGATATGAAAAAAATAGACGGGTACCCGCATAACGGATACCCGACGGATATGGGTACGGGTACGGGGCGAATATTTATCCAGCGGGTAGGGTACGGGGGAGCTACTACCCGTACCCTACCCCCCGTTGACATCCCTACCAAGGCCCCTAAAGCAGCTAAGGTCCATCATTATGCACCCACCTGCCAAAATCAGTGCTCTCATTCTTCTCCTTTACTCTCCACAGAAGCTCTACTAGGGTTTGGGTGTTACCCTTCTTCGCGTTCGCTCAACTAAATTCTTCAGTCTCATAAGTTGATTTTTCACTGTACCTTTTTCATCCCCAGCTCTGTCATCATAATTCTAACTAAGGTTCACCATGGTAACCCATTTTGAATCTATTTCACTATTTTTCAGCTCGTGAATTTGCTTCGTGGTTTGTAGTACTCACTTGCTTGGGTGTCGGGACATTCTGCTAGCTTTTTCCAGGTAAGGGAAGCTAGGGTTTCACATTTTTAATATATATTGCTTGATTTCAGTGTTGTTTTAGTGCTCTTGGTAATTGTGTGATGTTTAAAATGATATGAACATGTATTGTGCATTATTCTGGGTGAATTTCTATGCTCGCCTGCGTGAACAGTGGAGGAGATATGATAATCTCGCCCAAGCGAGTGGGTCTCGCCTGAGCGAGAGTATCAAAAAACCCTCCCAAGTGTTGCGCTAACTGTCGCTCAGGTGACGAGCTCCAGTCTTGAGCGAGAAGCCATCTCGCTTAGGCGAGGAGGTCTCGCCTAAGCGAGAGAACGCGACAGCACCACTATTCCTTTTTCGAGCTCTCGCTTATGCGAAGGAAGCTCGCCTGAGCGAGGGAAACCTCTCGCTTGAGCGAGGGAAACCTCTCGCCTGAGCGAGACCTTCCTGCCTGAGCGAGAAGCTGGGCGAGAGGTGTGCTGGTGCTGTTTGTTTCTCTGTTCTTGGTTGTTTACCATATGTTTGGATTAGTAAATCTTGTTAAAGCATGAGATGAGGGAATATGCATGAGTAAAATGGTTTATGGTTTGTGAATGATGAGTTTGGCATGATCTTGGCATGTAATGAGTATGAAATGGTTGGTTATAAAAGTGACATGGAATTGGTATGAGTATGAATGTTATATTAATTAATGAAACATGTTTTTGGTATGGTTAAGACGTAATTCCACGATAGTTTTGTGGTGGTTCCTCATTGGTTAGGACGTAATTCCATGAATTTTTAGGTGAGATCTCATAGTGGTGCCTCAGTTGGTCAGGGCGTAATTCCATGACCCCTATTAGTGGAAGTTCATGATGGTAGTAGGAGGCCTGGAACACCTTAAGGGCTAATCTTGTGTGGAGGGATGAAACACTAGAACAATTAGCTCGGTAGAGCAGTAAAGGCCACCACAAGTGCAAACATCCGCTGAATCCGACTAATTATATGTATCTGGATGAATTGAGTCTTGGTGTATTATTTGCAAGTCATAACATGATTGGTTGACGTGTGTACCTTGGACTATGAAATTGTAAGTAACTGTATGATAAATCATGTTTTACTCTAGCTTACCCTTTGCTTGTTTGATTGTTATGTGTGTGGTTTTCTCTTTTGGGATGATCATCAATTTATTGATGTGAGCATATACGAGAACTCCTCGTGGTCAACGAGGAAATGGTGATTCCGCTGCCTAGACTATCTGGGTTGGAGTCCACTTGTTTATGTCTTCCTTTAGGGTTGTGGCCCTTGTACGCCTCATCTTAGAACTTAATTTTGAAATACTTTAGATCTCTTATTCTGTTTTGTAACTAGCATCGTGGTGTGCCCTAAATTCTTTCCTGGTTTCTTCTGGATATTTGTAAGGCATAAAGATATACTCCATGACTTGTTTCTCATATTATCTGTGTGACATTTCATTTAAATTAAGGTTATTATTTAAATGAAGTGTTACATTAATTATAGATCTATTAGAAAATTAATTATTTTTATTTCAAAATATTATTTTTTTTCTAATATATTATATAAAAACAAAATTAAAAAATATTTACATATACATATACATATATAAATTAATGTATTTTTTTCTAAAATATGTATTAAAAATTAACCTATACTAACGTAAAACGAAATTAAAAAAATGACGTAAAATTTGAAAATAAAAAACGAAACTAAAGTGTGAGCACGGAATATACGAACCTACCCACTCGTATCCCCACACTAGAGTAACAGGATATGAACCTCCCCGCTCAAATCATCATGTGTTCATCACCATCCATGAACCTATCCGCTCATGGCACAACATTTTTTGATCTAAGTTCGCATCAATGCATACAACAACACACACAAGTCAGATACCTACAACGTTACCGCCTGGCAGGACCTCCTCGCCGCAAGGTGCCAAGCCTCTTACAGACTCACTGTTGCAGGGTTTATCGCCTAGCGGAACCCACCTTGCCACCAAGTGCCACGCGGTGCAAGAACCTCCCTGCTACTCCTATCGCCTGACTGACGCACACACCTGAGCCGCCGGACGCTATATCAATAGTAAAACCCTACTAGTTTTTGCACCCAAAAAAGTTCGGCTTACAATCCAAAGCACTTCCAAAAGTCCAGAAAGACACTGAGGTTAAATTTTGGGAACTCGGCTTACAATCCAAAGCACTTCCAAAAGTCCAGAAAGACACTGAGGTTAAATTTTGGGAACTCTGCAACCCTCGTAGCAATAACTCCCTAAGCTTATGGAATGACGTTGGGTCCACGGCCTAATGTACTGGAGCATTTTGTGCGTTTAGCTCCTTTCCCCGATATTCAAGAAGTATATTGGACTATTGTCAAACACTGTGGCCCTAATTAATTTTAGCCGTTTCTATCAGCACCGTCAACAACTCCCAAATTTTTCTAAAATTCCTAAAATAACGTTTTAACTTTGTTTTAACTTTGGCCTGCTCACTAATATACACATCTAAAAATAGTAACGAATGTTAAAATGTAACTGAATTTCGACATATTATATATTTAAAATACTAGTGAAAATACAGGCACAATAAATGTGTTTTTACTTTTTAACTTTGGTAAAACTTTGAGTTAAAATTAATAAGAAATATATAAATAATTTTTAAATAGTTTTTAAATATAAACTTAAAAAACAAAATATGTATACAAAATAAGTTTTTAAAATAATTGTTAAAGATAACATAAATTTTAAGGATAACGGCTAAAGATAAACTATTTATAAAATAATTAATTTTTAAAATAATAAGAAAAGGTAAAACTAGAATAATGAAATGTGAATAAAAAAGTGGATATCTTATTTATATATTACTAGGGTATACATATAATTTTTAGTTATCCTCTTTTAAAATATAATTATTTATTAAATTTTTGAAAATTAACCGTTATTTTTATAAATTTTATTTTTTTATAAAATCGTCTATACATGTTCTTCTCTTTTATTCTATTTATCAATTGTTATTTTCTTATCTTTTCTAATATATTTCACTTTATTCATAATAAATATAATTTTATTTTATATATTAACTTAATAATATTACATTATCATCGTCTATTAATATAATATCACGTATATTTGAAGTAGAAAGACTTTATATTTGAAGTAAAGATATCAATCTTGCGTTAAGGGAGTTACACATCTCTTAAAAAACAAGGTAACACAAGATATTGTATTGTAAGTTCTACTTCAACATTTCTGATATCGTGTGCTAATTATTATAGGTTTAATTCCACTTAGACATTTATAATATAATATGTAAATCTTTTTCACATTGGTCATCAGCTACCGTTTCAGAGGCTCTCCACTAAACTCCTCACACACTGCATGATGGTCTTTTTTTATTGCTAGTGGGTAGTTCAATAAACCATGTTTGATGAAGGGATGAGAAAATATGAATCAGTGAGCATGTGAACGCTGGGAATAGATGCCAACCACCACCACTTTACTCTCCCAAACTCCTTATATAACAAATCCTTCCTGCTTCTGCCTTTCACACCTCACAACTAAGAATTAGCTGAAATAATGACTCGTGTTCTGGAACGATTTTATGCACTTCTCCTGCTTCTCATGCATGCTGCAGGACCCGTCCTCGGATTCAACAATACCTCTGAAATAAAGTGCAATGAGAGGGAGAGACAAGCACTCCTCAGCTTCAAACTTGACCTCGTAGATGTCAATGGCATGCTTTCTACATGGAGGGATGATGAAAAAAGTCGAGATTGTTGCAAATGGAAAAACATTCAATGTGACAATCAAACAGGTCTTGTAACCATCCTTCGTCTTCGTGGTTCTGAGACACAATATTTGAGAGGTGCACTCAATATCACTTCATTGTTTCCCTTGCAAAATATTCAATATTTAGATCTCAGCTACAATTTTTTTATGGGCAATGACATCGCAGAATTCATAGGCTCACTTACCAACTTAAGATATCTCAATCTCTCCAATTCTTTTTTTAGTGGCAGCATTCCTATCCAACTTGGAAGCCTTACACATTTAAGGTATCTCGATCTCAGTTACAATTATCTCGACCAGGAACTCCCTTATCAGCTTGGAAGCCTTAAATATTTAAGGTATCTCGATCTCAATTATAATTATCTTGAAGGGAAACTCCCTAGTCAACTTGCAAATATGTCACAGTTGAGATACCTTGGTCTCAGTTGTAATTACTTTTCTGGAGCACTCCCTTTCCAGGTTGGGAATTTTCCTTACTTGCAAACTCTTATACTTGCTGGTGATTTTGATGTCAAACCTAAGGATGCCAAATGGTTGTCTAATCTCTGTTCATTAACACATCTTGCCTTCGATGGTTTACATAACCTTCACTGCTTTCAGATACCCATATTCATTCTCTATTCTATTCACCTTCCAACTTTTCCAATTCTCTTACCATCCTTGATCTTTCTTCTAATATGCTCACATCCTCATCATTTCAGTTTTTGTCTAACTTCAGCCTTAACCTTCAAGAGCTTTATCTTTCTCATAATAACATTGTTTTCTCATCTCCTGTCTTCTCATGTTTTCCTTCTCTTGTGATCCTTGACCTTTCTTATAATAATATGACATCATTTATCTTTCAGGGTAGTTTCAACTTCAGTCAAAACTTCAAAATCTTAATTTGCGAAATTGTAGTCTCAGGGATGGTAGTTTTCTCATATCTGACATTTCAATTACGAATTCTTCATCTTCTCTTGCCTCGCTTGATCTCTCCTCAAATCTGTTAATATCATCATCCATATTTTACTGGCTCTTCAACTCCACTACCAATCTTCGTACTCTTGACCTTTATGAAAACGTGTTGGAAGGTCCCATTCCAGATGGATTTGGGAAAGTAATGAAATCTCTTGAGTTTCTTGACCTCTATGGTAACAAACTGCAAGGCGAGATTCCATCTTCCTTTGGGAACATGTGCACATTGCAGAGATTAGACCTCTCATATAACGAGTTGAGTGGGGAAATTTCAAGCTTATTTCAAAATTCTTCATGGTGCAACAGACACGTGTTTCAGAGTTTGGATTTATCTAATAACCAGATTACAGGCATGCTACCTACAATCATTGGATTGCTATCTGAGTTGGAGTACTTGTTCTTGGATGGAAATCGTTTGGAGGGTGACGTCACTGAATCCCATCTTTCCAATTTTTCCAAGTTAAGACACTTATATTTGTCAGATAACTCTCTATCTCTAAAAATAGACCTAATTGGGTTCCTCCTTTCCAATTATATGTTCTGAAACTAAAATCTTGCATGTTAGGCCCCACTTTTCCTAGTTGGCTCCAGACTCAACGCTCCTTAGCTTTTCTTGATATTTCTGATAATGGGCTGAATGGTTCAGTACCAAAATTGTTTTGGAACAACTTGGAAAATGTGCAATGTTTGAATATGTCTCAGAATAATCTCACCGGTGCAATTCCTAATACATCGATGAAGCTTCTCAATAGACCATTTATAATTCTGAATTCGAATCAGTTTGAAGGAAAAATTCCATCGTTTTTACTACAAGCTTCAGAGTTGAGGCTTTCTGACAATAAATTTTCAGATCTATTTTCATTCATATGTGACCAAAGCAGCTCTGCAATGACTATTTTAGATTTATCAAACAATCAATTGAAGGGAAAACTCCCAGAGTGTTGGAAACATGTAAATCGGTTACTGTTTCTTGATTTAAGCAATAACAAATTGTCAGGGAAGATTCCTGTGTCCATGGGCAGCCTCGTTAAATTGGAAGTCTTGGTCTTACGGAACAATAACCTAACAGGTGAATTAGCTTCCACTTTGAAGAACTGCAACAATTTAACTACATTGGATGTGGGTGAAAATATGTTGTTTGGTCCCATTCCATCATGGATCGGAGAAAGTATGAAGCAGTTAATAGTTTTGAACATGCGAAAGAATGACTTTTCTGGAAATCTTCCCAGTGAACTCTGTTATTTGAAGCATATTCAATTCTTGGATCTTTCAAAGAATATGTTATCAAAAGGACTCCCAACATGCTTAAACAATTTGACTGCAATGTTTGAAAAGAGCATCCACACAAGTGGGTTTATAAATTATATAAAATTGCTGAACATGAATGGTGTATTTTATGGAAGTTTTCCTACGGGCGAGTATACCCTTAACATAAGCCTGATGTGGAAAGGGGTTGAACAGGGATTCAAGAACCCAGAGTTAAAGCTTAAGAGCATTGATCTTTCAAGTAATAAGTTGACGGGTGAAATACCAAAAGAGATCATATCTACTTGGGTTAGTCCCTTGACTTATCAAGAAATCATATCAGTGGGAGAATTCCTTTCTCTCTTTCTGAAATTGATTTTCTTGGCAAGTTAGATCTGTCACACAACTCTCTGTCTGGAAGGATACCATCAGGAAGACACTTTGGAACTTTTGATGTCTCTAGTTTTGAAGGGAATGTTGGTCTTTGTGGTGAACAACTTAACAGAACTTGTCCTGAAGATGGAAATCAGAGAACAATAAAGACTGAAGAACATGGAAATGATGATGAAGATAATGTTTTGTATGAGGCATTGTACATGAGCATGGGGATTGGATATTTCACTGGATTTTGGGTCTTATTCGGGCCAATGCTACTTTGGCGTTCTTGGAGAAATACTTATCTCAGATTCCTAAACAGGTTGACATATGGTATATATGTGTTGTTGGTGCTCTGATTGCAAGAAGAAGGTACGTTTGTCATATATATCAATACCTGCTTCAAAAAAAAATGGAATACATATTTTTCCTATTTTTAAATAGAAAGCTCTAATTAAATTAAATGCATTCCGATTGTTAGGAGTAGTTTGTTTCATTTGATCCTAACTTAACTAATTCAGTAATCACTCTTTACTATAACACTTATTGCTTTAACTATAGTGTGTAACTTAGAGAGAGGAAAAAAGAAAAAATAGTTTACATGATTGAACTGTGTTTAATTTTGTTTACTAATAATGATGAAATAGTTATATGTATCAAACGTAACATATTTTATTAGATGTTTTTTTTTTTAGGTTAAAAGAAGAATATCGAATTTTTTTTAAATATGATTTTTTCGAACAGTTAAATTTTATTTGAATGCTAAAAATATTATTAAAATATTAATTTATTATCATATTAAATGATTTAATAAAAATACTATTTTTTTAGAAAAATGTTTCATTTTAATTCACACAAATTAAATTCCCATATTTTATTTATGATGTAATAAACGACATCAATGGTTATACAAAAATTGCAGGTTATTGCAGTTGTGCTACACGCGCATCCGATTGATCTCGGGTGAAGGAAATCATAATTGGTATCTATAAAAGTGCAAGATATGTATTCAGTGTTATAGTTTGAATGTTTTTAGTAAGTAATTTATGTCAAAATGTTGTTTCTAGACTCTGTGTGAAACCCCTTAAAATCTAAAATTTACCTTCTCACTCTCAAAAACCATCAGAAAACACCACTCTCATTCTTTCTCTCTGCTTCCAAGTCCTTTCCTCTGTTTTCACCAAATTACCCAGTTCCCTCACCAGTTCCTTTAATCTTGTGATCAGATTCTGGAGGATCAAACTCAGCTGGACCCTCTGGTGCTTCAACCCTCAGCTCCCACCCTCCTCGGTAGGTTCCAATTCTCCGTTTTGGTTCAATTTCCACTAGAGTTCATCTGCTCATCCCTGAATTCGAAATTAATTATAAGTTTCCATCTTTTCTATGTCTTACTACTGAATCTCTAGGTTAAATTGAGATCTCTGCCACCTTGGTGCCTTTTTCAAACTCCACCAAACTCAATCTTAGCAAAAGAGGTAAGGGAAGCTAACCTTCGTTCAATTTTCGAGTAATTAGACTTCTTGTGTGTTTGGATGAGATGATCCTTAGTTTAATTCTCCTTATGAACTGTTATTGGTGTGCAATTTGATTGTGGTGTGGATTTCGTAACCTTGCATGTAAAGAACAGTGCAGAAAACCTGATAATTTCGCCTAGGCGAGTGGCTCTCGCCTAAGCGAGAATATCAGGAGGTTGCCTCTGGGTGTTGCGCGAGATCTCGCTTAGGCGAGCTGGGGTCGCCTGAGCGAGACATCTTCTCGTCTAGGCGAACCAGCCTGGCCTGAGCGAGAACTCGCTCTGGCATTCGAGTTGCCCACTGTAACGGGTCTCGCCCAGGCGAGGGTAGTTCGCCTAAGCGAGACTACTTCCTAGCCTAGGCGAGATTCGCTAGCTTAGGCGAGTTCCACTGCAGGGTTATAATTCCTCTCTGTTTTGAATGAATGATGGTTGCATTAATACAAAAGAAATGATGTTTGCTTTAGTATGTTGGATGATGATGAGATGTAGTATATATATATATATATATAATGGTATGAGGAAAGTTGATAAAATGAGAATTTTGAAGAGATGAGATGAACTAGGATTTCATGGGAATTCCTAGGGAAAAGTACATAGTGTGTGTAAACATTTAAGGACTCAATTTTGGTTAGCATCCTGACGCTCCAATAATCCATTGAGACTCATGTAGAGTGTGATGGGTTATGTCGTGAGGAGTAGCAGGAGGTCCTAGTCTATGGACCCGATCAGTCATAGACGCGAAGAGGACTTACCTTGGGAGTGGTTGGGTGATAACCCCTTGAGCCTAAACTCTGCAGAGTTTAGGAACCTTCACAGGTGCAAGCTACCAAGAGCTCCAATTTGTTTACACAATCCGGATATTGAGTTAGAGTCGGGTACTTGTGCGTCTTGAAATAGTGGTCTGTTTTCAATCTATGATGTGTGTAAAATTGTTTGTATTATATTTATGAAAATTCACCTCTTACTATATACGCTGTTAGCTTACCCTTCTTACCTGTCATGTTTGCCCTTGAACCTCTTCTTTTGCTATGATCACTTGCGACTTGGTGTGAGCAGAGAAGAATTTAGGTGAAGGAACTCCTCCTTTGGACCGGACCTGATCTGTGGCTCCTGATGTTCCCTTACTTTTAATCTGTGTTGTTAGAGAAAGCATTTTGGAATGTATAACGTTTATTCTCCTTAAGTTTGTTTTAGAAAATAGTACAATAGTTAGAACAGGTTCTTTTGGGATGACTGTATTATACTCCTGAATGGCTTTTCTAACTATCTGCTTACTTTATCATAATATGATATTTTGTTTAGTAGTTTGACAGACTATTAAATGGGATGTTACACTCTGATTTCACTGAGTTGTTTTGCATAATACATTTCTAACGTCGTTACTTTTCAATTTTGGTTAAAATATCTTTTTGGTCTCAATTTTCGTCAAGTTTTTTTAAATAAGTCCTAATTTTGATTTTATATTTAAATAGGTCCCAATTTTCGTCAATTTTGTTCAATTGGGTCTTTTTTACTAACACCGTTTAAATCATTAACGGCCATGAACAGTGACTGTCACGTGTCACTTCATGGTTTTTTGAATTTTTTTTATTTCTTATTTTTTTAAAAAATTTTAAAAACCTTTTTAATATTTTTTTTAAATATATAAGTGTCAACCCAGGAGCGTGCCACGTGTCACTTCGTGGTTTTTTTGAATTTTTATTTATTTTATTTTTTTGAATTTTTTTTAAATGTCCACGTGTCAACCCAGTAGTGTGTCATGTGTCAAAGTCAATATTCTATTTTCAATATTCTATTTTCAATTTGGTCCCTATATTTGTTATTTTTGTTCAATTAGGTCCCAATTTTTGTTAACATTAATCAATTTGGTCCCTATCGAAGATGTGACCAAATTTAATTTTTATATCAAAGTTATAATGATGTGAATTTTAATATATTATATAAAAATATTTAATAAGAAATGTGAATTTTAATATAAAAATTAAATTTAGTTTTAATTTGGAGAGGGACCAAATTGGTTAATGTTAACAAAAATTGGGACCTAATTGAACAAAAATAACAAATATAGGGACCAAATTGAATTTAGAACATTGACTTTGACATGTGGCACGCTACTGAGTTGACACGTGGACATCTAAAAAAAATTAAAAAAAAACTAAAAAAAAACAAAAAAAAACACGAAGTGACACGTGGCACACTCCTAGGTTGACACGTGTACATTTTAAAAAAAATTAAAAAAAATAAAAATAAAAATAAAAAAAATTCAAAAAAATCACGAAGTAACACGTGGCCGTCACTGTTCATGGCAGTTAATGATTTAAATGGTGTTAACAAAAAAGGACCCAATTAAACAAAATTGACGAAAATTGGGACCTATTTGAACACAAAACCAAAATTAGGACTTATTTGAAAAAACTTGATGAAAATTGGTACCAAAAAGGTATTTTAACCTTTAATTTTATATTTTATTTTCAACACAACTTTTCTAATAACTCTAAACCTAATATGATTGAACATACCCGTTTATTTATTTATTTCTAGTTAAGGGTCTTGTGTCGCAGCGGATGATAATGAATAAATACAGTTAATATTAATCGTAGTATGTCAATTCATAAATTTAATAAATTTATTTAAATATTATTCTCTTTATTTGATGTGTGTAATATATAACTTGAATCAAAACAATAGAACCATATACAATTCAACATCCATTTTTTTATTCTGTCAAATTATCTCCTGAAAGTTTAGTTAATTAGCAACTTGCACGTTTGAAGAAGAGTTTTGGCCCGGAATTAACATACGAATCAGTGAATTTCACAATTATATTGCTATTAAAAAATGGTTGTACATTCTATTTTTGTTTTTTATTTTTTTGAAGAATGACAAGAATATGTAAGAATCAATTCCAAGAGGCGTGTCCGTAGTCGTATGCGTGTGACATGATGTGTACATGGTCATGATTGCTGCAAACGGCAAGACATTGAATGCACTCAATATCAGTTCATTGTTTCCTTTGCAAAATATTCAACATTTGGATCTCAGCAACAATGGTTTCGTACGGAGTCACATCCCACAACTCATTGCCTCACTTACCAACTTAAGATATCTCAATCTCTCCTATTCTCATTTTGGTGGGAGCATTCCTACCCAACTTGGAAGCCTTAGACATTTATTGTCTCTGGATTTAAGTCACAATTATCTTCTCCGTGGAGATATCCCTTATCAACTTGGAAGCCTTTCAAATTTAACGTCTCTCGATCTCAGTTATAGTAATCTTGATGGTAAACTCCCTTGTCAATTTGCAAATCTGTCACAGTTGAGGTACCTTGATCTTAGCGGAAATTCCTTTTCTGGAGCACTCCCATTCCAGGTTGGGAATCTTCCTTTCTTGCACACTCTTAGACTTGGTGGAGATTTTGATGTCAAACCTAAGGATGCAAGGTGGTTGTCTAATCTCAGTTCCCTAACACATCTTGCCTTCAATGGTTTACATAACCCTGATTGGTTGCAAATGATTCATAGTCCAAAGCTAAGAGAGTTGAGGTTAGTTGATTGTGCTCTTTCAGATACCCATATCCAATCTCTATTTTATTCACCTTCCAACTTTTCCAATTCTCTTACCATCCTTGATCTTTCTTCTAATGTACTCACATTCTCAACATTTCAACTGCTCTCAAACTTTAGCCTTAATCTTCAAGAGCTTTGTCTTTATGATAATAACATTGTTTTGTCATCTCCTGTCTACTCAAACTTTCCTTCTCTTGTCACCCTTGACCTTTCTTATAATAATATGACCTCATTGGTCTTTCAAGGTAGTTTCAACTTCAGCTCAAAACTTCAAAATCTTTATTTGCGAAATTGTAGTCTAAGGGATGATAACTTTCTCATCTCAGCTATCTCAATTACGAATTCTTCATCTTCTCAATAGACCGTCCATATTTCTGAATTCAAATAATTTTGAAGGCGAAATTCCGCAATTTTTACTACAAGCTTCAGACCTAACGCTTTCTCACAATAAATTTTCAGATTTGTTTTCACTCGTATGTGACTAACGCACATATGCAATGGCCACTTTGGATTTATCAAACAATCAATTGAGGGGACAACTCCCAGACTGTTGGAAATCTGTAAATCTGTTATTGTTTCTTGATTTAAGCAACAATAAATTGTCAGGGAAGATTCCTGTGTCCACGGGCAGCCTCGTTAAATTGGAAGTCTTGGTTTTACGAGACAATAACCTAATGGGTGAATTAGCTTCCACTTTGAAGAATTGCAGCAATTTAATTATGTTGGATGTGGCTGAAAATATGTTTTCTGGCCCAATACCATCATGGATAGGAGAAAGTATGCAACAATTAATAATCTTGAATATGCGAGGGAATCACTTCTCTGGATATCTTCCTATTCAACTCTGTTATTTGAAGCACATTCAATATGATGTTTAAGTATTAATCCGATATGAATAATTTCTTCTCCTTTAATATTAATAAGAATAATTTAAATATCTTAATGACGACATATAATTTGTTCATAAAATATACTTAATAGCAAATAAATAGATACAATTAGATAAAGACTTATAAGATTATAGATTTTTTAATCAATTTGGGTTTATTTGTTTTTCAAGTATCGGGGTTACTTTTTTAAAAAATTACCAAAAGAATTAAGCCGTTCCAACGAACGACTTCATTATTAATAAGTTATTTCCATCATCGACCATTTCTTATAAAGTCGCCGTAAATAGTACGACTTCAATGTTAATGTTGAAGTCATATTATTCAAGAACAACTTTCATCATGATTAATATAATTAATCACTTATGCTTATACTAAAAGTAGTGTATTGGTTGGACGACTTTCTTAAAAACAAAATTACACTGAAGTTGTGTAAGGATTAGAAGACTTCTACTATAAGCATTTTCGTATTTTATTGTTTTAGTTTTACGGAATTCGTGAAGTTATTACATGACTTCAATTTTTCCAAAACTCTTTTTATGCTTTTCGATTTTTATATAATCACCTTTTTCTTATTTTTAAATATTTGTTTAAATAATTTATTAATCAAATTAATAGTAAATAAATAGGATACAATTGGATGGAGACTAATAAGAAGATACCATCAACCCTGAAATCTAACACTACATAGTCCCAGTCTCATGATCTGAACTTAAAGGCTGAACATAAAGTTTGTTTACGATTTTTCACTACATATATCACAACTCATTTATTTTAAGGTTAAATCATTTCGTCCGTTTTGATTTTTATAGTGAAATTTTAAATAGGTTCATTTCTTTCATGTATCTCAATTTCACTCTTATTTTGAAAAATGTGATACTATCGGATTATTTATGTTAGTACTGTATTAACAACAAAGGTAACACATGTCACTTTGATATTTTTTTTTACCTTTTTAGTTTTGATTTTATTTTTTAATTCTTTTTGATTTTATGAAAAAAAAATGACACATGTCAAGCTCACATCGAATAAATATTATTCTCTTTATTTGATGTGTGTAATATATAACTTGAATCAAAAAAATAGAACGATATACAATTCAACATCCATTTTTTCTGTCAAATTATCTCCTGAAAGTTTATTAATTAGCAACTTGCACGTTTGAAGAAGAGTTTAATTGGCCCGGAATTAACATACGAATCATTTAATTTCACAATTATATTGCTATTAAAAAATGGTTGTACATTCTATTTTTGTTTTTTATTTTTTTGAAGAATGACAAGAATATGTAAGAATCAATTCCAAGAGGCGTGTCCGTAGTCGTATGCGTGTGACATGATGTGTACATGGTCATGATTGCTGCAAACGGCAAGACATTGAATGCAACAGTGAATTTGTTCAATTCATGTACACATGTTTCATATTCTCGGTAAATATTCAACGTTACAATCATAATAACTATTTTTCTTCATCTCTTGTTTTCATCCCCAATAATTTTCTCAATACTTTTCATTCATGTTTCAACTCAAGTCAACTATCACGTACTGAAACTGTTTCAAAGCCTCCTTCACGTTTCCTGGCATTATTTTATTAATAATAATAGTATGAAACATTTGACGTTAGTTATGAAAAATGTTAGTCTATTTGTCATAAGTTATTGGTGTGAAAACTCCTTTTCTGTTTGATCGCACGGAGCCCAACAAAAATTCTACACATGAATCATGATGATGGTATTTTGAGTGCATGTAATTAAAAGTAGTGGGTGCATCAAAAAGCATATTTGGTGGAAAAATGACACCACCCCAAGAACTATACTCTACCAGAACGCTTATATATATTCAATCGTTTTGGTTTTGCCATTCACACTTCACGATTAAGAGTAGACTGATCAAATTCAAGATCCTTATTTCACTCTTACGTATTTCATATCACCAAATGACTACTTGTTTTCCTAGACTCTGTTATGCACTTCTCCTGCTCTTGCTGCATGCTGCAGAATCCATTCTCGGATTGAACAATAGCACAGAAATAAAGTGCATTGAGAGGGAGAGACAGGCACTCCTCAACTTCAAACATGGCCTCATAGATGACTATGGCGTGCTGTCTACATGGAGCGATGAAGACAACAGTCGAGATTGTTGCAAATGGAAAGGCATTCAATGCGACCATCAAACAGGTCATGTAAGCTTCCTTCGTCTCCGTGGTTCGGATACACAATATTTGAGAGGTGCACTCAATATCACTTTATTGTTTGCCTTGCAAAATATTCAACATTTGGATCTCAGCTACAATCTTTTTGAATGGAAGGAGATCCCACAACTCATGGGCTCATTAACCAACTTAAGATATCTCAATCTCTCCTATTCTCATTTTGGTGAGAGCATTCCTACCCAACTTGGAAGCCTTACACATTTATTGTCTCTGGATTTAAGTCACAATTATCTTCTCCGTGGAGATATCCCTTATCAACTTGGAAGCCTTTCAAATTTAACGTCTCTCGATCTCAGTTATAGTAATCTTGATGGTAAACTCCCTTGTCAATTTGCAAATCTGTCACAGTTGAGGTACCTTGATCTTAGAGGAAATTCCTTTTCTGGAGCACTCCCATTCCAGGTTGGGAATCTTCCTTTCTTGCACACTCTTAGACTTGGTGGAGATTTTGATGTCAAACCTAAGGATGCAAGGTGGTTGTCTAATCTCAGTTCCCTAACACATCTTGCCCTCAATGGTTTACATAACCCTGACGCGTTGCAATTGATGATTCATAGTCCAATGCTGAGAGAGTTGAGGCTAGTTGACTGTTCTCTTTCAGATCCCCATATTCATTCTCTGTTTTATTCACCTTCCAACTTTTCCAATTCTCTTACCATCCTTGACCTTTCTGATAATATGCTCACATCCTCAACATTTCAATTACTGTCTAACTTTAGCCTTAATCTTCAAGAGCTTTATCTTTCTCAAAATAACATTGTTTTCTCATCTCCTGTCTTCTCAACCTTTCCTTCTCTTGTGACCCTTGACCTTTCCTATAATAATATGACATCATCAGTCTTTCAAGGTAGTTTCAACTTCAGTTCAAAACTTCAAAATCTTTATTTGTCAAGTTGTGGTCTAAGTGATGATAACTTTCTCATCTCAGCTATTTCAATTACGAATTCTTCATCTTCTCTTGCCTCGCTTGATCTCTCCTCAAATCTGTTGAAATCATCATCCATATTTTACTGGCTCTTCAACTCCACTACCAATCTTCGTACACTTCAACTTTATGATAACATGTTGGAAGGTCCCATTCCTGATGGATTTGGGAAAGCAATGAACTCTCTTGAAGTTCTTTACCTCTCTCGTAACAAACTGCAAGGTGTGATTCCATCTTTCTTTGGGAACATCTGCACATTGCGGAATTTAGACCTCTCAAGTAACAAATTGAGTGGGAATATTTCTATCTTTTTTCAGAATTCATCATGGTGCAACAGACAAGTGTTTCAGAATTTGGATTTATCCCATAACAACATTACAGGCGCGATACCTAAAAGCATTGGATTGCTATCTGAGTTGGAGTACTTGTCATTGGATGGAAATTGCTTGGAGGGTGACGTCACTGAATCCCATCTTTCCAGTTTTTCCAAATTAAGGTACTTATTTTTGTCAAATAACTCATTGTCTGTAAAATTTGTCCCTACTTGGGTTCCACCTTTCCAGTTACAAAATTTGGGACTAAGATCTTGCAAGTTGGGTCCTAGTTTTCCTAGTTGGCTCCATACTCAAAGTTCGTTAAGTGACCTCGATATTTCCGACAATGGGCTTAATTACGTACCGGATTGGGTTTGGGACAACTTGCAAAATATGAGAACATTGAATATGTCTCACAACAATCTCAGTGGTCCGATTCCTAATATATCATTGAAGCTTCACTATGCACCATCGGTAATTCTAAATTCAAATCAGTTTGAAGGCAAAATTCCATCGTTTTTACTACAAGCTTCAAAATTGAGGCTTTCTAACAATAAATTCTCAGATCTGTTTTCATTCATATGTAACCAAGGCAACTCCGAAATGTGGATTTTAGATTTGTCAAACAATCAACTGAAGGGACAGCTCCCTGACTGTTGGACATCTGTAGATCGGTTACGGTATCTTGATTTAAGCAACAATAAATTGTCAGGGAGGATTCCTTTGTCTATGGGCAGCCTTGTTGAATTGAAAGTCTTGGTTTTACGAAACAATAACCTGACAGGTGAATTAGCTTCGACCTTGAAGAATTGCAGCAATTTAATTATGTTGGATGTGGCTAAAAATATGTTGTCCGGCCCCATACCATCATGGATCGGAGAAAGTATGCAACAGTTGATAATCTTGAACATGCGAGAGAATCACTTTTCTGGAAATCTTCCCATTGAACTCTGTTATTTGAAGTATATTCAATTATTGGATCTTTCGAATAATATGTTATCAAAAGGAATTCCATCATGCTTAAAGGAATTGACTGCCATGTCTAAAAAGGGCATCGACACACCTGTCACTCTAAATCGTATGTATTTCATATATATCCCTTATAGTAAAATTTATGACAATATTTATGGGGAAGAGTATCCCTTTACCATAAGCTTGATATGGAAAGGTGTGGAACAGAGGTTCAAGAATCCAGAGTTAATTAAGGGCATTGATCTTTCAAGTAATAAGTTAACGGGTGAAATACCAAAAGAGATTGGATATTTGGCTGGGTTAGTTTATTTGAACTTATCAAGAAATAATCTGAGTGGAAAAATTCCTTCAGAGATAGGAAATTTAAGTTCACTGGAATCCCTTGACTTATCAAGAAATCAAATCAGTGGAGGAATTCCTCTTCCTCTATCCGAAATTGACTATCTAGGCAAATTAGACTTGTCACACAATTTTCTTTCTGGAAGGATCCCATCAGGAAGACATTTTGAAACCTTCGATGCATCTAGTTTTGAAGGAAATATGTACCTTTGTGGTGAGCAACTTAACAAAAGTTGTTATGGAGACGGAGATCAAACAACAGGAAAACTTTCGGAAGCCGAAGCAATAAATGATGAAGATAGTGTTTTCTATGAGGCATTGTACATGAGCATGGGGATTGGATACTTCACTGGATTTTGGGGCTTATTAGGACCAATACTACTTTGGAGTTCTTGGAAAAATGCTTATCTGGACTTCTTAAACAGATTGACAATCGGTATGTATGAACAATGTGGCAAGTGTAGGTGACCTGATCGCAGGAAAAAGGTATGTTAGTCAGATATATCAATATTTGCTTCACAAATAAATAAATCAGAATACATATTTTGAACAAAAAACTGTAATTAAATATAATCTAATTATTAGGAGAAGTATTTTATTTGTTCATCCTAGTTTAACAATTTTAGTAATCACCCTTACTATAAATAATACTTATTGCTTTAACGGAAGTGTATTACAGAGGGAAAAAAAGAAAAAATACATTTCATGACTGAATATTATGTTTCATAATTCAATGATGAAATATTTATTTTGTATCTGATCATGTAACATATTTTATCAGATGATATTTTTACTTTAAAAGAAGAATGTTAAATTTTCGTAACTATGATTTTTTAAAATGCTTAAGTTTTATTTGTTTGGTATAAAATATTGTTAAATATTTAATTTATTATCATATTAAATGATTTAGTTAAAATAATATATTCTAATTTGACACAGTCAAATATAATTCCGTCGTTATTTATGTTGTAATAAACCAATTGACGGTTATACAAAATTTGTAGGCTATTGCAGTTGTACTAGGCACTTCTGATTGATCTCGGAAGAAGGAAAGCACCGTTGATAGCCATGTGTGTGAAGTTTATACCATCACTTGACTGATGAATATGTACATCTCCTTTTTGTTTGCAATTGTGATAAAAAGTTACAAATATTCTGAAAAGAATTATAAATAAATTTAGGATTAAATATATTTTTGGTTATTAAGTTTTAATGAAATTTGAAATTAATCTTTTTTTTTAAGTTTTGACTAATTTAGTCTTTTATATTTAGAAATGTATGAATTTAGTCATTTTAACCAAACTTTGTTAAGTTTATCTAAGGTTTATCATGATAGATAGTATTTGAATTATTTACACTTATTGATCTTCGCTTCAATGTTAACTCAAATATTGTCATAAAACATGTTTGAAACCTAGTATTTGAATTGTTTACACTGATTGACACATCTTTACTTCAATGTTAACTTAAATATTATCATAAAACGTGTTTGAAACATTAGATAAACTTAACAAAATTTGGTTAAAAGGACTAGATTCATACATTTATAAATATAAATGATTAAATTGGTCAAAACTAGAAAGAACTAATTTTAAATTTCACTTAAAATTTAGATATTAAAAATATATTTAACCCATAAATTTCAAGTATTATATTATACATTTTGTTATCAGATGTTATTCCTACAAAATATTAAATAATATAAATGATGACGTAATATGTTATTTCCTAATGTAACTCTCACACTCCGACTCTCACGGTTGAATTATTTATACTTATATATAACCACAAGATTTTTATTTTTGATGTCTATATTTTTTTTTTCAGTTTTATTCTTAAATTTTTTTTTTCAGATTAGAATAATTATTTTATTAACTTTATTTTTTAAGTAATTTTTCTTTTAAATTTAGTGGATTTTTCCAATTTAATTAACGTCATTTTAAACTCAATAATTTCTTAATTACAAGTCTACAAAATAAATAAAAATGATTTATAATAAAACAAAAGAAAACATTTGTATTTAATTTTATAAAAAATTATATTTATATGTAAAGAGAATTCATCTTGTGTAAATAAATTTTATTTCCATTTTACCTTTTCATAATATAATTACTAACTAAATTTTAAAAAAATATAATTGTTAACTAAATTTTATAAATAATTACTATTTTGAAATATATTGTATAAAAGTACGCGTAATCCATGTATTTTCACTGTGATAAATTAGGATTCTTCATTTTTTATGTATACATTTGCTTTTTCAATTTTATCATTTAAATAAAAGTTTTCTTAAATTAAAATACTTATTTTTTAATGTCACCCTTTAAGAATTTTTTTAATTAAACCGTTTTTTTCATTTTGAAATTTATTTTTGTACTTAATTATTCTTTAATTATAAAACCACCTTCAAAATAAATAAAAAATGTTTATAACAAAATAATAAAAATTATTTATATTTTTTATAATTATAATAACAATATTGTATTTAAAATACTTTTATTATTTTAAATATATTTTTTAGATTTTTTCTTCATATATAACAATAACACTCACCTATACATACAAAAAGGCATATCTTTTAAAATACAAAAGTTCAATAATAACTAAACACATTATTCATATCTACAAATTTATTATTATAATTTTAGCTAAAGATTAAAAATCAAACAAATAAATACTTACATGATAATTATGGTGAACATGAATGTAATATAAATATTTTATGAAAAAATATTATTTTTGTACAAAAGGATAAATTGTAACATTTACAAGTATATTTAAATAAAATAAAAATCTACATCTTATTATTAAAAATAAAAATAAAGTTCACCGTATCTTAAAATCTTTAATATTTTCATTCTTTAAAACTTTGACTTGACCAATGAAAACTGAAATTCACAATTGTATAATTAAGTTGTTCAGTTAGTTATATGCACGTTGTTTTCATCACATAATATTCTTACTCATCATTCTCTTATTGATGCACTAAAAATTAATTATATTTTGTATTATAATTAATTAGACAAGACATATCAGTTATATTATTATGTAGAATGAACTATAGTTTCGAATAAAATAAAAGTTCTTTTTTTTCATATATATATATATATATATATATATATATATATATATATATATATATATATATATATAAATAAATAAATAAAAGAGGTGTATTGAAAATTTCATATCAATTAAATAATTAAGATCAATTATATATATATATATATATATATATATATATATATATATATATATATAAACCTCATCTTACACATAATTTTGTGAGGTTGAGTTAAATTTAAAATTTATTTTTTATCATGATATGTTGCAACAAAATTTTGTTGTTTTATAGACTTTACTTTTTTAATGATATGAGTGACACAATCCTTGTACATTATTGATGAAGTTTTGTTTCTCATCTCCCTTCCCATTTTTATCTCCATATTTTTTCTTTCACTACCATAACATCATCCCAATCAAATCCATTTGAAGAAACTATCCATCGACACCATTTATACTTTCTCCCTTATTTTCATTACAACATCCACATAACCCCTTAGAATTGTGATTGTTCTTCTCTTTACAAGGTCACAAATGTACCCCTTTATGAGTGTTGCATAATATGTCTCCCATCTAATATTATTATCAAAATATCTAATATCAAAATTAATGTGAGGAGTATCAAGAGTATTGTCCAATTACATAACAAAAGAAAATTCATGTTCGTAAAATTTCACATCTTTATCATGGATTCCAAATCATACAATTCTCATCCCTTTTGCCCATAAGGTTACCCACAAATTTACACTTTCGACTTTTATTGGTAAATTTATCTCCCGACGTTGATGATGCACACATAAGCAACCAAACAATTTCATGTTATTAAACCTAGGCAGTTCATTAAATAATTTTTCATAAGGTGTTAAATAATTAAGCACGTTAGACAATATGCATTTAATTAAATGACATGTTGCTAATACACATTCAACCCAAAATTGCATTGGTAAATTATCCTGAAATTTGATTGTCTATGCCACATTCATGATATGTAGATGTTTTCTTTCCACTTTCCCATTTTGTTATGGAGTACCCATACAAGATGTCCCAAACATAATTCCATTCTTTAAAGAAAAATCACACACAATTAAATTTGATGTTGTTGTCACTTTGTACTTTCTTTATTTTTATATCAAAGTGAATGAAGGCGATAAAGTTCATAAACATAGGCATAACAAATAAACCAAAATTGTACGTGAATAATCATTAACAATGGAAGTACCTACAATGAGTTGAGGTTATTAAATACATTAAAATTTAATTATATATATGAACATTTGGTATATAATAGTGTTGTATAGATTAATAAATATATTGTCCAATAACTCATATAATTCTTAAGAGTAATAATAATATTTTTTCCTCTTGTTAGGTCTTGTAAGAAGTCAATATTAGCATTATTTATGGTACTACAAATGAACGCCCCAGAAGAGCTACTATGCTTCTACCAAAACGTTTAACAGAAACTTTATAAATTTCAAGGATATTTGTCTAAATAGATATCATATTGAGACAAACAATGAAAGAGATATGAAATATCTTTATATCATTAGACTTGGGTTGAAAAAAAAAAGTGTATTGGAAAAATTATCAATCTTCTCTTATGGCTTGTACTAAACATATATCAGTACAATTAAAACTCAAGTCATTGTAAACCAGAAGTTTATGAATCAAAATGAATTCTATGTTTGGCATGATCAATTAGGTCATCCTAGATCTATTATGATGTGAAAAATTATTGAAAAACTCATGTGAACACCCATTTAAGAGTCAAAAACTTCTTCAATCCAATGATTTCTCATGCATTGCACATTTAAAAAAGGAAAGTTGATAATAAGACAATTACCAGAAAAATTAGAAATAAGTCAATCTCCTTTTTATAACAAATACATGGTGATATTTGTGGTCCAATACACCCATCATCTGGATCATTTAGATATTTCATGGTTTTAATTGATGCATCAACTAGGTGATTACATATTTGTTTATTATAAACTCGCAATAAGTCATTTGAAAAGTTATTAGCACAATTAATCAAGTTATGAACTCACTTCCCAGATTATCTAATTAAAAAAATTTGTCTTCATAATGCTACTCAATTTACATCTCATGCTTTACATGAGTACTATATATCAATTGGAATTGAAGTTGAACATTCACTAGCACATGTTCATACTCAAAATGGACTTGAAGAACCAATAATAAATCGTCTAAAACTGGTTGCAAGACCATTACTTATGAGAGATATTATTCTATTAGCTACTTGGGGATATGCAATTTTGCATGCTATAATATTTATTCGCATCAAGCCAACAAGTCATCACAACTATTCTATTATGCAGTTGGTTTTAGGCCAGTAGCCTAATACTTTTCATTTAACAATTTTAAGGTGTGGCGTATATGTTCTAACTTCGCCACCAAAAGGGACTATGATGAGTCCTTATAGAAAATTGAGAATATATGTTGGATATAATATTTCTCCATCAATAATAAAATATCTTGAACTTTCAACCTAAGACTGATTTACAATTCAATTTGCCGACTGTCATTTTGATGAATAAGTTTTTCGAACATTAGGGAGGAGAAAGAAAATAATTGAAAAAAGATATTGGTTGCATGAATTATCATTATCTCGTCTTGAAGCATGGTAGACCTGTTGGTTGCAAAGACACGCTTGAAGTGTTGCAAACTTATTGGTTTTAAAGATAAAAACTCTCGAATGAGAAAATGAGCTAAAATGCAAGATGATCTAATAAAAAATATGGAAATCCTAAAATATTTGTTTGACAAAATTAATGATTCGGTTTTAGAAGAACCTCAAGTAGCTGAAGACAATAGTTTATGTATTTCTCAATCAAAAGAAGAATATATTAAAAGTGACATAACAAAACATATTCTTCTAAATTTTTTTTTCTCTCATGATCTTCAAAGAAGTGGTGATATAGAGATCCAAAAGATTTGTTCATGTGACAATCTAATAGATTTATTTACAAAGTTTTAACCAAGGAGAACTTTTGAGCAATTAGTTCATAAGATTAGATTCTGTCATCTTAATAATATAAATTTACATGGGGTGAGAAATAGAAGATGTAATAAATAATTATATATCAGAGAATAAAGAATTATGTACTCTTTTTTCTTCGGTAGCTTTTTATCTCAAAGAATTTCTTCTACTAAAGTTTTAACTAGACACATTATTTAAATTGTATCATTTGGGTTACCTTTTGTACCCGAGACTTAATAAGCTATGAATATTTGTTGTTCCAAGAATAGAGCTTCTTTTTCAAGTTGCAGCGGAGGTGAAACAAAGAAGAAGAAGATGGAACTTCTGATTTTGAAATCAAACTTACAAAAGTATTATTATTATAGATGTTCAAAATTAAATCTATATAAACTTTTATATTCCACATGAAACTTCTGGAATTCTATCTGTTATATATTTTTGGTAAGTCTATTTCAGAAGTTTTATTTCAGATTTGCGTAATAAATAGACTTTCAAAAGTTTAATTTCAAAATATATGAACAGACTTCCATAAGTTTCAGAATTACCAAAGTTAGATTTTAAAAGTTAATTCACTTCGTTTTTCCTAACTCTGTAATAATCAAACACAAAATAAGAACTTTAAGGAAAAAGTTACAAAATATTTAGGTAAATGTAGATGGCTTTTTCTGTGTGTGTGAATAATCACTAAAAAAGTTCATAACTGATCCAGAAATACAAAATTTTAACTGATTATATACACGAATTTAGAAATTATTTTAGATGTTAAAGATTATTAATTTTAAATTATATTTTTTATTTTCATTAAATAAGTTTCTATTTTTTTTTCAAAATTAAAGACCAAAATTAACTTCTTTAAATTTTTATTTTAATTTAAATTTTTATTATTTCAGTGACTAGTTTAAATTGAGAGACTATTAATCCGTTCTCTGAAAACAATTTTTCTAGTAAAATGGTAACAATTTGATTAATAGCTGAGTTTAACACTTTTGGATGATCTACAAACTTGATAAAATAGAATAAAATCATTATCAATGGTATTCTTACATAAATCATATTTATTATAATTTATAATAATAAGACACGCTGTAGTTTCTATTTTAAAACAAAATACTGATATATTTATATTTAGATATTAAATATTACTTAAATAATTTGAAATTGAATTTGATATATTATTTGAATTAATCATTAAAATTTTAAATAATGGTAACTAAAAATATATTTAGAACCAACATTTTAACTGAAAACTAATTTCAAAATAAATTTATTTGATAGTTAAATCTTGGCAAATCAATGTTAGTGACCGACTTAATGTCGATTCATAATAAAAATTATTTTATTTATCTATTTAAAAATTAATTATAATTTAATTATCAATATTTTATAATTTATAAATTAATATATAAATTAGTCACTGAAATAATTAATTATTTTTAATCATTAAAATTAATTATTGTTTAAGAATTATGTATATTTATCATTAGTACTTTCAAATAATAACAAAATATATATTGATTTATCATAAACAGTTGTTGTCTTATACTTTTTCTAATTTTCTTGTGGGTTACATCAAAATTTTAAAAGTAAACAAGCGAACAGAATTTTGATATTTTAGTCTTTGCAGAAATTACATGCAAAGACAAATGTTGGTGATAATTTAAAGTGAATATATCGTTTACACCTATAACGAGTTCTATCAGAATTTATAGGACCAGTTTTCTAAATATACAAATGAAAAATATTGCTGAAAAGTTGTTATGATTAATATATTTTTATTATAATAATAATCATATCAAAACTTTTAATCGTATTTATTATGTTTTATCATCATAAAAAATGTGGAGATATAATATTTGCACTACTTTCTCTTCGCTAAATCTATTTATCTAGAAGAATTAATATGTTTTAGTTTTTAAAATATATATTAATTGTATTCGATTTTCGCCTAAAAATATGTTTTCTAACCCTTTTAGTGGGTTAGAAAATGTCTTATCACGTTAAATTTGGAAATTGAAACAATTACATAGACTTTGAAAAGTCATTGCAAAAATTTCGTATATAAAGACAAGTTAAACTTTCACATTCGAGTGAAATCTCATTGTCATAGAGTGGAGGTGCGGATAAGAAAATGAAAGTGATAACAGACCCTATAAAACTTACAAAATGCTGTATTGATACATTCCCTCTAAACTTTGCAAGAGTTTTTGGTAAGATAAATATTTTAAGGTTAAATTATTCTTTTAATCTTAGTATTTGTTAAATGTCAAATTGTTCTTCTAATTTTTCATTGTCTCAATTTGGTTTTTGTTTTTTTAAAAATGATTCAATTTGGTTCTTAACGTTAATTTTGACCTAACAGTGTTAAAATCAGTGGTACGTGTCAATTTCTGATTTTTAAAAAAAAAATTTAAAAATTTTTAAAATTTTGTTTGAATTTTTTTATTTTTTACCAGTGTCAATGTAAGGAGGGACAATATTACTTCATTCTTACAAAAATTAGGATTAAATTGAAACTAAAAACAAATGTAGGGATTAAATTGAATCATTTTGACACGTGACACAATCATGAAGTGACACGTGTAAAAAAAAAAATAAAAAATAAATTTAAAAACAAAATCAAAAGATTCAAAAAAAATTCAAAAAATTCAAAAAAAAATTAGAAATTGACACATAATGTTGACTTTAATACTGTCTAGTTAAACTAACGGTAAGAACTAAATTGAATATTTTTTAAAAAAAATAAGGACCAAATTGAAAAAAAAAAACTGACATTACTTGATAAATAGAACACAAAAAGTAATTTAACTATATTTTAATTTATAAAAACTATCGATTTTCACATTTTTAAGTTGACCATATAGCTAACATCTTTTTCAAAGCTAAATTTACGTTACTGGAAGAATCATATCCTACAATTAAATAAAAATTTACTTCATCCTCTCTGGATGAAGTGCTTGATGAAGACTCATCATTATCTTGCTAAGTTACGGGCTCTTATGGTTGTGCCTCCTTTCTCAATTTTCCTGATACATGACGATAACTATAAGTACATGATGATAACTCAAAAATAATAGTACTCATTGTTTAATATAAATGTAAAATATACAAAATATACCGTGCAACTCTCAAGAATAGTATCCTATCACTGTCATCATATAGTGTCATTAAATATTGATTTTATATTATCATTAATTTAATTAAGTCAAATAAACAAATATATAATATATTATTTATTCTATGAAAAACAAGTTATTACAAATTGTGTAATCACACTTATTTTAGCTACTGAAATACTTACATAGATTTTAGATATTTTATTGTATTTTCATAAACTTTATATAAAGTTAAAATGTCAAGAAAAAGAGAGAGTTAATAGCTAAAAGAAGTATAGTTAGATTTTAAGGTGTACAACATATTCATAATAATGTGCTGAAATTTATTTATTTATTTATTATTGTTGAAAAAAATCATCATCAATTAAGAATATTACCGTTTTTATCCCCAAAAATCACCCTATTAACATAGAAATAAGATAAAAATAAAAAACAAGGAACATAATAATATAACGTGAAACCTCAAAATCAGAGAAAAAAACCACGATAATCAGAGAATAACACTAAGTAAAAATTTGTATAACACGTAAATTACCCTCCCATGCCCTTTGACCCCAAATACACCCACACTCTCCAAAGCAAAATTAAACCCAAACCTCACAACACTGTACTATAAGAGTATAAGAAAAGTCAAATACTTAAAGTGTGTTTGATCAGGGCAAAGAACATCATAGACTTAGAGCCTATTATTTAATCAAAAACGCCCACCCCTTGGTTATCCTAGGCGATGTGGGACTTTTCAAGACATGTTATTTTCGATAACTCAACATTCTCTACCTTGATTAAAATAAACACATCTTCATCGTCTATACTAGCAATCATAATCCACCATAAGGAGTATCACTTGGAATCGAGTTGTAAGATCCAGGAAATTCTTACAATTAATAATTAATAAAGTACAAGTAATTGTGGGTTGAGAATAACCTAAGAGAATTTCTTGACAAGTCTTATATAAGAAATAGTACTAGCTTAAGTGGTTGATAGTACTTAGTTTTGTTGAGAGGACTTGGGGCAAGTCTAGTGTGTGGCATTAGTGTGATTTTAATTGTGTTTTATATTACCAAAATATTATGAATGCGAAATAGTGTGTGTAAATCATTTTTTTCCTTGAGGCTAGATGCAGTTTTCATAGATTGGTGGCATCTGCGGAGGTGTTGGTTAAAGAGAAACTGGGAGGTCATGGGTAAAATTAGGAAATTATTTAGGAGAATTGGATACTCCGGAAGATTCCACTAATTTAAAAGGCATGAGTTACTTTAGGAAGAAATGATTATATTATATTATAATAACAAATGTTCATTTAGGTGAAAATAAAAGTGAAAAATGGTTTGATTTGTTATTTGGAGGAGTGATGAATCTGGTATATAATTATATTGTTAACCGAAATGATTGTGGTTAGATATTTATATAACCAATATAATGGTATAAGCACGTGCCAATCAGGATTTTAATTAATGTAATTGGTTATGACTTTAGTATTATAATAATATAATATATAAGAAGCCGTGATGTTCATTTGATTTTTTTTGGTATTTGATTTTGTAGTATTAATAATTCTATGCATATAAATAGAGTTACGGCCACTGCAAAAGAATTTATTCGAATTGGGAAAAATTGTAGCAAGGCTTCAAAGTTTACGTGCTTAGTTGCGACAATTGTGTTTATATTTTTAGGTATATAATGGCAATAGGATGCTTGCAGGTTCGTTTTAAGTCTTGAACAGTCTACAAGTTAAATTATGGAATGTGCGAAAATAATTTTTTTTATATAAAGTAAAGTCAGTACAATGTGGTTGCTAAGGAAAATATTTGGTGCTGTTTTGGATGTATGTTGAATTGTAAAAATACGCACTTGGTATTCTAAGTGTGTAGAAATGATTGCTTAATGTGTTAGGATCAATTTTGCAGTGCCTAAACCAGTAGAATTTATTTTTACTGGTGTGGCGCCTCGCGACGGGTATGCTTCCGTCAGGTGATAAGTCACAAATAGAGGGGTCATTAGCGCGTGGTGCCTAGTGGTATAGGATTACCGCCATAAGGCTTGGAGCACAAGTTTGCTTGGCGACGCTTAGGCAACGTCAGGCGATAGTGCAGGGATAAGGATCCATTGTAGATGGATTTGCATGGATGGATTTGATGACTTGGCCAGGGATATGCTGGATTAGTTACGAGGGGGGAGGTTCATAACAGAGATTTGAGATGCATGGTTGATGCGGGCGGGGAGGTCTGTATCTATCGTACTCTTGTGTGGGGATATGAGCGAGTAGGTTCGTATGTTCCGTGATCACACTTGAGGCTACTATGAGCGGGGAGGTTCATAGTCGGTGTTCACGCATGTTGGACTATGAGCGGGCAGGTTCGTAGAGTTGGACTACGGGCGGGGAGGTCCGTAGAGTTGGACCACGAGCGGGTAGGTTTGTGGGAGCATGATAATCCCTAAGGACCAAGGCTGTGAATGGATCTTTCTCATATAGGTTATGAGATTGGGGGTATAATGTTATAAAAAGGTCAATAAACTAAAATTGGCTAAGTTAGATTGGGTGAGGGTCAATTCTTATTATCTTATTGTTTGTATTATTTTTCTTTCTCAGCTCACCCTTCTTGTTTGTGTGTTTGTGTTTGGCGATGATCACGTGACTTGTTACGTGGGAGCAGATGTGAGTTCAGGTGAGAACGCTGATGCTTAGCGATAGAGTGGGGCTGACGATGGGAGATTTTTTGTTATATTTTATTTTCCTGCATTTTGTAATAGACATTATGATGCTTTTATCTATTACAAACATGTAATAAAGATAGAGTAGTATGATTGGATTATCGCGAGAAAAGTTTTAAATTTTCCCGCGCTTGATAACTTTATATAATGTCTGAATTTCCAAAAGAAAGATTGTGAAATATGCTTTATCTAGTAATATCCATTTGGGGTGTTACATTGTTGTCCCAAGAATTTTCACTTGGAGTCAAACCATCCCAAGAATTTCTACTCAGAATCAAACCATCCCAAGAATTTCCACTCGGAATCAAACCGTCCCAAGAATTTTCACTTGGAAACAAACCATCCCAAGAATTTCCACTCGGAATCAAACCATCCTAAGAATTTCCACTTGGAATTAAACCATCCGAAGAATTTTCACTTGGAATCAAACCCATGCTAAGAATTTTCATTTGGTATCAAACCATCCCAAGAATTTCCATTTGGAATTAAACCATCCCAAGAATTTTCACTTGGAATCAAACCATTCCAAGAATTTCCACTTCGAATTAAGTCGTCCCAAGAATTTTCATCCACCCTGCATCAATGCTAACCAATGCCCGTGTATAATCACCACACACCTTGCATAAATATTAGCCAATGCTCGCGCATAAACACCATACACCTTTCGTCGAAACCATGCCGCAGCCCACAATGCAAAACCACCGAACATTGCGAAAAGCCACAGATCGAATATTCACACTTCGCAGCCACCGTGTGGTTTTATTCCCTCGCCAGAGACGCAACACCTGCCAACGTAACACCACCATGGCACCACGATATATTGCCGACAACAAAGCACCGACAACGATCCTTCCATCAAATTTCTCAATTTCTCATTACAACTTTAGCAACCAAAGATGATTCTCCAACAACAAGGAATTAATCTTTTCTGATGTGGAAGATCAGATTACGCTGCAACCTCAAAGCATATTAAGAAAAAAATCCTTTCGAATGATAGCTCTTGATACCACTACTGGGACAAATGCATCATCAATTAAGAACATTACCGTTTTTACCCCCAAAAATCACCCTATTAGTAGAAAAATAAGATAAAAACAAGGAACATGAAATCCCAAAATCGAAGAAAAATCACGACCATCAAAGAGTAACACTATGTGAAAATTTGTTCAACACATAAACTACCCTCCCATGCCTTTTGACCCCAAGTACACCCACACTCTCCAAAGTAAGAATTAAACCAAACCTCACAACACTCTATTACAAGAGTATAAGAAAACTCAAATACAAGTTTAAAAGTGTGTTTGATTGGGATAATTATATAATCACTAACCACCACCCCTTAGTTATCCTAAGTGATATGAGACTTTTCAAGACATATATTATTGTCATCCACCCAACAATTATAATACTATAATTATAATATTATTAATAGTATTTTTAGGTGATTTACGAATTTATTTGATTGTAAATTATTACTAGTATTTTTTAGGTGTTTTACGAATTTATTAATTTCATATTGACTTAATTAAATAAAGAAAAAAAACTATATATTTATCTATGGGTTATCAATTTATTATGTATTTTATAAAATACATTATTTTGCATAAAGTTCTTAAGGAAATAAAAAGACAGAAACAATGTGTCTTTTGAAAAAAAAAAAAAAAAGCTGTCAAGAAAAAACAAAGTAACCATTTTGTCAATCCACCAGAAAAGGGTTGGAGAAGGTGCTAATATCTTTTTTATCCTTTCTATTGTTTAATTATTGCGTTGTTATCCACCTTATCAAGGGAAGAGAAGGTTTTATATTAATCTTTGGATACACAATAGAAGTTATAATATACTATGTGTGGTAATTCTTTTCCACATTAGTTCTCAACCAGAGTTTCTTATTTTAGAGAAACTGTTTCAGAGGCTGCTCCACCTTTTCTTGCATTATATATTATGACCCAATAAACTCCTCAATAAGCCATAGCCATGTGTGCAGAGATGTCAAAATATGAACTGTTGTGTACACCAATTCCGTATATAACCAATCCTTCATGCTTCTGCCTTTCACACTTTCACCACTAAGAATAAACTTTCACAGTTCAAGATCAGTGTTATACTCTGATTTCATACCACCACAAATATAATGACTACTTTTCTGGAACCATTTTATGCACTTCTCCTGCTTCTCATGCATGCTGCAGGACCTACTCTCGGATTCAACAATAGCACAGAAATAAAGTGCATTGAGAGGGAGAGACAAGCACTCCTCAGCTTCAAACTTAGCCTCGTAGATGGCTATGGCATGCTGTCTACATGGAGGGATGATGAAAACAGTAGAGATTGTTGCAAATGGAAAGGCATTCAATGTGACCATCAAACAGGTCATGTAATCATCCTTCATCTCCGTGGTTCGGATACAGAATATTTGAGAGGTGCACTCAATATCAGTTCATTGTTTCCTTTGCAAAATATTCGATATTTAGATCTCAGCTACAACTTTTTTATAGGGAGTCACATCCCACAACTCATCGGCTCACTTACCAACTTAAGATATCTCAATCTCTCCTGTTTCCTTTTTAGTGGCAGCATTCCAATCCAACTTGGAAACCTTACACATTTATTGTCTCTGGATTTAAGTCAGAATTTTCTTCTTCGCGGAGAAATCCCATATCAACTTGGAAGCCTTACAAATTTAAGGTATCTAGATCTCAGTGAAAATAATCTTGATGAGAAAATCCCTTCTCAACTTGGAAATTTGTCACAGTTGAAGTACCTTGATCTTAGTCAAAATGCCTTTTCTGGAACATTGTCTTTCCAGGTTGGCAATTTTCCTTTCTTGCACACTTTGACTTGCTGGTGATTTTGATGTCAAACCCGAGGATGCAAAGTGGTTGTCTAATCTCAGTTCCCTAAGACATCTAGCCTTCAATGGTTTACATAACCCTCACTGGTTGCAAATGATTCATAGTCCAAATTTAAAATAGTTGAGGCTAGTTGACTGTTCTCTTTCAGATACCCATATTCAATCTCTGTTTTATTCACCTTCCAACTTTTCCAGTTCCCTAACCATCCTTGATCTTTCTTCTAATATGCTCACATCCTCATCATTTCAATTGTTGTCTAACTTTAGCCTTAACCTTCAAGAGCTTTATCTTTCTCAAATAACATTGTTTTCTCATCTCCGGTCTTCTCAAGTTTTCCTTCTCTTGTGATCCTTGACCTTTCTTATAATAATATGACATCATTTGTCTTTCAAGGTAGTTTCAACTTCAGTTCAAAACTTCAAAATCTTAATTTGCGAAATTGTAGTCTCAGGGATGGTAGTTTTCTCATATCTGACATTTCAATTACGAATTCTTCATCTTCTCTTGCCTCGCTTGATCTCTCCTCAAATCTGTTAAAATCATCATCCATATTTTACTGGCTCTTCAACTCCACTACCAATCTTCGTACTCTTGACCTTTATGAAAACGTGTTGGAAGGTCCCATTCCAGATGGATTTGGGAAAGTAATGAACTCTCTTAAAGTTCTTGACCTCTATGGTAACAAACTGCAAGGCGAGATTCCATCTTTCTTTGGGAACATCTACGCATTGCAAAGTTTAGACCTCTCACATAACAAGTTGAGTGGAAAAATTTCTAGCTTGTTTCAAAATTCTTCATGGGGCAACACACAAGTTTTTCAGAGTTTGTATTTATCTGATAACCAGATTACTGGCATCCTACCTATCAGCATTGGATTACTATCTGAGTTGGAGGACTTGTACTTGGATGGAAATTGCTTGGAGGGTGACGTCACTGAATCCCATCTTTCCGGTTTTTCCAAATTAAGGTACTTATCTTTGTCAGATAACTCTCTGTCTCTAAAAATAGTCCCTAGTTGGGTTCCTCCTTTCCAATTATATTTTTTGACACTAAGATCTTGCATGTTGGGCCCCACCTTTCCTAGTTGGCTCCAGACTCAACGCTCTTTATTTCATCTGGATATTTCTGAGAATAGGCTTAATGGTTCAGTACCAAAATGGTTTTGGAACAACTTGCATAATGTGGGATATTTGGATATGTCTAAGAATAATCTCAGTGGTGTAATTCCTAATATTATATCATTGAGGCTTTTCAATAGACCGTCCACATTTCTGAATTCAAATAATTTTGAAGGCGAAATTCCGCAATTTTTACTACAAGCTTCAGACCTAACGCTTTCTCACAATAAATTTTCAGATCTGTTTTCATTCATATGTGACCAACACACATATGCAATGGCCACTTTGGATTTATCAAACAATCAATTAAAGGGACAACTCCCACACTGTTGGAAATCTGTTGATAGGTTACTGTTTATTGATTTAAGCAACAATAAATTGTCAGGGAAGATTCCTGTGTCCATGGGCAGCCGTGTTAAATTGGAAGTCTTGGTTTTACGAGACAATAACCTAATGGGTGAATTAGCTTCCACTTTGAAGAATTGCAGCAATTTAATTATGTTGGATGTGGCTGAAAACATGTTTTCTGGCACAATACCATCATGGATCGGAGAAAGTATGCAACAATTGATAATCTTGAACATGCGAGGGAATCACTTCTCTGGACATCTTCCTATTCAACTTTGTTATTTGAAGCACATTCAATTCTTGGATCTTTCAAGAAATATGTTATCAAAAGGAATTCCATCATGCTTAAACAATTTGACTGCAATGTCTGAAAAGAGTATCAACACAAGTGACACTCTAAATCGTATATATTCGATGGATATCATCACTTATATCCAAATTTATGGCGCTTATGGTCACAAAAATTACACCCTTAACATAAGCTTGGTGTGGAAAGGTGTGGAACAGGGGTTCAAGAATCCAGAGTTACTGCTTAAGAGCATTGACATTTCAAGTAATAATTTAACTGGTGAAATACCGAAGGAGATTGGATATTTGGTTGGGCTAGTTTCTCTGAATTTATCCAGAAATAATCTGAGAGGAGAAATTCCTTGTGGGATTGGGAGTTTAAGATCACTAGACTCCCTTGATTTATCAAGAAATCATATCACTGGGAAAATTCCTTCTTCTCTTCATGAAATTGACGGTCTGGCCAAACTAGACTTGTCACACAACTATCTTTCAGGAAGAATTCCACGGGGAAGACATTTTGAAACCTTTGATGGCTCTAGTTTTGAAGAAAACATTGATCTTTGTGGTGTACAACTCAAAAAAAGTTGTCCTGGAGATCAAACAATAAAAAAGATTTCAAAAGCTGAAGCAATCAATGATGTTGAAGATAGTGGTTTCTGTGAGGCATTATACATGAGCATGGGGATTGGATACTTCACTGGATTTTGGAGCTTAGTAGGGCCAATGCTACTTTGGCGTTCTTGGAGAAATGCTTATATGAGATTCCTAAATAAATTGACAAAATATATATGATCAGTTGTATTGAATGTGAGGACAAAAAGGTATGCTTGTATCTTCTCCTTTTTCAAATTCATGATTTATCTCCTGCCTTAATTGAATGTATTATGTTATAGGCAGGGATGGTAACAGGTCGGGTCGGACACGGATAGTGCTTATCCGCAATCTGACTCGCAAAAGAAAATCTGTTCGTTACCCGCCCGTTTATCTGTCGGGTATCCGCTTAAAAAATACCCGCGGATAATTTTAAAATCCCGTGGATATCCGATACCCGCAAATATTTTTAAAAAAAATATATTTTATAAATTTTTTAATATAAAATTATTAAAATAAAATATTAACAAAATAAAATTTTAATTATAATTAAATTTGACATAATAAAATATACTGTTAATTTTAATTAATTTAATTAAATTTAACTTAATAAAATATAATTTTAATTTTAATTTTAATTTTTTGCAGGTAACGGGTACCCGCGGATACAGATAGTATGATACCCGTACCCGACCTGTTTATAAGCGAATATTAAAATACCCGCTACCCGCTACCCGCGGATAATAAATACCCGCGATAGTAACTATCCGTCACAGATTTTATCTGCGGATATCTGCGGAGGCGAGTATTTTTGCCATCCCTAATTATAGGCATAAAAATATGAAGTCCCTGAGCCAGAACATTCCATATGTCATCTCCTCTGTTGTCCCCATTTAACCTGATGTTTAAGTATTAATCCGATATGAATAATTTCTCCTTTAATATTATTCAGAATAATTTAAATATCTTAATGACGATACATAATTTGTTCATAAAATATACTTAATAGCAAATAGGTAGATACAATTAGATGAAGACTTCTAAGATGATAGATTTTTTAATCAATTTGGGTTTATTTGCTTTTGAAGTATCGGGGTTGCTTTTTTAAAAAATTACCAAAAGAATGGCACGACTTCATTATTAATAAGTTATTTCCATCATTGACGATTTCTTACAAAGTCGTTGTACATAGTATGACTTCAATATTAATGTTGAAGTCATATTATTCAATAACAACTTTCATTATGCTTATACTAAAAGTAGTGTATTGGTTAGACGAATTTTTTAAAAACAAAATTACACTGAAATTGTGTAAGGATTAGAAGACTTCTACTATAAGCATTTTCGTATTTTTATTGTTTTAGTTTTACGGAAGTCGTGAAGTTATTACATGACTTCAATTTTTCCAAAACTCTTTTAATGGTTTTCAATTTTTACACAATCACCTTTTTCTTATTTTTAAATATTTGTTTAAATAATTTATTAATCAAATAATAAATAAACAGGATACAATTGGATGGAGACTATAAGAAGATACCATCAACCCTGAAATCTAACACTACATAGTCCCAGTCTCATGCTCTGAACTTAAAGGCTGAACATAAAGTTTGTTTACGATTTTTCACTATATATATCACAACTCATTTATTTTAAGGTTAAATCATTTCGTCCGTTTTCATTTTTAAAGTGAAATTTTAAGTAGGTTCATTTCTTTTATGTATTTCAATTTGACTCTTATTTTGAAAAATTTGATACAATAAAATTATTTATGTTAGTACTCTATTAACAACATTAAAGAGATAACACATGACACTTCAAGATTTTTTATTTTATTTTTGGTTTTGATTTTCTTTTTTAGTTTTTTTGAAAAAAAAATTGATATGTATCAAGCTGACGTCGAGTCCCGTAACAGTGGTAGTGTGATGTGGCAGTAACCAAATACCATTGCTTTAGTTTCAATTTGATTTCTGTATTTTTATTTTGTTTCAATTGAGTTCCAATTACTTTTTTTAAAGTTAAACAATTTTGTCTCCTTCAAATTGAAATCAGATTTAATTTTTATATAACTATTATGCAAACATTTTTATTAAAATTTACTTTTTTATTAAATATTTTTAACAAGATTAAGTTTATTTAAATTTATATTTTACATTGAATTTTATTTAAAATTATTTTAAAGTTGTTAACAAAAAGTAATAATAGAAAAAAAATAAAAATTAAATTCATCTAACAAATATGCTAAAATTGTATGTTGTTTGTTCTCTTCTTTTGCAATGCTCACCTATATTAGTATTTGCAATGATCACCTATATACGCAGAAAGAGAGAGAGAGAGAGAGAGAGGAAGCATGTGGTGGTGTGCCTGTGGAGGAAGATGATGTCGCTATCTTTATGCTATCGTTTAGTTTTTGTTGTCAATCTTTTGAGAGACTTTTGAATTTATTCTTTTTAATAGAAAAAATATTTCTTCAATTTTTGAATTAATTAACAATGTTCTTTGTTGATGATGTGAGATGAGATTTTTGCAAAAGATATATAAAATAGATATAGGGATAAAAGGAAACACCCAAATTTATACCGGTTTGATTCTAACGAATCTACATCTAATTTTTTTTCTAAGCAACCTGAGCTAGAAGATTTCCACTATATCAAAGAGTTTACAAGATCAAGAACTTGATAACCTATCAAGACCCACACTATAATGCAATGCTACACACAATTGCATAAGCATTATCACCTACATATAGTGACGACAAAATAAGGAATTTAGAAATGCAAAAAAAATAAAAAATAAAAGAAACAAGTACACCTGAAGTGTAGTTGTTATAAGACAACCCTATTGCCAAGCAAGAAGACTTAAGATAAAATTCATCTTGATTAATTCTTGATAAACTTCAAAAAAACTAAGTAAAGATCTCTCCAAGAATGTAAAAACTCTTCTATCTCAATAATCCAATGCTTAGATTTCAAAAACATATATTTAAAATGTGAATGAAGCTGGTACAAATATAATACACCAACTGCGTTCCAACTTATTAATGATAATTGAATGCTTCATTGAGGACGCTCAACGGTCAAATGTCGTCAGGAATCTATACTGTTCATGCATCAGGAATCTGCACTATGCTCTTCATCTCAATTCTAGAACTCCTCGAAAGCCAGTAGCATGGTTAATTTATTTGAAATAAAATAACGAGTGTAATTATGTAAAATCACCTCGATCACTCTCTAATATCTTCATGCCAGAGAGATGAGAGCAAATCCTGAATCCTTCAAATCATTGCTGTTCTTCGCTTTTAAATCAATGAAAAAGAACACAAATATTCCCTACATTGATCGCTTATTATCATTCGTGCATAGAGATGACAAATAAACCCAAATCCCCGCATTGACTGAGTATGGGTATGGGTATGGGGAATCCCTGACTTTCTCAATTGGATATGGGGATGGGTATGGGGATGTACATATCCCCGCCATAATACTCGTCCCCGTCATATCTCTGTCTTCGTTTAAATTATTAAAATATTCATAATTAATTAAGTAACTATATATATATATATATTATTTTTTTTTCTATTTTTTATTTCTTCTAATTATTTGATATGTATCTGAATTAAAAAAATTTTATGTCTCACATTTGAATATTTTTATTGTTTTTTTTATATTTTTATTTATTGTATATTTTCCTTTCACATGAGAATGTTTAATACTCTCAATTTAAGTGTTTAATAGCATAAACCTTTCATTTACTAGGTAATATAAAAAAAATTATTTACTTATTGTTATTAATTTTTGTTTCATTTGAAGAACTTTTGTTTCGCTAAAACAATTTTTTTTATTTCTCAACCATTGAGTATATATGTTGATATTTAAAAAGTTTTCTTAGATCTCTAAGGTATTTTTTATCTTATCATACCCTTACTTATACATTTGTTTTTTTTTTGTGCGATTTCTTTCGAATAGTCTCTCAAATTGTTTCTAAGACACACATTTGTTAATTTTTTAATATTTTTATTTTTTATTTATTTTAATCATGTCAATATTATTTCGATATATTTTATCTAATTATTTTTATTTTTTAACTCATTATCAATCATAGTGTAATTTTTCACTATAATTGTATAAATAACGTTTATTTACTATAATATAGAAATTTAATGTAATTGCCATGCATTTTTTTTACTACCATCCAACATACATTGAAGTTCAAAAGGTATAAGATCTATGTCAAAATTTTATTATTATGTTTATTATTTGTTCTTTGCGTCATTTTAATCAAGTGATGTATTATAACTTTTATTAGTGTATAAAAAAGAGATTCATTAAAATTTTAAAAATTGAAGTAAACAAACATTTAAAATATATTTTAATTTGAATATTTGTTTTCCTTTTATATTTGTTTAACAATATTTTAAAATTATATCAACTAGGTTTTTGCACTTAGCAAATTTAATAAATGTTTTGGTTTTGATGAAATTTTATTTGGTATTGTAATATAAAATGTAAACAATTATAATTTATTTTAAAGTATTTGATATCAAATAAACAACCATCCTCATATATTTGATAATATTATGTTTCTTTTTACTGTAATTTTTTATTATTTAATAAAAATTAATTAAAATTAATATTGAAGTTGTAAGAAAACGGGTATGGGTATGAGATTATACCCGTTACCCGATAGGGATGGAGATGGAAAAAAAAATTGATATCTGTTGGGTTTGGAGATAGGGATGGAGATGAATTTTTTCTATGGGGATGAGTATGAGATACTGAAATCCACTCCGTTGCCATTCCTACACAGTAATTACTCAGATAAGAACCTAGTGTAAGTAATGAATAATTTTTGTCCCTTCTTTCCCATTATTTGCGGGGAGAGCTTCCGAGAAGCACGGAGGTGAAACAAAGAAGAACAACGACGTGTTGGCCATGGCAGCAAGAACGACGTGTTGTGTAAGTAGGATATTTTAGTCTTTTCATTTATTGATATATAGGGTGTAGATAATAATCATGGGATACAAGTAAAACCCAATCAAACCACTAAGGGTAGTGGTTTCATTATTTCAGAATTTATTGTCCCAACCATTCTCGATGCCGTCTTAAGTAATGGATATTTTTTGTCCCTTCTTTCCCGGTGTTTGCGGCGGAGAGAATCTGAGAAGCACGGAGGTGAAACAAAGAAGAACGTGTTGTGTAAGTAGGATATTTTAGTCTTTTCACTTATTGATATAGAGGGCGTAGATAATAATCATGGGATGCAAGTAAAACCCAATCAATCCAAATTGTATGATTGTGTTAGATTTAAAATTCACATTTTAACATTAATAGTTAAAAGACTATTAAAATTACAAAATGGTGCATTTATATATTCGATGTAAAGTATTGAAGAAGAGTTTTGAGAAGATCCTGTGTTTTATATTTTAAGGAATTACAATTTTCACATTCTTTAATAATTAGTAAAGTTTATTCCAGCACAATTGTAATACAATTTTGTAAATAATTTTAGATAGGGCCAGTATGCTAAACACGGGTGTGGTCGAACAGACCCCACACATGAAAATGGGTTGCAGCGTGGAACTCGTCTCGCAATAGAACATGATGACGAATTAATCCGTTAGTTATCACAGAAAATGGTACACACAATACACAATAACACACTTCATAAACACATAATAAAGAAACTCTAATCCAAAAAACCAAAAAAGGCAAATCAAGGGACCACATGAAAAAATCAGACAACCAAAAACCAATGGCGAAACATACGATATGAAAAATCAGTAAAACTCCAGAACAATCAAGACAATTACAAAACAAAATCATCGAAATCAGGACAAAAATCAAGGAGAAGGGATAAATAAATAAACATATGCGTGACGGTGATCGACACTGTTTAAACAAATTTTATTTACTATAATATAATAGGTTAATATGATTATTATAAATGTTGTTATCATGATTCAATATATATTGTAATTTAAAAGATAAAAATTTTATTTTAAATTTTAATTATTATTAGTTTAATTTTTGTTTTTTTTGTAATTTTGTCCAAGTGATATATTATAAATTTTATTAGTGTGTAAAAATAAATTCCATTATATTTAAAAAAAATGGAAGTAAAGAGACATATAAAATACTTTTTAATTTGAATATATATTTTCCTTTTACAATTTTCTAAAAATATTTTAAATTTTTATCAACCAGGTTTCATTATTGTATGCAAATTAAATAAAATTTATTTATTACTCTAATTTGAAATGTATATGATTATAATTTCTTTCTAAATATTTGATGTTGAAGAAAAAAAATATTTCCTCTTAAAATTAAATATTCCATAATATTATGTTTTCATTACCATAATTTTTTAATATTTTAGAAAAATTAATTAATTAATATTGAAACAGTAAGAAAATAGATACGATATGGATATGAGTGTATATACCAGATATTCGGTAGGGATGTGGACATGGACGAGACAAGAACTTGATACCCATTGAATCTTAGTATAAAGATATGAATGTTTTTTTCTTCTTGATAAGTATGAAATAGTAAAACCTTTCTTCGCCACATCCATTTTCATCTCTAATTACAATGTCGGTTGAATCTTTATGTGAGAGTGGTAATTTAGTTCTATAATATTTTGAAAAAAAATTGATTTGACCAAAATAAAATAAAAAAACCATGATGTTTTTTTACTAAGTAAATAACTATATTTGCTAACATATGAATCATAAAATCACAATATATTCTGTTTTTAAATATACAATATTTGTTATTTTATGTTACAATCATAATATATTTGGTTTTAAATGCATAACATCATTTTTTAGGATTACCTTTTTATTTTTCTTTATAATATATACATGTGTGACATTTTACGATGATATATACATTTTTCATTTGAGTAATATATTCGTCTCACATAGAACATATTTATTTTAAAATATGTTTATCGATTATTGATGTTTTTATTATCTTAGTTTTGGAGTACATCATGATAAATATAATTAGATTTAGTAAATTTTGAACTAGCCCACTCATTCTCTTGTGTTTTTATGGAAGCATATAGTACTAGTTAATACAACTCACTAGAGCCAATCCTGAAATTTTAAGTATATATACCTCTTTAGTTTTGTTCGGATGCTACAAATCGCATCAAATTTGGAAACTAAAACAATTGCACAGACTTTTTATTTTAAAATCAAGTCTTCATAAAAGTTTATTAAAATTAAATCATGGAGAATTTTCACAATATGTTGTCCTCTTTTTGATTCAAATATACAACTCGGAATAAAGAAAAGACATGAAGAACCATAAAATAATTTAAAATTTGATTTTGAAAAAAAAAATGTAAGAAAACGAAATTTAAATTGTAGAGAATACCACAACCATATACCAAAAGAAATAACCTCTTACTAGTTAACATTATTTTTTTTTATTGGAAGCATTCAAATTAGTTTCTCCCATAAATTAAAATTAATCTATTTCGAGAACTAATTCATGTGTTAATTTCATAGAATATATATATATATATATATATATATATATATATATATTTATATTTATTTATTTTGTATACACATTAATTTTTACTTATAAAAAATCAAATTCATGTTTTTAAAAGCACGTATACAGGTTTGTTTCAAATATAGCCTAAACAAATATACAGAAATGTGATAAATTTTCTGTTTCTGTTAATAAGAAGGGTGGAGAGAGCAAAACAAAAACAATATAAAAAAGTTCATTAAATATTAATTAATTTTAAAAATAAAAATTAATTATTTTTAATATAATTTATGAATTAAAAATTAGTAATATTTAAAATAGTTTCTATTATAAATAAAAATTACATTAATTTGTAAATTAGAGTCTAAATTAATTTATAATATTCATTACCAAAATTTTAATTACTAAAAAACTAATTTTTAAATTAATTTTTAATTTAAAATTAGAAAAATGCTTGAACATTTATAAAACGATAGAAAAAGAATCCAGCTAATAAAAAGTATCAAGTATTGGAATAACAAAACATACAAAAGGAAATAAAAATATATAACGTAATGTATAGGTTCTTCTTGGAGTATAATGAACGGCTCTGTTGATTAGCCAGACAGACTGAGGCATATAAATTTTATCAGTGTTGTCATGAATAATAGTTCACAACAACTGTTTACTATTTTATATCAGCAACTACATAATGCCTAATCATTATCTGAAACTGTTTTATGTACTTCTACCGCTCTTGCTGCGTGGTGCAGCAGGATCCATGATCAGATTCAACAGTAGTGCAGAAATAAAGTGCATTGACAGGGAAAGACAAGCACTTCTGAACTTCAAATATAGCCTCGTGGATTTCTATGGCGTGCTGTCTTCATGGAGAGATGACGACAACACTCAAGATTGCTGCAAATGGAAAGGCATTCAATGCGACCAACAAACAGGTCATGTAACCATCCTTCGTCTCCCTGGTCACCATGCACACTATCTGAGTGGTACACTCAATATCACTTCATTGTTTCCCTTGCAAAATATTCAACATTTAGATCTCAGCTACAATCTTTTTTTAAGGAATTTCATCCCACAACTCATGGGCTCATTTACCAACTTAAGATATCTCAATCTCTCATATTCTTATTTTGGTGGCAGCATTCCTACCCAACTTGGAAACCTCACAAATTTACTGTCTCTAGATCTAAGAGGCAACCATATTCTATGGCAAAAAATACCTTATCAACTTGGAAGTCTTGCACAGTTAAGGTATCTGGATCTCAGTTACAATAATCTGGATGGGGAGCTCCCTCGTCAACTTGGAAATCTGTAACAGTTGAGGTATCTTGATCTCAGTGCAAATTCATTTTATGGAGCACTCCCATTCCAGGTTGGAAATCTTCCTTTCTTGCACACTCTTGGACTTGGCAGTTTCTATATCGAACCTAAGGATGCAGAATGGTTGTCTAATCTCCATTCCCTAACAAATCTAGCCTTATATTCTTTATATAATCTTGACTGGTTGCCAACCATTGTTTTTTCAAACTTAAAAGAGTTGGGACTAGTTGGTTGTTCTCTTTCTGATACCGATATTCACTCTCTGTTTTATTCACGTTCCAACTTTTCCAATTCCCTTACCATCCTTGATCTTTCTTCTAATATGCTCACATCCTCAACATATCAATTATTGTCAAACTTTAGCCTTAATCTTCAAGCGCTTTATCTTTCTCATAATAACATCCATTCGCCTCCTCTCTACTCAAATTTTCCTTCTCTAATTACCCTTGATCTTTCTTACAATAATATGACATCATTTGAAGGTACTTCCATCTTCACTTCAAAACTTCAAAATCTTTATTTGAGAAATTGTAGTCTTAGAGATGATAATTTTGTCATATCAGCTATTACAGTTGCGAACTCTTCATCTTCCCTTGCCTCGCTTGATCTCTCCTCAAATCTGTTGAAATCACCATCCATATTTGACTGCCTCTTCAACTCCACTACCAATCTTCGTACACTTCAACTTTATGATAACATGTTGGAAGGTCCCATTCCAGATGGATTTGGGAAAGTAATGAACTCTCTTGAAGTTCTTTACCTCTCTCATAACAAACTGCAAGGTGAGATTCCATCTTTCTTTGGGAACATCTGCACATTGCGGACATTATACCTCTCAAATAACAAGTTGAGTGGGGAAATTTCAAGCTTATTTCAGAATTCTTCATGGTGCAACAGACACGTGTTTCAGTATTTGGATTTATCCCTTAACAATTTTACAGGAACATTACCTAAAAGCATTGGATTACTATCTGAGTTGCTGATGTTGTCCTTGGATGGAAATCATTTGGAGGGTGATGTCACTGAATCCCATCTTTCCAACTTTTCCAAATTAGAGGAATTATCCTTATCAAATAACTCTCTGTCTCTAAAATTAGTCCCTGATTGGGTTCCTCCTTTCCAATTATTTTACTTGGGACTAAGATCTTGCAAGTTGGGCCCCACTTTTCCCAGTTGGCTGCAGACTCAACGCTCCTTAACTTACCTGAATATTTCTGATACCAGGCTTAACGGTTCAGTACCAGAATGGTTTTGGAACAACCTACAAAATATGGAAATTTTGGATATGTCACACAACAATCTAACAGGTCCAATTTTCAATTTGCAACCAAGGCTTCTTTTCGGTCCCCTTATATTTCTGAATTCAAATCAATTTGAGGGTATAGTTCCCTCATTTTTGCTACAAGCTTCATTCCTTCTGCTCAATGAAAATAAATTTTCCTATTTGCCTTCATTTTGTGAGCAACGCAGAGCTACATTCGTGATGATTCTAGATTTATCAAACAATGCAATAGAGGGGCAACTTCCAGATTGTTGGAATTCTGTACACAATTTACGGATTCTAGATTTAAGCCGCAATGAACTATCAGGGAAGATTCCCGAGTCCATGGGCTCCCTTGTGCACTTGAATGCATTGGTTTTACGAAACAACAATTTGATGGGTGAATTTCCTTCTACGTTGAAGAATTTCAGCTATTTAGTTGTGCTGGATGTGAGAGGAAATATATTATCCGGCTCAATACCATCATGGATTGGAGAAAGTATGAACAAACTAGTCATCTTGAATATGCAACAGAATAACTTCTCCGGAAGCATTCCTAATGATCTTTGTAATTTGAAGCACTTGCAGTTGTTGGATCTTTCGTGGAATATGTTATCAAAAGGAATTCCAACATGCTTAAAGGATTTGACTGCCATGTCTGAACAAGGATTCAGTGGAAATACTATGTTACATTATGCAGTTAGTGTCAAAGGATACATGTTCTTAGATATGGATGTTTATACGTTAAACATAATATGGAGGTGGAAAGGTGTGGAACATGAGTTCAAAATTCGACGACCGTCTCTCAAAAGCATTGATCTTTCTAGTAATAGTTTAACAGGTGAAATACCAAAAGAGATTGGATATTTGGTTGGACTAATTTCTTTGAATTTATCCAGAAATAATCTGAGTGGAAAAATTCCTTCAGAGATGGGAAATTTAAGTTTCCTAGAGTCCCTTGACTTATCAAGAAATCATATCAGTGGTGAAATTCCTTTCTCACTTTCTGAAATCGATTTTCTTGGCATATTAAATTTGTCACACAACTCTCTCTCTGGAAGAATCCCATCAGGAAGACACTTTGAAACCTTTGATGTCTCAAGTTTTGAAGGGAATGTTGGCCTTTGTGGTGAACAACTTAACAAAACTTGTCCTGGAGATGGAAATCAGACAACAATAAAGCCTCATGAACATGGAACATTCAATGATAACGAAGATAGTGTTTTCTATGAGGCATTTTACATGAGCATGGGGATAGGATACTTCATTGGATTTTGGGGCTTATTGGGGCCAATACTACTTTGGCGTTCTTGGAGAAATTATTACATCATATTTGTGAACAAACTGATAAACTATATATATGCGTGGTTCTGGTGAATGTACAAAGTGTTCCTCTCGTAGCTCAAAGGCAGAAGGTATGTTATAGCTCCCTTATGAGATTCCATATTTTTACTATTAACGAGTGTATTAAGTTTTTGAAAAGTTTTTTCTCCTAGAAACTTGGTAAAGCGAGATATAAAGACGTAGAAGGATTAGTCCTCAATTTCTCGTTAAAGGATTTATGAGTAACAAAAATGAAAGAATTCATGTTATTTCTAGAGCTGAGCTCGTACATATATTTAAATATAGGATTAAACATGTTTTTATCCTTAATTAAAAATTGGAATTAGTCTTTTTTAAAAAATTTGAACTAATTTAATCTTTTAAATTTATAAATGTGTGCCTTTTAACTAGGGATGGCAAAAATACTCGTGCCCGCAGATATCCGCAGATAAAATCCGCGACGGATAGTTACTACTCGCGGGTATTTATTACCCGCGGGTAGCGGGTAACGGGTATTTTAATACCCGGTTATAAACGGGTCGGGTACGGGTATCATACTATCCGTACCCGCGGGTACCCGTTACCCGCAATTAAAATTAAAATTTAATTTATATTTTATTGTTAAATTTAATTAAAATTAGAAGTAACAGTATATTTTATTATGTCAAATTTAATTATAATTATAATTATAATTATAATTATAATTATAATTATAATTTAATTTAATTTATATTTTATTTTTATAATTTTATATTAAAAAATTTATAAAATTCATAATTTTTTAAATATTTACGGGTATCGGGTATCCACGGGTACCCGCGGGTTTTAAAAATATCTGCGGGTATTTTTTAAGCGGATACCCAGCGGGTAAACGGGCGGGTAACGGGCGGATTTTTTTTAGCGGGTCGGGTACGGGTATCATACTATCCGTGCCCGACCCGACCCGTTGCCATCCCTACTTTTAACCAAAATTTATTGAATTTATTTGACTTTTTAAACACATTTCATTACTATATTTAAATTTATTTACATAATTTGATGTATCATTAGTTTTAATATTATTTAAGAAACAAAATTAAAATATTAAACAAATTTAAAAGAAATTAATTTAAAAAAAAATTTACATATTTTTAAAAATAAAAGACTAAATTAATTTAAAATTATTAAGAAAAACTATATCTAATTTTCGGTAAAGGTCGAAAGACAAACAACATGCTGAATTAATTTTTGTTTAAGAAAAGATTGTAGGTGTTGCAGATGCTCTAGACGCAGAGGGGAAATCAAAGTTGGGATGCACAATATTTATTTAGTTTTGTCGTTTACAGTATTTTGTGTGTAAGGAATAAATTGAAAAATCTTGTTTCTAGAAACTTGTTACGATTTGGTTGTATTTTGTGGTATAATCTATAATCTATCTATCTATAATAATAAAAATAAAGGGGATTCTTTATTTTATCCACTTTTCATTTTTTAATTTTATCTTTAATTATTATTTTAAAAATTATTTATTTTATAATTATTTTTTTAATCGTTTTTTTAAATCTTTTATATTTTGACTGTTATTTTAAAAATCTTTTTTTAACAGTTATTTTATTTAACAACTATTTTAAAATTTATAATATATGTTTTGAAAATAAATATTATTATCTTATAAAAAATAATATATATTTTGAAAATAAATATTAAAAATTAAAAATGCGGATACAAGGCGCTATGTGCCTGTATGTTCGTTAGTATATTGTAATGTTGTTTCCTATTCAATTACTACTTATATTTGTGATATCAGATCGGATTAGATTATAGTAATATGACTCTCATTTTTTAATTTTTAATTTTTATCTTTTATATTTTATTTTTTAGAGTAGTTTAGTGTAGATTATTGATTAATAAATTATTTTTATCTTTTATATTTTATTTTCTAGAGTAGTTTAATGATTCACCTTCAACCGATAATTTTCCTATCCGATAATTCATCTTCAACGGATAGTTTCCTGTTATTTCTTATTTGTAACTCTAACTTAAATTTCTGACTTAAATTTGTGATGTAAAGAAGAATACAAGAAGATACCTCATTCGTTCATAGTTACTGCCAGATAGCTAGCATCCCCACGCTTTGCGTTAGACCACTGATCATATATACATTTCTCGGTCAAAATTCCGACGCATATCATTCAAATTTGCATCAAACTGTAGTGATCAAGGTCTCTGAGATTCAATATATGATAATCTAAATTTTTATGAATTTATTTTAAATTTGAATTTATATTTTTGGAATTTAAATCTAATCTAATTAATTAGATTTATATTGGATTTAAATTAGATTTTTCTTGAATTTTAAAAATCGAAAATGAAGGTGGGTCTAAGTCTTGCTAAAGTAGTTGAGGACATTATATAAAACCGATCTAGAAGTACAAAAAATTCAGATTTAATACACGAACTTAGCAATTGTTTTAGAAATTCAAGACTATTAAATTCTTTCCAAAATTAAAGACCAAAATTCAAATGGTATTTATAATAATACAAGCAGCAGTTTTTTTATTGTAATATAAAATACTCGTATATTTATTTAGTTTAAATATTATATATTACTTAAATAATTTGATATATTATTTTTTCATCATATATTATAGTTTAAATTATGTATACTTATCAAACATATTATTACTTTCAAATAATAACAATATATATTGATTTAGCACAAACATGATTGTTGTATCATACATTTTCTAGCTTTTCTTGTGGGTCAGAAAGATAGGGAACCACATCAAAAAATTAAACGTAAAACAAATGAACAGACTTTGATGTTTTAGTCTTTGGAGAAATTTCATGCAAAGACAAATTTTGGTGATAATTTGAAATGACACCTAACTAGTTCTATAAGAATTTATAGGACAATTTTTCTAAATATACAATGAAAAATATTGCTGAAAAGTTGTTATGATTACTATATTTTTGCAATGAATATAATATATAACTTATTTATTGATATATAACAATAATCTTTCTCGTAATAATAATTATATCAATTATTGATATATAATATTTATTGATATATAACAATAATGTTTTTATCACCGTATAATATTTTCACTACTTACTTTCTCTAAATCTGTCTATCTTAATCTATTTATTTATCTAATTATCTCTATATATAAAAGAATTAATATGTTTTATAGTTCTTAAAATATATATAGTTGCATTTGTTTCTCCTAAAATATGTTTCCTAAATCTTTTAATTGTTTGGAAAATTGAATGTGTTGTCACATTAAATTTGAAATTGAAACAATTACAAAGACTTTGAGAAGTCTCTGCAGAAATTTTGTATAAAGACAAATTTGGAATTTGAAACAATTACAAAGATTTTGAAAAGTCTCTGCAGAAATTTTGTATAAAGACAAATTAAACTTTCACATTCCTTGTTTTACTGAGATCTCATCGCTTGAGAAAGACCATCATTGTCATAAGAATAGAGTGGTGTGGAGGAGCGGATAATAAAATGATGGTGCTAAAAGATCTTACAAAAATTAAAAAAATAAAAATAGCGCATTGATATATTCGATGTAAACTTTGTAAGAGTTTTGAAAAAATAATGTGTTTTATTTTATATGGACTTATAATTTTCCCATTCCATAATAATTAACAAATTTATTTCAGCACAATAACAAATCAGTTTTTAGAGTATTCGTTTCATCTTTTAATTTTGAAACTCTATTTTTAAGTCAATTATTTATCCTTCTTTCGGTCTATTAACAGGACCAACTTATTTGATTCTTAGTATTTCATTAAACGTGTCTCCTAGTTATCGCTAAGTGAGTTGATATTGACATTAGCGCAAGAAAGGGTTTTAGCATTGATTTTTTCAACATTGTATTTCGGTTTTCGATTCAAAACATATAAAGGTGAAATAAAAAAAAAAAACTCTTGATTTCGATTACGAACTAGAGCATAAACATCAACACTAGACTTCATTGTCTCTAAAATCAAAGTCCATAACAATATAAGTTTATAAAAAATAAATAAAGGAATAGATTTTCGTTAAATCTTTCGGTAACTCTCACACTGTATTAAACAACTTCAAAATTAGACAAAATTTAATATCACTAGATGAACTAGAAACAAGCAACATAGGTAAAAATTGAGAACTAGTATTGAAGTAGATTTTCATGCGATTTTGATGCTTTTGCGATACATATACAAAAAGAAATAAATCAAACATATCATCATATCATTTTTAGGGTTCAGATGAAGGAAATGCAAACTTGGGAACATAGTCTTAAACGAGAATTGGGTCCAACAACAATGGTTGGATTCACTGTGGGAAAACACAAAAGTATGAGAGCTTTTTAAATGGTGAACAAATGATGAAGAAACAAATAAAGACAACAAACATGAACAACGAACATCAAAGACCTCTTTGAACATGGTGATGAGAACCTACGAAAACAACAGGGTTCTCTCCTATTCACACATGCAAGCCAAGAAATCAACACAAATTACAGCCAGACTCATTCTTGTATAATCATAGTCATCAAATGTGCATCTTAAACATAAAATAGAGGCAAAACATACAAGATACTTTAAGAGAACGTGAAAACTCTAGTTTCCCTTACCTTGACAAAAGCTACTGTGAGGGAAACCCTAAGAGGAAGGAACACCAGAACCTGGAACTGCCACCAGTGTAGGAAAGCAAAACGACAGCGGTTATTTTTAACTTTTGGTTTCGGGTGGGCATCCGAGGCATATACTGCCGAGGTAAAAAGACACTACTTTATGCCTCGGTTATTAACCCGAGGCATATTTGAATCGTTACTGCCTCGGTTATAATTCAACCGAGGCATATTAATTATTAAAAAAAAATCGTTATAAAACCCACACCTCACTCACTTTCTTTTCTCTCACACACATGGGACCCACACCCCACACATTTTTTCTGTTACGTAACACTCTCTCACCTCACTCATAAAACACACACTATTAACTTCTACACTATTTCTCTTCTCTCTTCCAGGGCCTCACTGCACTACTCTCTTTTTCTCATTCACATAACCCACCCATCACACACTCCTCTTCTCTCACAATCACACACTCTCTCACAGAACCCACCCGCACCATACACCCCACTAACCCACACAAAACCCTCACTTCACTCACTTTAATGCACCACTCACACTCTCATCTCACTGCACCCACGACCCAACACTCACACCTCACTAAAACCCAACACACACACACACACACACACACACACACTCATTTCTCACAGTACCCACACCTGCATAATTCGTAGAAACAGTACACAAGCAAAAAATTATTTACAAACTCAATCTCTATCAAATTACAAATCCAATTTCTAACATATATCTTAATAATATTAAATTCAAGATTGAAAATACAAGAGCACACAAACAATGCAGAAAATTAAATCAAGGAGAATCCAAAAACAACCCAAAACGTAAAAATAAATATACAAAGGAACGGGATTAAACAAAGGCAATGCTAGCGGTAGCGGCATCGGAACAACCTCCTCGACGGTGCGGTGCAGCGACGGTGCAGGCGGATTGAACGGAACAGCGAAGCAGGCGGAAAGAACGCCCCAACGGAACAACGATGATGGTTGGTCGAAGAAGAAGAAGATGCGGTGGCGCCGGAAACCTCCTTGATGGTGCAACGACGGTGCAGGCAGCACAAAGGGCTGGCACGTAGTGGAAGAGTGGACCAGGTGTGCGGCACTCGGAGAAGAAGAAGAAGTGCAGAATGTGTGGTGCTGCAGTGCGAAAACATTTGGGTTTTTTTAACCCTAAGAAACGATATTGCCTCGGTTAATTCGAAACCGAGGCATATTGGTTTGCTCATATGCCTCTGTTGGCAGGAGGACCGATGCATAAGTCATCTACTGCCTCGGTTATAAAAGAACTGAGGCATAAAAGGATGTAAAAAATTTCAAATTTTGGAAAAGCGAGAATTGTCAAAATTTTTTACGCTATATGCCTCGGTTAGAATAGCAACCGAGGCATTGACTTTAATTACAAAAATGCCATCGCGTGTTTATATGCAGCGGGTGCGCAGGAACCGAGGCATATACTACGATGTAAAAACTCTTAAATGCACTAGTGTGCTTAAGGAGCTGAAAACAGAACATAGAAGGATGAAAAGGAAACCCGTTCACAGTTGAACATGTAACTAAAGCTTAGATACAGAAAAAGAAAATGGAACAAAAGTTGGGGATTTACTTACATGGAAGAAAAATGTTTGGTGAGCTCGCATTAACCCTAGCTCAACTTCTGTTTGAATGAGTAGAAGCAACCGAATTAGAGAGGAACAAAAAGAACTATGAAGAGTAAAGAATTTTGGAGGATGAGCTATGGTAGAAAAGCTGAACAATTTTTTTGAAAATGCCAAAAGCTAGAGGGCTGACTTGGGCCTAATCACTTCACCTGGGCTCAACTTAAGAGATAAAAAGTGGATCTCACATCATATATTATTTTACCTTTTTTTTCATAAAATTTATGTAAAAAAATTATGTTAAGGGAAAAAAATAAAAACCGTTATGTAAAATATGTTTAAAATTTCAGGAGTAAACAATATTATTTAAAACATTGAATTATCAATAATTTATTCTATAATGAAGATATTACACATTTTCAATCCTGACCACTAGATTAAAGAATATAAGAAGGTATTACCAAGATAAGAGTATGAATTGAAATGACAAACACAAAAAATGAAATTTTATAAAAGAAATAATAATCACCTAATTATCATTTGCGTGCAAGGAATGCAATCACATCAAATTTAAAAGTTTTTTGTAATCAAGCATTTCTTAGAAAGGGACATTTTCAAAACGTACTCTAAGGTGAACCACACATGTCAACTAGTGACCATTTTTGATAATGTAATTAAAAAGACTAGGTTGCTACCTTTTTTTCAAAAATGCTCTTGATAATATAAAAAAGAAAGCAGTTGATTGGTTGTATACTTTATAAGAAAGTTAGAAATGATCTCAGATAATAAAAAGTATAAATAAGTATTAGCATAAACAAGAGAGAAAGAAAAACGAATTTAAATTGAATACCAGCAAAGGGTAGTTAAGGAAATAAAGTATATACACGTTAATCCGTTAGCCACTCTATCAGCCATATATATAAATCCTATTGGTTGGTTTTGCCATGAATAGTTAAAAACCTCTGTTTTAGTGTTACTTGTTTGATATCAGCTACTACATAATGTGTAGTTATTATCTGAAACTGTTTTATGCACTTCTTCTGCTGTTGTTGCATGATGCAGGACCCATTCTCGGGTTGAACAATAGCGCAGAAATAAAGTGCATTGAGAGGGAGAGACAGGCACTTCTTAACTTCAAACATGGCCTCATAGATGCCTATGACATGCTGTCAACATGGAGGGATGATGAAAACAGTACAGATTGTTGCAAATGGAAAGGCATTCGTTGTGACCATATAACAGGTCATGTAACCATCCTTCGTCTCCGTGGTTCGGATACACAAATTTTGAGAGGTGCACTGAATATCACTTCATTGTTTGCCTTGCAAAATATTCAACATTTGGATCTCAGCTACAATGGTTTCGTAGAGAGTCACATCCCACAACTCATTGCCTCACTTACCAACTTAAGATATCTCAATCTCTCCAATTCTGCTTTTAGTGGCAGCATTCCTATCCAACTTGGAAGCCTTACACATTTACGAACTCTAGATCTTGGTAACGGTTATTTCTATGGCGAAATCCCTTATCAACTTGGAAACCTTACACGCTTAAGGTATCTGGATCTCAGTTACAATTTTCTGGACGGGGAACTCCCTTATCAACTTGCGAATCTGTCACAGTTGACGTATCTTGATCTTAGTCAAAATTCATTTTCTGGAGCACTTCCTTTCCAGGTTGGGAATCTTCCTTTCTTGCACACTCTTAGACTTTCTGGTGATTTTGATTTCAAATCTAAGGATGCACAGTGGCTCTCTAATCTCAATCCCCTAACAAATCTTGCTTTGTATTTCTTAAATAATCTTGACTGGTTACAAACCATTATTTTTCCAAATTTAAGAGAGTTGAGGCTAGTTGATTGTTCTCTTTCAGATGCCCATATCCAATCTCTGTTTTATTCAGGTTCCAACTTTTCCACGTCTCTTACCATCCTTGATCTTTCTTCTAATATACTCACATTCTCAACATTTCAACTGCTGTCAAACTTTAGCCTTATTCTTCAAGAGCTTTATCTTTCTCATAATAACATTATTTTGTCATCTCCTATCTACTTACGTTTTCCGTCTCTTGTGATCCTTGACCTTTCCGATAATAATGTGACCTCATTGGTCTTTCAAGGTAGCTTCAACTTCAGTTCAAAACTTCAAAATCTTTATTTGTCAAATTGTGGTCTAAGAGATGATAACTTTCTCATCTCAGCTATTTCAATTACGAATTCTTCATCTTCTCTTGCCTCGCTTGATCTCTCCTCAAATCTGTTGAAATCATCATCCATATTTTACTGGCTCTTCAACTCCACTACCAATCTTTGTGACCTTGAACTTTATGATAACATGTTGGAAGGTCCCATTCCAGATGGATTTGGGAAAGTAATGAACTCTCTTGAAGTTCTTTACCTCCATGGTAACAAACTGCAAGGCGAGATCCCATCTTTCTTTGGGAACATCTGCACATTGCGAGATTTAGACCTCTCAAACAACAAGCTGAGTGGAAATATTTCTAGCTTCTTGCAGAATTCATCATGGTGCAACAAACACGTGTTTCAGGCTTTGGGTTTATCCCTTAACAACATTACAGGAACATTACCTAAAAGCATTGGATTGTTATCTGAACTGCTTGTACTTAGTTTGGCGGGAAATTATTTAGAGGGTGATGTTACTGAATCGCACCTTTCTAATTTTTCCAAATTAATATTCTTGGAGTTACAACATAACTCATTGTCACTAAAAATTAGTCCTACTTGGGTTCCTCCTTTCCAATTGGTGTTGTTGGAATTAGGGTCTTGTAATTTGGGCCCGACATTTCCAAGTTGGCTTCAGACTCAAAGTTCCTTAGTGCTTCTTAATATTTCTAATAGCAAGCTTAATGATTCCGTACCAGACTGGTTTTGGAACAACTTGCAAAATATGGGAAGGCTAGATATGTCTAACAATAATCTCATTGGTGCAATTCCCGGTATATCGTTGAAGTTTCTTCACAAACCGTCGATATTTCTGCACTCAAACCAATTTGAAGGCATAATTCCACCCTTTTTAGTGCAAGCATCAAAGCTCAAGCTCTCCAAAAATAAATTTTCAAATTTGTTTTCATTCTTATGTGATCAAAGCACATCTGCAAATTTGGCCACTTTAGATTTATCGAACAATCAGATGAAGGGACAGCTGCCAAACTGTTGGAAATATGTTGATCGATTATTGTTCCTTGATTTAAGCAACAATAAATTGTCAGGAAACATTCCTGTGTCCATGGGCAGCCTTGTTAAATTGGAAGTCTTGGTTTTACGAAACAATAACCTAATGGGTGAATTACCTTCCTCTTTGAAGAACTGCGGCAATTTAATTATGGTGGATGTGAGTGAAAATATGTTGTCTGGTCCAATACGACCATGGATTGGGGAAAGTATGCAGCAATTGATAATCTTGAACATGCGAGGGAATCACTTCAGTGGACATCTTCCAGTTCATCTTTGTTATTTGAAGCGTATTCAATCATTGGATCTTTCAAGGAATTACTTATCGAGAGGTATTCCAACATGCTTAAAGAATTTGACTGTAATGTCTGAAAAGATCATCGACAGAGGTGCAACTCTAAATAATATATATTGGTCTACCAATCTTACTTACCATGAACCTTTTCCTGATTTTTTATCCAGTTCTGATAATTATACACTTAGCATAACATGGATGTGGAAAGGTGTGGAAATGTGGTTTTCAGATCCAGAGTTACAACTTAAGAGCATTGATCTTTCAAGTAATAATTTAACAGGTGAAATACCAAAAGAGATTGGATATTTGGCTGGCCTAGTTTCTCTAAATTTATCCCGAAATTATCTAAGCGGAGAAATTCCTTCAGAGATGGGAAATTTAAGTTCACTGGAGTCCCTTGACTTATCAAGAAATCATATCAGTGGAGGAATTCCTTTTTCTCTTTCTCAAATTGATGATCTAGGCAAGTTAGATTTATCACACAACTCTCTTTCAGGAAGAATCCCACGAGAAAGACATTTTGAAACCTTTGAAGGCTATAGTTTTGAAGGAAACAGAGATCTTTGTGGTTTTCAACTGAACAAAAGTTGTCCTGGAGATGGAGATCAAAGGACAGTAAAGTTCCCAGAAGTTGAAGCAATCAATGGTGATGAAGACAGTGTCTTTTACGAGGCATTATACATGAGCATGGGAATAGGATTCTTTACTGGATTTTGGGGCTTATTAGGGCCAATACTACTTTGGCATCCTTGGAGAAAGGATTACATGAGATTTGTGAACAGACTGATAAATTATATATTTGAATGGTTATAGGGAATGCAACAAAGTAGTCCTCGTAGCTCATAGGCAAGAAGGTATGTTGCAGCTTCCTTATGATATTCCTTATTTTTATTATTAATAATGACTGAATTAAATTCTTGAAGAAAAAAATTCTCTTGGAATTGGTAAAGCGAGATATAATTCTCAGATCACACTACTTCTTTTGCTTACACTTGTTTTTTATGCACTCATAATACTTTTGTGAGCGATCTTTTTTAGTTCATATGTTCGTTTCAGGATTCTGAGAACCTTTTTCTATGGTTCACACTTCTCTTATACCATAGTCACTAAATTCTACTTAAAACTATAATTTTTCTAAACAGTTTTCGGTTCTCTCTCGAATTCACAAAAATTTGAGAAACTTGATTAGTACCATTGGAAAACATGGTTAACAGGAAACCTTAGTCTTTAAGCATATAATCAGATAACGAAATTAACCCTAAAGTATGAAAGAGTTAGATACTAAATACGTAGAAGAATTAGTCCTTAATTTCTCGTTAAAGGATTTCTGAGTAACAAAAACGAAAGAGTTCATGTTATTAGCTGAGATGGTGATTCCAAAATCCTGCAACTTCAAAAGTCCTACATATATTTAAATATATTATGTCTTTTTCTTGTAATGCACCGAATTAATTTTTGTTTAAAAAAAGAATGCAGGTGTTACAGATGCTCTACACAATTCGGATTAGGGAGGAAATCAATGTTGGGTTGCACAAGGGCAAAATATTTATTTAGTTTTGTCGTTTACAATATTTTGTATGAAAGAAATAAATTGAAAAATCTTGTTTCTAGAAACTTGTTATGATTTGGTTGTATTTTATGATATAATATATTGTAATGTTGTTTCATGTCCGATTAATAAAAGATATATAAATAATTTTTAAAATAGTTGTTAAATATAAAATAATATATATAAAAAAAGTTTTTAAGATAACTGTTAAGAATAAATAAGATTTTTAGAATAAAGAATAAAGGTTAAAGATAAATTATTTATTAAATAATTAATTTTTAAAATAATAATTAAAGGTAAAATTAAAATAACGAAACGTGAACACAAAAGAAAATATATTTTTATATATTGTTATATGTAAGATTCAATTATTTTCTGTTTTTATTTTAAGGGTTGCCTCTAATCAGTTGAGCATATAGCTGTCAAAACAGGTAATCCGGCCCGACCCGGCTTGATCCATCATGGATTGATGATTTAGTGAGCCAACCCAACCCAGCTCACTTTTTAGAGAGCCAAGAAAATTTGAACCCGACCCGACTCACCACGGGTTGGCGGGTTAAACGGGTTGGCTCACGAGTTCACTTAATTAAAAAAATATTATTTTTTTTATATTTTTTCTTGAGTTAAAACTAAATTGTAATTCTAATTAAAATTTAAATAAACTTTAATACAATCCAAATGCAAATCAAAATAAAAAAAATACAAATGATTTATGGGTTGAATAAAAAAAAACCTAACATGACCCAAATGTAAAGCCTAACTTAATAAAAATAAATAAAAAACACTTGTGTGACCCTTTTATCTACGGGTTGGTGAGCCAACCCGGCTCACCATGGGTTCAACCCGAATGAGCCGGGTCAAAAATCAACCCATATTGAAATTTGTAAAAAAATTTCAACCCAACACGGCCTGAACCCGTGGTGAGCCGGGTTGGCTCGCGGGTTCTAACCCATTTTGACAGCTCTAGCTGGGCATAAAGGTTGGTCCATAGGGTGCCAAGGCCTAGGGATGTCAAAAATATCCGTACCCGCGGATAAAATCTGCAATGGGTAGAAAACGGATATTAAAAATGGATACCCGCTACCCGTGGGTACGGGTATTTTTGATACCCGCATGTTAACGGGGCGGGTACGGGTATCATAATATCCGTACCCGTGGATACCCGTACCCGCTAAACTTTAATTCACAAAAATACCCATATATATATATATATATATATATATATATATTAGTAAAAAACATTATGGCCTAATTTTTTCTCAGGAATCAAGCGGAGAAAGTGATTTTGTTGATCAAAGCACTAATTAAAGAATTTTCATTGTGTTGAATGTTATTTTATATTTATTTTTATGATTATTTGGACTTGTATGGACTTGAGTTTGTTTGAACTCTATTTAAAATGTATGATAGTGATGTATTTTATTTTATTTTATTTGAATTTATTATTAAATATTTATTTTTTAAATAATTTTGTAAATACCCGTGGGTATCCGTGGATACCCGCGGATATGAAAAAAATATACGGGTACCCGCATAACGGATACCCGACGGATATGGGTACGGGTACGGGGCGGATATTTATCCAGCGGGTAGGGTACGGGGGAGCTACTACCCGTACCCTACCCCCCGTTGACATCCCTACCAAGGCCCCTAAAGCAGCTAAGGTCCATCATTATGCACCCACCTGCCAAAATTAGTGCTCTCATTCTTCTCCTTTACTCTCCACAGAAGCTCTACTAGGGTTTGGGTCTTACCCTTCTTCGCGTTCGCTCAACTAAATTCTTCAGTCACATAAGTTGATTTTTCACTGTACCTTTTTCATCCCCAGCTCTGTCATCATAATTCTAACTAAGGTTCACCATGGTAACCCATTTTGAATCTATTTCACTATTTTTCAGCTCGTGAATTTGCTTCGTGGTCTGTAGTACTCACTTGCTTGGGTGTCGGGACATTCTGCTAGCTTTTTCCAGGTAAGGGAAGCTAGGGTTTCACATTTTTAATATATATTGCTTGATTTCAGTGTTGTTTTAGTGCTCTTGGTAATTGTGTGATGTTTAAAATGATATGAACATGTGTGCATTATTCTGGGTGAATTTCTATGCTCGCCTGCGTGAACAGTGGAGGAGATATGATAATCTCGCCCAAGTGACTGGGTCTCGCCTGAGCGAGAGTATCAAAAAACCCTCCCAAGTGTTGCGCTAGCTGTCGCTCAGGTGACGAGCTCCAGTCTTGAGCGAGAAGCCATCTCGCTTAGGCGAGGAGGTCTCGCCTAAGCGAGAGAACGCGACAGCACCACTATTCCTTTTTCGAGCTCTCGCTTATGCGAAGGAAGCTCGCCTGAGCGAGGGAAACCTCTCGCTTGAGCGAGGGAAACCTCTCGCCTGAGCGAGACCTTCCTGCCTGAGCGAGAAGCTGGGCGAGAGGTGTGCTGGTGCTGTTTGTTTCTCTGTTCTTGGTTGTTTACCATATGTTTGGATTAGTAAATCTTGTTAAAGCATGAAATGAGGGAATATGCATGAGTAAAATGGTTTATGGTTTGTGAATGATGAGTTTGGCATGATCTTGGCATGTAATGAGTATGAAATGGTTGGTTATAAAAGTGACATGGAATTGGTATGAGTATGAATGTTATATTAATTAATGAAACATGTTTTTGGTATGGTTAAGACGTAATTCCACGATAGTTTTGTGGTGGTTCCTCATTGGTTAAGACGTAATTCCATGAATTTTTAGGTGAGATCTCATAGTGGTGCCTCAGTTGGTCAGGGTGTAATTCCATGACCCCTATTAGTGGGAGTTCATGATGGTAGCAAGAGGCCTGGAACACCTTAAGGGCTAATCTTGTGTGGAGGGATGAAACACTAGAACAATTAGCTCGGTAGAGCAGTAAAGGCCACCACAAGTGCAAACATCCGCTGAGTCCGACTAATTATATGTATCTGGATGAATTGAGTCTTGGTGTATTATTTGCAAGTCATAACATGATTGGTTGACGTGTGTACCTTGGACTATGAAATTGTAAGTAACTGTATGATAAATCATGTTTTACTCTAGCTTACCCTTTGCTTGTTTGATTGTTATGTGTGTGGTTTTCTCTTTTGGGATGATCATCAATTTATTGATGTGAGCATATACGAGAACTCCTCGTGGTCAACGAGGAAATGGTGATTCCGCTGCCTAGACTATCTGGGTTGGAGTCCACTTGTTTATGTCTTCCTTTAGGGTTGTGGCCCTTGTACGCCTCATCTTAGAACTTAATTTTGAAATACTTTAGATCTCTTATTCTGTTTTGTAACTAGCATCGTGGTGTGCCATAAATTCTTTCCTGGTTTCTTTTGGATATTTGTAAGGCATAAAGATATACTCCATGACTTGTTTCTCATATTATCTGTGTGACATTTCATTTAAATTAAGGTTATTATTTAAATGAAGTGTTACATTAATTATAGATCTATTAGAAAATTAATTATTTTTATTTCAAAATATTATTTTTTTTCTAATATATTATATAAAAACAAAATTAAAAAAATATTTACATATACATATACATATATAAATTAATGTATTTTTTTCTAAAATATGTATTAAAAATTAACCTATACTAACGTAAAACGAAATTAAAAAAATGACGTAAAATTTGAAAATAAAAAACGAAACTAAAGTGTGAGCACGGAATATACGAACCTACCCACTCGTATCCCCACACGAGAGTAACAGGATATGAACCTCCCCGCTCAAATCATCACGTGTTCATCACCATTCATGAACCTATCCGCTCATGGCACAACATTTTTTGATCCAAGTCCGCATCAATGCATACAACAACACACACAAGTCAGATACCTACAACGTTACCGCCTGGCAGGACCTCCTCGCCGCAAGGTGCCAAGCCTCTTACAGACTCACTGTTGTAGGGTTTATCGCCTGGCGGAACCCACCTTGCCACCAAGTGCCACGCGGTGCAAGAACCTCCCTACTACTCCTATTGCCTGACTGACGCACACACCTGAGCCGCCGGACGCTATATCAATAGTAAAAACCCTACTAGTTTTTGCACCCAAAAAAGTTCGGCTTACAATCCAAAGCACTTCCAAAAGTCCAGAAAGACACTGAGGTTAAATTTTGGGAACTCTGCAACCCTCGTAGCAATAACTCCCTAAGCTTATGGAATGACGTTGGGTCCACGGCCTAATGTACTGGAGCATTTTGTGCGTTTAGCTCCGTTCCCCGATATTCAAGAAGTATATTGGACTTTTGTCAAACACTGTGGCCTAATTAATTTTAGCCGTTTCTATCAGCACCGTCAACAACTCCCAAATTTTTCTAAAATTCCTAAAATAACGTTTTAACTTTGGCCTGCTCACTAATATACACATCTAAAAATAGTAACGAATGTTAAAATGTAACTGAATTTCGACATATTATATATTTAAAATACTAGTGAAAATACAGGCACAATAAACGTGTTTTTACTTTTTAACTTTGGTAAAAATTTGAGTTAAAATTAATAAGAAATATATAAATAAGTTTTAAATAGTTTTTAAATATAAACTTAAAAAACAAAATATGTATACAAAATAAGTTTTTAAAATAATTGTTAAAATAACATAAATTTTAAGGATAACGGCTAAAGATAAACTATTTATAAAATAATTAATTTTTAAAATAATAAGAAAAGGTAAAACTAAAATAACGAAATCTGAATAAAAAAGTGGATATCTTATTTATATATTACTAGCGTATACATATAATTTTTAGTTATCCTCTTTTAAAATATAATTATTTATTAAATTTTTGAAAATTAACTGTTATTTTTACAAATTTTATTTTTTTATAAAATCGTCTATACATGCTCTTCTCTTTTATTCTATTTATCAATTGTTATTTTCTTATCTTTTCTAATATATTTCATTTTATTCATAATAAATATAATTTTATTTTATATATTAACTTAATAATATTACATTATCATCGTCTACTAATATAATATCACGTATATTTGAAGTAGAAAGACTTTATATTTGACGTAAAGATATCAATCTTGCGTTTAGAGTCGTTAAGGGAGTTACACATCTCTTAAAAAACAAGGTAACACAAGATATTGTATTGTAAGTTCTACTTCAACATTTCTGATATCGTGTGCTAATTATTATAGGTTTAATTCCACTTAGACATTTATAATATAATACAGTTTGGTAAATCTTTTTCACATTGGTCATCAGCTACCGTTTCAGAGGCTCTCCACTAAACTCCTCACACACTGCATGATGGTCTTTTTTTATTGCTAGTGGGTAGTTCAATAAACCATGTTTGATGAAGGGATGAGAAAATATGAATCAGTGAGCATGTGAATGCTGGGAATAGATGCCAACCACCACCACTTTACTCTCCCAAACTCCTTATATAACAAATCCTTCCTGCTTCTGCCTTTCACCACTTCACAACTTTGGCCTGCTCACTAATATACACATCTAAAAAAGTACCGAATGTTAAAATATAACTGAATTTCGACATATTATATATATATATATATATATATATATATATATATATATATATATATATATATATATATAATACTAGTGAAAATATATGTGTGTTCATATTTTTTTTATTTTTGTAGAAATTTGAGTTAAAATTAATAAAAATGTACCTGTCCAGAGATGTGAATTAGTATGGTCATCAAACCAACTCAGAGCTGGTGATATATAAAGAAAAAGAGTAGTGTCGTCATAAAACCGACTCAGAGTTGGTGATATATGAAGAAAAAGAGTAGGGTCGTCATAAATCGGAGGCAAAGTTGGTGCTATATGAATAAAAAAGAGTGGCGTCATCATAAGCCGACCAGAGTTGGTGTTATACGAAGAAGAATATTAGCATCGTCATAAAGTCGAGGTAGAGATGTTGATATATGTAGAAGAAGAAATGTCTCCATAAAACCGAGGTCATTGCAAGAAGCTAGAAGGAAGTCTTACTAGGAACTACCTATCTGAAAGAAGCTAGGATTGAGGAGATGGTGTGCGAGGAGATGGTGTGCGAGGAGATGGTGCGTGTGAAGATAGAACCGGATCTTAGATTATGTAAAGTAATTATTTTAGTTAAGAAAATGTTGAAAAGAAGATATGTTAGTTGTTATTTGGGAGAATAATTTTAGATTATCTCTAAGGCTATTGTTATTCATTAACTGATTATGTACATTTACAATATTTGTAACCGATTTATCTTCTATAAATAAGAATGTTATTCTCATGGTCAAAAGACAAATTGTTTTTTACCTAATCAGTTGAGGATTATTTTACACCTTGTTTTGATCGAAACATTGGAGCCCATTGTGGGGTTCGGGAAAATTCGATCCCACCTCCACCAAATCTGAACATAGAAGTACAACAAGAAGAAAAGGTGAACCGAAACGCAACTCAAGAGAGACCTACGCGACAGCAGCAGAGCATCTTAGAGTTACAACGACAGAATAAAGAAATCAAATTAAAAGCCGAGGTTGACCAGGCACGTAGGATATCCTCTCTATAAATTAGAATAATGAAATGTGGACATAAAAGAGGATATCTCTCTATATATTGTTATAGATATATTAAAAAAATAATTATTTTTATTTCAAAATATTATTTTTTCTAATATATTATATAAAACAAAATTAAAAAAATTTACATATACATATAAATTAATATATTTTTTTCTAAAATATGTATTAAAAATTAACCTATATCAACGTAAAACGAAATTTAAAAAATGACGTAAAATTTGAAAATAAAAAAGTAGAAAGACTTCAAATTCTAGTCTACACAAGTAAAGATATCAATCTTGCTGCGTTTATAGTCGTTAAGGGTGTTACACATCTCTTAAAAAACAATGTAAGACAAGATATTGTATTGTAAGTTCTACAACATTTCTTATATCGTGTGCTAATTATTATAGGTTTAATTCCACTTAGACATTTATAATATAATATGTAAATCTTTTTCACATTGGTCATCAGCTACCGTTTCAGAGGCTCTCCACTAAACTCCTCACACACTGCATGATGGTCTTTTTTTATTGCTAGTGGGTAGTTCAATAAACCATGTTTGATGAAGGGATGAGAAAATATGAATCAGTGAGCATGTGAACGCTGGGAATAGATGCCAACCACCACCACTTTACTCTCCCAAACTCCTTATATAACAAATCCTTCCTGCTTCTGCCTTTCACACCTCACAACTAAGAATTAGCTGAAATAATGACTCGTGTTCTGGAACGATTTTATGCACTTCTCCTGCTTCTCATGCATGCTGCAGGACCCGTCCTCGGATTCAACAATACCTCTGAAATAAAGTGCAATGAGAGGGAGAGACAAGCACTCCTCAGCTTCAAACTTGACCTCGTAGATGTCAATGGCATGCTTTCTACATGGAGGGATGATGAAAAAAGTCGAGATTGTTGCAAATGGAAAAACATTCAATGTGACAATCAAACAGGTCTTGTAACCATCCTTCGTCTTCGTGGTTCTGAGACACAATATTTGAGAGGTGCACTCAATATCAGTTCATTGTTTCCCTTGCAAAATATTCAATATTTAGATCTCAGCTACAATTTTTTTATGGGCAATGACATCGCAGAACTCATAGGCTCACTTACAAACTTAAGATATCTCAATCTCTCCAATTCTTTTTTTAGTGGCAGCATTCCTATCCAACTTGGAAGCCTTACACATTTAAGGTATCTCGATCTCAGTTACAATTATCTCGACCAGGAACTCCCTTATCAGCTTGGAAGCCTTAAATATTTAAGGTATCTCGATCTCAATTATAATTATCTTGAAGGGAAACTCCCTAGTCAACTTGCAAATATGTCACAGTTGAGATACCTTGGTCTCAGTTGTAATTACTTTTCTGGAGCACTCCCTTTCCAGGTTGGGAATTTTCCTTACTTGCAAACTCTTATACTTGCTGGTGATTTTGATGTCAAACCTAAGGATGCCAAATGGTTGTCTAATCTCTGTTCATTAACACATCTTGCCTTCGATGGTTTACGTAACCTTCACTGGTTTCAAATGTTTCATTGTACTAAGCTAAGAGAGTTGAGACTAGTTGACTGTTCTCTTTCAGATACCCATATTCATTCTCTATTTTATTCACCTTCCAACTTTTCCAATTCTCTTACCATCCTTGATCTTTCTTCTAATATGCTCACATCCTCATCATTTCAGTTGTTGTCTAACTTTAGCCTTAACCTTCAAGAGCTTTATCTTTCTCATAATAACATTGTTTTCTCATCTCCTGTCTTCTCAAGTTTTCCTTCTCTTGTGATCCTTGACCTTTCTTATAATAATATGACATCATTTATCTTTCAGGGTAGTTTCAACTTCAGTTCAAAACTTCAAAATCTTAATTTGCGAAATTGTAGTCTCAGGGATGGTAGTTTTCTCATATCTAACATTTCAATTACGAATTCTTCATCTTCTCTTGCCTCGCTTGATCTTTCCTCAAATCTGTTAAAATCATCATCCATATTTTACTGGCTCTTCAACTCCACTACCAATCTTCGTACTCTTGACCTTTATGAAAACGTGTTGGAAGGTCCCATTCCAGATGGATATGGGAAAGTAATGAAATCTCTTGAGTTTCTTGACCTCTATGGTAACAAACTGCAAGGCGAGATTCCATCTTCCTTTGGGAACATGTGCACATTGCAGAGATTAGACCTCTCAAATAACGAGTTGAGTGGGGAAATTTCAAGCTTATTTCAAAATTCTTCATGGTGCAACAGACACGTGTTTCAGAGTTTGGATTTATCTAATAACCAGGTTACAGGCATGCTACCTACAGTCATTGGATTGCTATCTGAGTTGGAGTACTTGTACTTGGATGGAAATCGTTTGGAGGGTGACGTCACTGAATCCCATCTTTCCAATTTTTCCAAGTTAAGACACTTATATTTGTCAGATAACTCTCTATCTCTAAAAATAGACCCTAATTGGGTTCCTCCTTTCCAATTATATGTTCTGAAACTAAAATCTTGCATGTTAGGCCCCACTTTTCCTAGTTGGCTCCAGACTCAACTCTCCTTAGCTTTTCTTGATATTTCTTATAATGGGCTGAATGGTTCAGTACCAAAATTGTTTTGGAACAACTTGGAAAATGTGCAATGTTTGAATATGTCTCAGAATAATCTCACCGGTGCAATTCCTAATACATCGATGAAGCTTCTCAATAGACCATTTATAATTCTGAATTCGAATCAGTTTGAAGGAAAAATTTCATCGTTTTTACTACAATCTTCAGAGTTGAGGCTTTCTGACAATAAATTTTCAGATCTATTTTCATTCATATGTGACCAAAGCAGCTCTGCAATGACTATTTTAGATTTATCAAACAATCAATTGAAGGGAAAACTCCCAGAGTGTTGGAAACATGTAAATCGGTTACTGTTTCTTGATTTAAGCAATAACAAATTGTCAGGGAAGATTCCTGTGTCCATGGGCAGCCTCGTTAAATTGGAAGTCTTGGTCTTACGGAACAATAACCTAACGGGTGAATTAGCTTCCACTTTGAAGAACTGCAACAATTTAACTACATTGGATGTGGGTGAAAATATGTTGTTTGGTCCCATTCCATCATGGATCGGAGAAAGTATGAAGCAGTTAATAATTTTGAACATGCGAAAGAATCACTTTTCTGGAAATCTTCCCAGTGAACTCTGTTATTTGAAGCATATTCAATTCTTGGATCTTTCAAAGAATATGTTATCAAAAGGAATCCCAACATGCTTAAACAATTTGACTGCAATGTTTGAAAAGAGCATCCACACACGTGGGTTTATAAATTATATAAAATTGCTGAACATGAATGGTGTATTTTATACAAGTTTTCCTTCGGGCGAGTATACCCTTAACATAAGCCTGATGTGGAAAGGGGTTGAACAGGGATTCAAGAACCCAGAGTTAAAGCTTAAGAGCATTGATCTTTCAAGTAATAAGTTGACGGGTGAAATACCAAAAGAGATCATATCTACTTGGGTTAGTTTCTTTGAATTTATCAAGAAATAATCTGAGCGGAGAAATTCCTTCAGAGATAGGAAATTTAAGTTCATTGGAGTCCCTTGACTTATCAAGAAATCATATCAATGGTGGAATTCCTTTCTCACTTTCTGAAATTGATTTTCTTAGTTAGATCTGTCACACAACTCTCTGTCTGGAAGGATACCATCAGGAAGACACTTTGGAACTTTTGATGTATCTAGTTTTAAAGGGAATGTTGGTCTTTGTGGTGCACAACTTAACAGAACTTGTCCTGAAGATGGAAATCAGACAACAATAAAGACTGAAGAACATGGAAATGATGATGAAGATAATGTTTTGTATGAGGCATTGTACATGAGCATGGGGATTGGATATTTCACTGGATTTTGGGGCTTATTCGGGACAATGCTACTTTGGCGTTCTTGGAGAAATACTTTTCTCAGATTCCTAAACAGGTTGACATATGCTATATATGTGTTGTTGGTGCTCTGATTGCAAGAAGAAGGTACGTTTGTCATATATATCAATACCTGCTTCAAAAAAAAAAAATGGAATACATATTTTTTAATAGAAAACTCTAATTAAATTAAATGTATTCCGATTGTTAGGAGTAGTTTGTTTTATTTGATCCTAACTTAACAAATTCAGTAATCACTCTTTACTATAACACTTATTGCTTTAACTATAGTCTGTAACTTAGAGAGAGGAAAAACGAAAAAATAGTTTACATGATTGAACTGTGTTTAATTTTGTTTAATAATAATGATGAAATAGTTATGTGTATCAAATAATGTAACATATTTTATTAGATGATTTTTTTACGTTAAAAGAAGAATAACGATTTTTTTTTAAATATGATTTTTTCGAACAGTTAAATTTTATTTGGTTGCTAAAAATATTATTAAAATATTAATTTATTATCATATTAAATGATTTAATAAAAATACTATTTTTTTAGAAAAATGTTTCATTTTAATTCACACAAATTAAATTCCCATATTTTATTTATGATGTAATAAACGACATCAATGGTTATACAAAAATTGCAGGTTATTGCAGTTGTGCTACACGCGCATCCGATTGATCTCGGGTGAAGGAAATCATGATTGGTATATATACAAGTGCAAGATATGTATTCAGTGTTATAGTTTGAATGTTTTTAGTAAGTAATTTATGTCAAAATGTTGTTTCTAGACTCTGATTTCACCGAGTTGTTTTGCATAATACATTTCTAACGTCGTTCCCTTTTAATTTTATATTTTATTTTTAGCACCACTTTTCTAATAACTCTAAACCTAATATGATTGAACATACCCATTTATTTATTTATTTCTAGTTAAGGGTCTTGTGCTGCAGCGGATGATAATGAATAAATACAGTTAATATTAATCGTAGTATGTCAATTCATAAATTTAATAAATTTATTTAAATATTATTCTCTTTATTTGATGTGTGTAATATATAACTTGAATCAAAACAATAGAACCATATACAATTCAACATCCATTTTTTTATTCTGTCAAATTATCTCCTGAAAGTTTAGTTAATTACCAACTTGCACGTTTGAAGAAGAGTTTTGGCCCGGAATTAACATACGAATCAGTTAATTTCACAATTATATTGCTATTAAAAAATGGTTGTACATTCTATTTTTGTTTTTTATTTTTTTGAAGAATGACAAGAATATGTAAGAATCAATTCCAAGAGGCGTGTCCGTAGTCGTATGCGTGTGACATGATGTGTACATGGTCATGATTGCTGCAAACGGCAAGACATTGAATGAAAGTGTTCAATTCATGTACTCATGTTTCATACTAGTCCTTCTACCCGTGCAACGCACGGGTTTTTTTTATATGTAATAATTGTGGTCATAGCAATGGGTTTTTGGATATTTAATAATCTATATGATGATAATCTAATGTTTTAAAAAGATGTTGACGTTTATCAATAGAATAGATCAATTTAGAATGTAATTAAAGTTGTATGTCAAGTTAAGATTTGATTTCATTGAATATTGTCGTCAAGCACCAACAACAAAAATATGACTAATACAGAACTTTGTTAATATAAGAATTAAAAAAGAAAAAATTACATACCTAGAATGTATCCTTTGGTATTGAAGTTCATAACTTCCTTTTGTACACAATGACTTCTTTGTTCAACTTTTTCAGTACAATGATTTTCCTACATGGCAGAAAATACATAAATCAATTGATATATATTTATAACAGTTTTGAAATGAAAAATAAAATTCTAAATGACATACCTATAATTGATTTCTTTTCAAAGAGTTTCAAAAATTTCTTTGTACACAACGTTTTTAGTTGTGTTTGTTACCTTTCCATCTTCATCCAATATAAGTATTTTCAATCCTCTTTTGGTTTTGACTCTAGAAATAGCAACATATAGTTGGCCATGTGTGAATACAGGTTGTGGAAGATAAAGGCCAACTCTAGAAAGCGTTTGTCCTTGACTTTTGTTAATCGTCATTGCAAAGCATAAAGATATCGGAAATTGTCTTCTTTGAAATTTGAAAGGCAACCCTGAATCCGATGGCACTAAATCCATTCTTGGTATAAAAATGCTGTCACCAATGTTTTTTCCAGTAATTACAGTTGCACATATTACATTCTTGCCTAAATGTTTGACTTGCAATCTTGTGCCATTGCATAAACCTTTTGCTTGATCAATGTTTCTCAAGAGCATAATTGGAACACCTGTTTTCAACTTCAGTTTATGATTTGGTATCCCTGAACATTTGATATCATTTAAAAATTCAGATGTAAACCATTCAGATTGCACTTCATCTTGTTCATCAGATTGGCAAGGTGTATCTGAACTTAAATAAGTCACCTCATCACCACCAATTAAGGACAACATGAAATCATTTACTTGCTCTACAGAATCATTTGTTGGGCACAAAATTGCTCCATCATCAAAATAATTAGGATTCAACATGTTAACCACAAATTCAGGATAGACAAATTCAACCAATGACAATAAAGGTAAATCTGTGTTTGTAATTAGGATCTGTTCGGGAATTTCAACAATGCACTCACCATTTTCATTTAGATCCATTCTTGCGTCTCCAATCTTCAAAATCCAATCAGCAAATTCTTGAATATCATTGGCTGTTTCAGTATTTGATGTAGTACTTAATCTCATGTTCTTGGATAACTTTAGCACTTTACAACAATTCCATAACACTGAATAGTTGATTGATGATTTTATGATATCAAACTTAGATCCTTTTTTGATAACTGGTAGAATTTGTCTAAAGTCACCTCCTAACACAACTGCTTTGCCACCAAATGGTTTGTCTTTATTGGCATCATCAACATTTCGCATAATATCTCTTAGTGTTCTATCAAATGCCTCAAAACACATTCTATTCATCATTGGTGCTTCATCCCAGATAATCAAACTGGTAACCATAAGAAGTTTTGCCCTAAGACTACCTTGTGCTATGTTGCAAGTTGATTCTTCATTAATTAACAGTGGGATGCAAAAGGTAGAGTGTGCTGTTTTTCCACCAGGAAGTAATAAAGAAGCAATTCCACTTGATGCTACGTTCAAAACAATCATGCCTTTGCTTCTTAGACCAGCCGACAATGTCTTCCACATAAAAGTCTTACCTGTACCACCATAGCCATATAAGAAAAAGAATCCTCCCTTCTTTGAAAGAACTGCTGTCATGATATGCTGATATACATCAATTTGTTCATCATTGAGTGCTTTAAACAAACTGTCATGTTCTCTCGCCATGTCTTGTTTATTATATTGCAGCTCATCAACAATAAATCTATTATTGAATGTATGTACATCTGAAAGATCAAGTTGAGGTAATGAAGGATAATCTTTCAAACTTCTACCATTTGACAGTAGCATTTCCTCTATTTCCAGAAGACATAGTTTTTGTAATTCAGCAGTCTCAATTTGAAGACCTGCAAATACAGATATATAATAATCATATAGATATATATAATATAATAATAAACAACTAAACTTGAGAAGATCTGTAAATAAGTAAAGAACAATAAATACAGATTATGAATCTGTAAATTAATATTGTTTATAGTTTGAGAAGACATGCAATAAGTAAATAAAACAATTAAAATATATATGTATACGAAATTAAAAGAAAAAATATGAAGTACCTGGTAAGTTCATCTCCTTCCTTTTTTGGTACAAAATTCCATCACATAAGATACTCCAAGTACAATTCCAAACTATATCTGGTTTAGAAATTGTATTCATGGACAACAAAGTAACAAATAATCTTCTAAGTTGATACCCACAAGCAAATTCACTTGCTTCTTTGATTGCATCAATATATTCTTTGTCATCAGCCAACAATCCCAAAACATAGCAAGCTTCTTGGTATGTTTCATAATACTTTCCATCAATTGTCTTAATGCTTTCATAATCAATACAACCTTTTTGAATGGTCAGTAATATCCTCAAATAATAAAGTTCTCCAGACCCAGGAGGAATATAAGTAAGTCTACCAATGTTGTAGCCTTTCTTCCTTGGTTTCCATTCTTTTTCTTTGGCAAATATTCACGGTAAATATTCAACGTTACAATCATAATAACTATTTTTTCTTCATCTCTTGTTTTCATCCCCAATAATTTTCTCAATACTTTTCATTCATGTTTCAAGTCAAGTCAACTATCACTTTCTATTGTACAGAAACTGTTTCAAAGTCTCCGTCACGTTTCCTGGCATTATTTTATTAATAATAATAGTATGAAACATTTGACGTTAGTTATGAAACGTGTTAGTCTATTTGTCATAAGTTATTGGTGTGAAAACTCCTTTTCTGTTTGATCGCACAGAGCCCAACAAAAATTCTACACATGAATCATGATGATGATATTTTGAGTGCATGTAATTAAAAGTAGTGGGTGCATCAAAAAGCATATTTGGTGGAAAAATGACACCACCCCAAGCACTATACTCTACCAGAACGCTTATATATATTCAATCGTTTTGGTTTTGCCATTCACTCTTCACGATTAAGAGTAGACTCATCAAATTCAAGATCCTTGTTTCACTCTTACGTATTTCATATCACCAAAAAAGTCATGACTACTTGTTTTCCTAGACTCTGTTGTGCACTTCTCCTGCTCTTGCTCCATGCTGCAGAATCCATTCTCGGATTGAACAATAGCACAGAAATAAAGTGCATTGAGAGGGAGAGACAGGCACTCCTCCACTTCAAGCATGGCCTCATAGATGGCTATGGCATGCTGACAACATGGAGGGATGATGAGAAGAGTCGAGATTGTTGCAAATGGAAAGGCATTCAATGCGACCATCAAACAGCTCATGTAAGCTTCCTTCGTCTCCGTGGTTCGGATACACAATTTTTGAGAGGTGCACTCAATATCAGTTCATTGTTTCCTTTGCAAAATATTCAACATTTGGATCTCAGCAACAATGGTTTCGTACGGAGTCACATCCCACAACTCATTGCCTCACTTACCAACTTAAGATATCTCAATCTCTCCTATTCTCATTTTGGTGGGAGCATTCCTACCCAACTTGGAAGCCTTACACATTTATTGTCTCTGGATTTAAGTCACAATTATCTTCTCCGTGGAGATATCCCTTATCAACTTGGAAGCCTTTCAAATTTAACGTCTCTCGATCTCAGTTATAGTAATCTTGATGGTAAACTCCCTTGTCAATTTGCAAATCTGTCACAGTTGAGGTACCTTGATCTTAGCGGAAATTCCTTTTCTGGAGCACTCCCATTCCAGGTTGGGAATCTTCCTTTCTTGCACACTCTTAGACTTGGTGGTTATTTTGATGTAAAACCTAAGGATGCAAAGTGGTTGTCTAATCTCAGTTCCCTAACACATCTTGCCCTGTATTATTTACAAAATCTTCAGTGGTTACAAACGATTACTTTTCCAAATTTAAAAGAGTTGAGGCTAGTTGACTGTTCTCTTTCAGATACCCATATTCATTCTCTGTTTTATTCACCTTCCAACTTTTCCAATTCTCTTATGATCCTTGACCTTTCTGATAATATGCTCACATCCTCAACATTTCAATTACTGTCTAACTTTAGCCTTAATCTTCAAGAGCTTTATCTTTCTCAAAATAACATTGTTTTCTCATCTCCTGTCTTCTCAACCTTTCCTTCTCTTGTGACCCTTGACCTTTCCTATAATAATATGACATCATCAGTCTTTCAAGGTAGTTTCAACTTCAGTTCAAAACTTCAAAATCTTTATTTGTCAAGTTGTGGTCTAAGTAATGATAACTTTCTCATCTCAGCTATTTCAATTACGAATTCTTCATCTTCACTTACCTCGCTTGATCTCTCCTCAAATCTGTTGAAATCATCATCCATATTTTACTGGCTCTTCAACTCCACTACCAATCTTCGTACACTTCAACTTTATAATAACATGTTGGAAGGTCCCATTCCAGATGGATTTGGGAAAGTAATGAACTCTCTTGAAGTTCTTGACCTCCATGGTAACAAACTGCAAGGCGAGATTCCATCTTTCTTTGGGAACATATGCACATTGGAGAGTTTAATCCTCTTCAAGAACAAGCTGAGCGGAAAATTTTCTAGCTTCTTTCAGAATTCATCATGGTGCAACAAGTACGTGTTTCAGATTTTGGATTTATCCTCTAACAACATTACAGGAACATTACCTAAAAGCATTGGATTGCTATCTGAGTTGGAGTACTTGTTATTGGATGGAAATTGCTTGGAGGGTGACGTCACTGAATCCCATCTTTCCAATTTTTCCAAATTAAGGTACTTATCTTTGTCAAATAACTCATTGTCTGTAAAATTTGTCCCTACTTGGGTTCCACCTTTCCAGTTACAAAATTTGGGACTAAGATCTTGCAAGTTGGATCCTAGTTTTCCTAGTTGGCTCCATACTCAAAGTTCGTTAAGTGACCTCGATATTTCCGACAATGGGCTTAATTACGTACCGGATTGGGTTTGGGACAACTTGCAAAATATGAGAACATTGAATATGTCTCACAACAATCTCAGTGGTCCGATTCCTAATATATCATTGAAGCTTCACTATGCACCATCGGTAATTCTAAATTCAAATCAGTTTGAAGGCAAAATTCCATCATTTTTACTACAAGCGTTTGATTTGAGGCTTTCTAACAACAAATTCTCAGATTTGTTTTCATTCATATGTAACCAAGGCAACTCCGAAATGTGGACTTTAGATTTGTCAAACAATCAATTGAAGGGACAGCTCCCTGACTGTTGGACATCTGTTGATGGGTTATGGTATCTTGATTTAAGCAACAATAAATTGTCAGGAAGGATTCCTTTGTCTATGGGCAGCCTTGTTGAATTGAAAGTCTTGGTTTTACGAAACAATAACCTGACAGGTGAATTAGCTTCGACTTTGAAGAATTGCAGCAATTTAATTATGTTGGATGTGGCTGATAATATGTTGTCCGGCCCCATACCATCATGGATCGGAGAAAGTATGCAACAGTTGATAATCTTGAACATGCGAGAGAATCACTTTTCTGGAAATCTTCCTATTCAACTCTGTTATTTGAAGTATATTCAATTATTGGATCTTTCGAAGAATATGTTATCAAAAAGAATTCCATCATGCTTAAAGGAATTGACTGCCATGTCTAAAAAGGGCATCGACACACGTGGCACTCTAAATGGTATGTATTTCACATATATGCCTTATATTAAAATTTATGACTATTTTGTTGAGGAAGAGTATTCCTTTAACATAAGCTTGATATGGAAAGGTGTGGAACAGAGGTTCAAGAATGCAGAGTTAATTAAGGGCATTGATCTTTCAAGTAATAAGTTAACGGGTGAAATACCAAAAGAGATTGGATATTTGGCTGGGTTAGTTTCTTTGAACTTATCAAGAAATAATCTGAGTGGAAAAATTCCTTCAGAGATAGGAAATTTAAGTTCACTGGAATCCCTTGACTTATCAAGAAATCAAATCAGTGGAGGAATTCCTCTTCCTCTATCCGAAATTGACAATCTAGGCAAATTAGACTTGTCACACAATTTTCTTTCTGGAAGAATCCCATCAGGAAGACATTTTGAAACCTTCGATGCATCTAGTTTTGAAGGAAATATGTATCTTTGTGGTGAGCAACTTAACAAAAGTTGTTATGGAGACGGAGATCAAACAACAGGAAAACTTTCGGAAGCCGAAGCAATAAATGATGATGAAGATAGTATTTTCTACGAGGCATTGTACATGAGCATGGGGATTGGATACTTCACTGGATTTTGGGGCTTATTAGGACCAATACTACTTTGGAGTTCTTGGAAAAATGCTTATCTGGACTTCTTAAACAGATTGACAATCGGTATGTATGAACAATGTGGCAAGTGTAGGTGACCTGATTGCAGGAAAAAGGTATGTTAGTCAGATATATCAATATTTGCTTCACAAATAAATAAATCAGAATACATATTTTGAACAAAAAACTGTAATTAAATATAATCTAATTATTAGGAGAAGTATTTTATTTGTTCATCCTAGTTTAACAATTTTAGTAATCACCCTTACTATAAATAATACTTATTGTTTTAACGCAAGTGTATTAGAGAGGGGAAAAAAGAAACAATAGATTTCATGAATGAATATTATGTTTCATAATTCAATGATGAAATATTTATTTTGTATCTGATCATGTAACATATTTTATCAGATGATATTTTTACTTTAAAAGAAGAATGTTGAATTTTCGTAACTATGATTTTTTTAAATGCTTAAGTTTTATTTTTTTGGTATAAAATATTGTTAAATATTTAATTTACTACCATATTAAATGATTTAGTTAAAATAATATATTCTAATTTGACAGAGTCAAATATAATTCCGTCTTTATTTATGTTATAATAAATCAAGATATTTTAATTCATTTTTTTTTTTTTTACTAACGTTTAATCTAACACATCGATTATCCTTAAATTATCATTTCACATCAAATTTTTTTAAATAAATAATTAAAAAATATATTAAAATAATAAATTAAAGTGGATAAAAATATTATTTTCCTAACCCAATTGACGGTTGTACAAAATTTATAGGTTATTGCAATTGTCCTAGGCACTTCTGATTGATCCCGGAAGAAGGAAAGCACGGTTGATAGCCATGTGTGTGAAGTTTATACCATCACTTGATTGATGAATAGGTATATCTCCTTTTTGTTTTGTAATTTTTATAAAAAGTTACAAATATTTTGAAAAGAATTGTAAATAAATTTAAAGTATTATATTATACATTTTGTTATCAAATGTTATTCCTCCAAAATATTAAATAATATAAATAATGACGACTCCTAATGTAACTCTGACACAGTGACTCTCACGGCTGAATTATTTATCCTTATATATACCACGAGATTTTTATTTTTGATGTCTATGTTTATTTTTCAGTTTTATTCTTTAAATATTTTTTTCAGATTAGAATAATTATTTTATTAACTTTATCTTTTAAGTAATTGTTCTTTTAAATTTAGTCGATTTTTCCAATTTAACGTTATTTTAAACTCAATAATTTCTTAATTATAAGTCTACAAAATAAATAAAAATGATTTATAATAAAATCATAAAATTACACATATCCACAGGGTAACGGGTATATTCTTGTAGCCATACCCATACCCGTTTTCTTACTACTTCAATATTAATTTTTAATTAATTTTTATAGAATAATAAAAAATTACAGTAAAGAAAACATACTATTATCAAATATTCAATATTAGGAGGATGATTGTTTGTTCGATATCAAATACTTTGAAATAAATTATAATTGTTTACATTTTAGATTAGAATATCAAATAAAATTTCATGAGAACCAAACAATTTATTAAATTTGCAAACATTAATGAAACCTAGTTGATAAAATTTAAAAATATTTAAAAAAATATATAAAAGAAAAACAAATATTCAAATTAAAATAGATTTTAAATGTTTATTTACTTCAATTTTTTAAATTCTAATGAATCTCTTTTTTATATACTAATAAAAAAGTTATAATCATCACTTGTAGAGATGGCAAATAAACCCGCCCCGTGGGTATTGCCCGAACCCTCCCCTTTTTGATGGGGAATCCCTGCATTGACTGGGTTTGGGTATGGGTATGGGGAATCTCCGACTTTTTCAATTAGGTATGGGGGATGTATATATCCCCAGTACCGCCATATCTCCATCATCGTTTAAATTATTAAAATATTCACAATTAATTAAGTAACTATATATATATATATATATATATATATATATATATATTTTTTTTTCTATCTTTTATTTCTTCTAATTATTTGGTTTGTCATAAAATTCATTCGCATTTCTATTATAGTTTTCATCTTATTATAACCTTTATGTAATTATGTTAAAATTATTTATGTCAATTGAAATTTTTTTATGTCTCACATTGAATATCTCTATTATTTTTTAATATTTTTATTTATTATATATTTTCCTTTCACATGAGAATATTTAATACTTATAATGTAAGTGTTAATAGCAAAAATCTTTCATTCACAAGGTAATATAATTTTTTTTTACTTATTAATAATTTTTGTTTCATTTGACTAACTCTTTTGTTCCGCTAAAACAATTTTCGTTATTTCTCAACCATTGAGTATATATATGTTAATATTTGAAAAGTTTTCTTAGATCTCTAAAGTATTTTTCATCTTATTATACATTTGTTTACCTTTGTGCGATTTCTTTTAATAGTCTCTCAAATTGTTTCTAAGACACATATTTGTTAATTTGTTAATATTTTTATTTGTTGTTTATTTTCATCATGTAGAATATTATTCCGATATATTTTATCTAATTATTTTTTATTTTCTAACTCATTATCAATCATACTGTAACTTTTTTACTATAATTGTGTAAATAACTTATATTTACTACAATATAAAAATTTAATATAATTGCCATGAATTTTTTTTATCACCATCCAACATATATTGGAGTTCGAAAGATACAAGATCTATGTCAAAACTTTATTATTATGTTTATTATTTATTCTTTGCGTCATTTTGATCAAGTCATGTATTAGTGTATTTTATTAGCGTATACAAAAAATTCATTAGAATTTAAAAAATTGAAGTAAACAAACATTTAAAATATATTTTAATTTGAATATTTGATTTTCTTTTATATTTTCTTAAAAATATTTTTAAATTTTATCAACTAGGTTTCATTAATGTTTGCCAATTTAATAAATGTTTGGTTCTCATGAAACTTTATTTGGTATTCTAATCTAAAATGTAAACAATTATAATTTATTTCAAAGTATTTGATATCGAACAAACAATCATCCTCCTAATATTGAATATTTGATAATAGTATGTTTTCTTTACTGTAATTTTTTATTATTCTATAAAAATTAATTAAAAATTAATATTGAAGTAGTAAGAAAACGGGTATGGGTATGGCTACAAGAATATACCCGTTACCCTGTGGATATGTGGATAAGACAAAAGTTTGATACCCGTTGAGTTTGGGTATGGGGATGGGTATGAATTATGGAGATGGGTATGGGATAACGAAACCCGTCTCCGCCCCGCCCCATTGCATCCCTAATCACTTGATCAAAATGACGCAAAGAACAAATAATAAACATAATAATAAAACTTTAACATAGATCTTGTATCTTTTGAACTTCAATATATGTTAGATGGTGATAAAAAAAATATTCATGGCAATTACATTCTATTTGTATATTGTAGTAAATAAACGTTATTTATATAATTATAGTGAAAAATGACAGTATGAATGATAACAAGTTAGAAAATAAAAAATAATTAGATAAAATATATTGATATAGTATTCTACATGATGAAAATAAACAACAAATAAAAATATTAAAAAATTTACAAAGTGCGTCTTATAAACAATGAGAGAGACTATCGAAAGAAATTGCACAAAGAAAAATAAATGTATAATTAAGGGTACAATAAGATGAAAAATACCTTAGAGATTTAAGAAAACTTTTCAAATATAAACATATATACTCAATGGTTGAGAAATAACAAAAAATGTTTTAACGAAATAAAAAAGTTTTTCAAATGAAACAAAAATTAATAATAATAAGTAAATAATTTTTTATATTACTTAGTAAATGAAGGTTTATGCTATTAAACACTTAAATTGAGAGTATTAAACATTCTCATGTGAAAGGAAAATAAACAATAAATAAAAATATTAAAAAATAATAGAAATATTCAAATGTGAGACAAAAATTTTTAATTGACATACATCATTTTAACATAATAACATAAAGGTTATGATAATGAGAAATATATTGGAGATGTGAATGAGTTTCATGACAAATTAAATAATTAGAAGAAATAAAAAAATAGAATATATATATATATATATATAGGTAACTTAATTAAAATTTAATATTTTAATAATTTAAACGGGGACGGGTATTATGGTGGGGACGGGTATTATGGTGGGGATATGTACATCCCTATACCCATCACCATACCCAATTAAAAAAATCGAGAATTCCCCATACCCATACTCATACCTAGGCAATGCGGGGATTTCTCGTCAAAACGAGAACAAATCCGGGCAATACCCACATAGACGAGTTTATTTGCCATCTCTATTCATCACATAATATTTTTACTCATGATTCTCTTATTGATGTAACACTAAAAATTAAATATATTTTGTATTATAATTTATATATATATATATATATATATATATATATATATATATATATATATATATATATATATTGAGCGTGGGACTATAGACATTAATGGATAATCCAATAACAAGTCAATAACAAGTCGATAACAAGTGGAACAATAAACCTAATAAATAACAAAGTTTGCTACCATACTCTATACTTTGTTAAGTTTTAATGTAAAAAAACTTATTGTCCTTTATTCATCAAGTCACCCGTATAATATGACCATAAATATGATCATAATTATGTCCATAAATAAGTTAAGAATATATTAAATAATCAATAATAAAATAAATGATCATAATAATATTTGAATAATATATATATATATATATATATATATATATATATATATATATATATATATATATGTCTCGATGTGAGGGGTGTGTTGAAAATCTTACATCAACTAGAGATAATACCAATTTATATAAGTGGATGTAAATTTCACTTTACATGTGGTTTTGTGAGGTTGAGTTAGGTTTAAAAGTCTACTTCTTAACATGATATTAAAGTTGCAACAAAATTTTGTTGTTTCAAGGACTTTACTTTTCTAATAACATGAGTGACATAATCCTTGTACATTATTGATGGAATTTTGTTTCTCATCTCCCTTCCAATTTTTGTCTCCATATTATTTTCTTGCACTACCATAACATCATTCCCATCAAATCCATTTAGAGACACTATCCATCGACACCATTTATACTTTCTCTCTCATTTTCATTACAGCATCCACATAACCCCTTAGAAATGTGATTGTTCTTCTCCTTGCAAGGTCACAAATATACCCCTTTATGAGCGATGCATCATAAGTCTCCCATCCAATATCATTATCAAAATACCTAATATCAGAATTAATTTGAGGAGTATCAAGAGTATTGTCCAGTGACCCAACTAAAGAAAATTCATGTTCGTAAAATTTCACATCTCTGGAGACAAAGTATTCATGGGTTCCAAATCATACAATTTTCACCCTTTTGCCCATAAGGTTACCCACAAATATACACTTTCAACTTTTGTTGGTAAATTTATCTCTCGACATTGATGATGCACACATAAGCAACCAAAAAATTTCATGTTATCAAACCTAGGCAGTTCACCAAATAAATTTTCATAAGGTGTTAAATAATTACTTCTTAAAAGCATGAAATATGAAGCTATTTATGAATGATGTTAGTATTTCGAGACTTGACTTGATATGTTTTCGTATAATATATGATCATTTTTTATGAGGAACTCAATGTGGGGTCACATTTTATGGAGAAGTGATGAGGTTATAAGTATAAAAGAGAATCACTAGACTGAATTGGTTAAAGTTGATCGAAATTGTTTGTTGTATAAGGGTTGTGCTTCTAAGGAAGAAGTGCAGTCCTCACTAGTAGGCTGTTATGCATTGACTAGGGATATGTGTTGGTCAGAAGTTATCTTATCCTCTACTAGGTTTACAAACTCATATAGAGTATTGTGACCTAGGTGGTGAGAGTTGAAGGAGGTTCATATGGCAGGATTAGGGGTGGGATCGCTAATCTGGCGATGTCATAAGTAACTAACCCTGTCTAGAAGAAATTTATTCATGTTGGTTAGGCCAAGTGGAGTTATGGCCTTTGCTGCAATCCACTTTTATGATAGGTGCACAACTTCTTATGTCTGAGTCAATGCATAAATCTAGATAATTGAGTCTAAAGGATATGTAATTATCTTGTATGTTTGGTATCTCTTTTATGAATGTTTGAAGTATGCTATGTTATGATATAATAAGCTTAATTGTTACATGATTATTTCTCTTATAAGCTAGCTTACCCTTGCATTCTATGTCTTGTTTGTCTTTGTTTCGCGATGATCACCTATTCGGTGGGAATAGATGAGGTTTCAGGATTAGAGACATCTTTGATGAATAAGAAGTCTGTAGTTAAAATGGTGAGATCGTATTGAAAGTATGAGTGGTTTACATGTCCGGGCTTTTGTGTTGACTTGGTGATATTGTATAAATGATATATTTCTATAGTCTGAACTCTCAAAGGACTGTATTGATATACTTTTTATTCTGTTAAGCTATCTTTGAATATCTTAATGAAATATTTTATTTTAATAACTTTTGTCTATTAAAATAGGATGTTACTTGGTAATCTATAAACTTGATCAAATAGAATAAATCATTATCAATGGTATTCTTACATAAATTGTATTTATAATAATAAGACACGTTGTAGTTATTATAAAATAAAATACGGATATATTTATTTAATTTAGATATTATATATTACTTAAATAATTTGAAAGTGAATTTGATATATTATTTGTATCATATTATCATATATTATAATTTTAACATTTTAAGATAATTCTTGAATAATAATCGATTTTAGTGACTAAAAATATGTTTAGAGGCTAATGTCTTACTTATAAACTAATTTAAAGATAAATTTGTTTGCTAGTCAACGTTAGTTACAAATTTAAATATCAATGATAGAAACTATTTTAATTATGAATTTAGAAATAAATTATAATTTTTTATTCATAATAGAAATTATTTTAATTACCAATAATTTTTAATTTATAAATTGATATATAAATTGATTAGTAGAGTGACTAATTATTTTTAATCATTAAAATTGATATTATTTAAAAAAACTTATATTTATCAGACATATTAGTATTTTCAAATAATAACAAAATATATATTGATTTATCATAAACACGGTTGTTGTCTTGTACATTTTTCTAATTTTCTTGTGGGTTAGCAAGTTAGGGAACCACATCAAAGTTTTTAAAGTAAACCAGCGAACAGACTTTGATATTTTAGTCTTCGTAGAAATTAAATGCAAAGACAAATTTTGGTGATAATTTGAAGTGAATATATCGTATACACCTATCACGAGTTCTATCAGAATTTATAGGACCAATTTTCTAAATATACAAATGAAAAACATTGTTGAAAAGTTGTTATGATTAAATATTTTTATTATAATAATAATCATATCTAAACTTTAATTGTATTTATTATGTTTTATCATCATAAAAAATCTGGAGATACAATATTTCCACCACTCACTGTTTCTCTATATCTATGTATCTAGAAGAATTAATATGTTTTAGTTTTTAAAATATTATTGTATTCGATTTTCGCCTAAAAGCATGTTTTCTAACTCTTTTAGTGGGTTAGAAAATATCTTATCACATTTAATTTGGAAATTGAAACAATTAAATAGACTTTGAAAAGTCATTGCAGAAATTTCGTATAAAGACAAATTAAACTTTCACATTCGAGTGAAATCTCATTCCTTGAAGACATCATTGTATTAAGAATAGAGTGGAGGTGCGGATAATAAATATGAAAGTGATAAAAGACCCTACAGAACTTACAAAATGGTGTATTGATACATTCACTCTAAACTTTGTAAGAGTTTTTGATAAGATAAGTATTTTATTGAATAAAGACTTACAATTTTCACAATTTTTTAATAATTGACAGAATTATTTCAGCATAATTATGAGATAATATTTTTTAAATGATTTCAAGAAATTCAGAAATAGTTATTGGAACATTCATTGAAATAGTTTTTGGAGCTTTCATTCATCTTCTATCTTGGAAACTCTCAGGCTAGTTATTCAATCTTCCTGATACTTGATGATAACTCAAAAATAATAGTACTCACATTGTTTAATTTAATATGTAAAATATACCGTGCAACTCTCAATAACTCTCAATAATAGTATCCTATCACTATCATCATACAGTGTCGTTAAAAAATATGTTATATTATCTTTAATCTAATTAAGTCAAATAAACAAATATATCGTATATTATTTATTCTATGAAAAGCAAGTTATTACAAAATGTGTAATCTCATTTGTTTTAGCTACCGAAATACTTACATTTGGATATTTTATTTTATTTTCATAAACTTTATATAAATTTAAATATGCAAGCAAAAAAGAGAATTAAAAGCTAAGAGAAATAATATTAGATTTTAAGGTGTCCAATATATTTATAATAATATGTTAAAATACATTTATTTATTTATTTATTATAATACTATAATTATAATGTTATTAATAGTATTTTTTAGGTGATTTATGAATTTAATTGATTGTAATATTATGACTCGTATTTTTTAGGTGATTACGAATTTAATAGATTCATATTGACTTAATTAAAAAAAAAAGAAAAAATATTTTTTTATGGGCTATCAATTTATTATGTATTTTATAAAATACATTATTTTGCATAAAGTAAATAAAAAGACAGAAACAATGTGTCTTTTGCTAAAAAACAAAGGCTGTCAAGAAAAATAAAGTAACCATTTTGCGAACGCAAAAGAAAAGGGTTGGAGAAGGTAACAATATCTTTTTTATTCTTTCTATCGTTTAATTATAGCATTGTTATCCACCTTATAAGGAAGAGAAGGTTTAATATTAATCTGGATACTAGAAGAGAACTTATAATATACTTATTAATGATTATTAATTGAAGATTTTATTAGATTAGTTAGTGAGTTTTTCCTTTAGGGCATGTTCTCATGCAAGATTTATTGTAGTGGATGAAATGAGGGTGGTGATTTAACAAAAATTCGGTTGTTTGTTTTTGGTGGAAAGAATTGTTTTGGTGGAAAGAAGTGACTGAGAGGTAATAAATTGCATTGCAAAATTATAGCATTAGATCTATCTCGTTATTTTGAAGAGATTAACGAGATTAATGTACCAAATTATAACTCTATCCTTGTTATTATATTGGAATAAAAATCAACTTTGCTGCTGCTTATATGATTGTAGAATTTATGTATCCGATTCCATGCTTCAGTATCCAGATCCATATTAATTATATTTGATTCCACTTCTTTTTATATTGAAATAGTTTTAAAGGAGTTCAAAGCACTTTTTTTTTGTTTCTATATTGAAAAAAATTAAATATTTTATTTTTTTAGTTTAGATACATTAAAATATTTATTTTTTTCAATTAAAATTTATCTTTAATATTTAAATTTATGTAGAAAAATTTTCAAAATTAATTACAACTTATCTAAATATCATTTTATACTATATTTAACACCAAGGACAATTTAATAATCTAACTTTTTCATACATTAAATTTTATTTTTTATTAGTCACATCAATTAAATCCTACACAAACTTTCACAAAATTTACTTTTAAATCTACTCTACTCACATCCAAATCCTTAAAAAAACAACACAAATTTCACTTTCAAATCCACTCAAATCAATTACCTCCCTCTCTCAAATCAATCCTCTTTTAAGAACACACATTTATATGGAGGGTTTGTTAGTTTTCATTTGTTGTTTGGTGCATGTCATCATCTTGTCTATTGTTATTATTATTGTTTGTCCTTTAATATTTTTTAGAGCTTGTTTATACAAAGAAGAATTAATTTGTTTTTGTTTATACAAAGAAGAATTAATATTATTGTTGTCTTATATATCTTTTTCTAACTCTTTTAATGGGTTAGAAATTATTTGTACAATCACATCAAATTTAGAATTTGAAACAATTGCATAAACTTTAAATTGCATTCACAAATATAAAGACAAATTAAACTTCTGATTTTCCATGCTTTTGGTAAAATGTCATGATTTTTTGGTAGACTTTCCTCAATAATTTCGTCTTTTTGTTATGCAACTGTTAGCCTTAAAATTATTCTTAGGTAAAACTAATATATTTTGTTTTTTTAAAATGAGATACTATAACTTCTTACAATATTTGATATCTTTCTTTTATATATATATATATATATATATATATATATATATATATATATATATATATACCAATAGTGCAATTTTAACTATTTAACTCGTGTTATAAGTCTCGGTTATTAGGAAACCGAAGCATATAATGGTGTGATGACATTTTTGCAATTCCTACCGGCTTTTCTGTCTTGGTTTCCTCAATAACCGAAGCAGAATCTACTTTTCTGCCTTGGTTGCAGTAGACATGCTACCATAAAGCCTTTTAGACTTCGGTTTCCCTGATTTGAAGCAAAGAATTAACTGGGAGAGTGACATTTGGCCTCGGTTATAATTGAACCGAGCCAAAAATCATTGTTTTACCTCGGTTAAAATTGAACCAAGGCCAAAAATCACTATTTTACCTCCGTTAAAAATTGAACCGAGGTCATATACCAAGTTAGGGATTCAAAACGCCAATGCACTGTTCTTCATCTTCTACAACGTAACATTTGCGTTTTCTCTCCTCTGAACGTGTCGTCAACCGTCCACAGTCGTCATTGTCCATCCTCCATTCACATCGTCAACCACCGTCGAGCCTCCTTCCATGCTGCTGCGGTCATTTGGGTTCCACAGTAGTCATTGGTTCGTCCCACGCAGCTACCACGCAAGCCTTCGTTGCGCCACCATTCCACCATTCCGCGATTCCCCTTTTTTTATTTCACATTTTGTATAATTGTTTTTGCGATTTTGGTTGTTATTTTGCGTTTTGTTAGGGTTTTGTTGGGATTTTCTTGGTTTTTATTTTTTTTCTCCTATTTTTGATTGTTTCTTGTATTTTTATGGTTGTGTTCTTTATCAGGTATTGTTGCATTGTGGTGGGACTGTGTAGCTTTTGGGAACGTGAGTATCGTTGCATCCTCTCATTATCATTCACTTCACTTTTCACGCTCTCAGGTTCTTATTTTTGTAATATGAGTCTATGAATTTGTAGTCTATTGTGTATTAGTTTTATTGTATGTATATGAGATTAATTATTTGCTTAAGTTAATCTCTTATTTTGCAGACATTCAAGAGTACTGCACCAATTATCGCAAAGTCCATAAAGTTTAGTAGGATAACATGTGCCAAATTTATAATTCAGATGTACAATAGTATTGATTAGGATATTGAGTTGTTGTTACAAGACACTTTCAAATGTATTTGGATTGTAGATGATGTCATGTTTCATAAAATGTATAGTTTTGTTTCTGGTCTGACTGGTCTAATTTTTTGAAAAAATATGCAGGTTAAAAAATGTGGGAATAACCAAAAACAAAAATTTTATTTAAAAAGTTAATAAGACATACGACCTCAGTTCTCATTAGAACGGAGACAAAAAGGTGAGTTTCTGTCTCGGGTAACACCCGAGGCCAAAAGCTGACTCTTTTTTGCCTCTGCCTTATATGCCTCGGTTCTGAAATCGAGGCAGAATAGCGAAATGAATTGTTATCAAATACTCTTTCTATAATAATGTGTGTGTATATATATATATATATATATATGTATATATATATATATATATATATATACATACATATATATACATATATATATATATATGACATTTTATTTGGTAAAAGGGTAAATTATGCTAAAAGTCACTTTTATACTATTAATGCTTCTTCTCCTTTTGTTAGATGTCTCAAGAGGTTTCTTTATTGTAATTAATGATTTCTTTCTTTTATTTGTTTGGCTGTACTAATTTTTGTAGGGGCTCCTAAGGCACAATTTTCTCAGCCTTTGATTGATAAGATTCATAATAAACTTGCTTCTTTGGAAGGAAAGCCAATGGCGGATCTTTAGTCAATATATTGGGGGTGCCCAAAGTTTGGTTGAATTATTCTTTTGGTTCATTTTTCCGTCTAAAAATATCAAGTTGGTCATCTAATGTTTTTTAGTTTTAATTTGGTTTTGATTTTTTAAAAATTGGTGCAATTTGATCTTTTTTCGTTAAATTTATTAAAGCGGAACAAGAAAATTTCACCAAAATTTACATTAGGATTATGTCAATTACACCAATAAAACAAATCCTTATTCACAATTTCAATTTTGATGAAAAAACATTGGTCTGATTCAAGAAATTTAATGAGAAAATGCTAAAATTGCATCATGTTTTAAAAAATCGAAACGAAATTGAGACTAAAAAACACTCGAGTACCAACTTATTATATTTGAACGAAAATAGGAACCAAAAGAGTAATTGAAAAATTTTTATATAAACTAGTAAAAACATTGTATCTATTTTTTTATGATAATAAAGAATAATAAAGTTATAATTATTGTTATTGTTATAATAATAAAATGAAATATAAAATAATTTTTATTTTACTATAATTAATTTTTATTTATAATGAATAAATTTGAAAAATAAGTAAATAAAAAAATATTAAATTAAACAAATAATCACTTAAAAAATAATATTAATAAAATAAATATTTTTATTTAAAAAATATTTAAAAGATAAAATTGAAAAATAAATATGAAAAAGAAAATACTTTTTCTCATCTATAAGTATAAATATATAAAAATTTATTAAAATATCAAATATATAATATATATTAGAATATTCAAATTTTAAAAAAAATATAAAATTATGTAAATATTAAAAAAAAAAATAGGGGCCATGGCCCCGTCCATGCTAAGGTCTGCCATTGAGGAAAGCTCCTTAGTATGATGGAGAAACTTCAACCTGTAAATTTGATGATTGTTGGTTTCTTGTCTTATAGTTTTGAGGTTTATAAATGACCTATTAAGCTTCTTATTGATGTGCAACAATGGATTCAAAATTTTGTTTGAACAGAAAATACACAAAAACAAGGGTTTCTCACTGTTAAATAGTTTATCTTATGTGATTTTAAGGGGAATGATGGTTTGCAAGTTACTAATATTCTTCAGTTGGAAAAGAAAGTCTATCTGCTACGTTTAGCTTGAGAGTTTGGTTATGACAAAATGACTTGGACTAAACTCACCCGTATCCGATTTCTTAAGTTTGTATAAAAACTATATCATCAATTTGGAATGGTATTTAGGATGCATATGATATTATTCTAGAAAGTACTTTCTGGAAACTAGGTAAAGGTTTTGGAATGATCGCTAGTGTTTTGACACTTGCATATATAAATTAGCTTAAATCACTTATTTTGATAGAGTAAGATGTTGGAAATAGTCCAAGTGTGAATCAAAGTCTCACATTGGATAGAATAGACAAAGTTAAACATAATATAAGAATAAAGACCCATAACACCATTGTCTTAAGGTTTTGAGATAAAAGTGGTATCAAATACCTTATGTGTAAAACTAATGTCCTATAAATATAGAACCACAATCTCAATGACTATAACCATATGTGAAAAAATATAACCCATCATAAGATTATCCTCTCTTAAAAGGTTGCTAAAAATTTTTACTCTTGTAATATAAAATGTGTAAATTGGAAGAATTTGATTTGGATGAATATTGTTCCACCAGTTAAAACTTTATTTCTTTAAAATTATTATATACATAGAACAAACTAACTTATATACATAGTCATAGAAAAAAAAAATGAACTAAATTTTTCATTCAATCCTCATTCAACAAATGCACATAATTATCTTATAACATGCATTTATCCATGACAACATGATTTACTTTCATAATACTAGTGAAAACATATACACGGTGTGAATATGTGTTCATTTTCTTTTATCATAAAAAAAACTAACAGAATTATTATTATTATAATTATAAAAGTAAATATAAATAAATTTTACAATTTGATAATTATTTTAGTTTAAAATATAATTAAATTTAAAAAAGGTTAAATTTAAAACACAATTACTTAAAGGATAAAATTTGAAAAAAATATTTACACTAGAGAAGAAAATTCTTGGTAAAGATACATGGTTGAATATGTATGGGATATCATATATTTCACTACAAAAAAGTTTTTAAATAATGATCAATTTTAGTGACCAAAAATATATTTTGAGATCAATTTAGAGACTAATTTCCTAAAAAGAGATTAATTTTTTATTAGTCAAAATTTTGGTAGCCAATTTAAATGACTAATTTAAATATTAATTTAGAATAGAAACTATTTTAGTTATAAATTTAAAAATTAATTATAACTTTTTAATCATAATAATAAAAATATTTAGTTACCAATAATTTTTAATTATAAATTAATCATTATAATAATTAATTATTTTTAATTACTATAAAATTTGGTATGTAAAAATTTTCTTGTATTATTTGTCATGAGATAGGTTCTATTGGAGCACATCATAATAAATTTAATTGTTATTGGATTGGAAGTTTAATACATTTTTAAGTACACCCATTCACCCGTGTTGTTATCTGTTGTCTTGACACGAAAGCATGCACAATCTGAGGAATATAAGGTAGTGACTAATATTGGAAGTTTAAGTATTTTATCTATCTTTTAGATATGTTTGCTTTTTAATTTAAATTTATGATTTTTCTTATCATTTTAAAAAATGATATTGTTAATATTTCTTTTAAGTTTTAATTTAACAAAAAATTCTAATACATTTAAATAAATGCAAATTTACAATATTAACTTAAATAATTATTTAAATTATAATTTGAATTTTAAATTTTTATTGTTAAATAATTGTATCATTATTAAAAAAAATTAAAAGTTTTTATTTTAAATTAAAAAATTTCATTACACAAAAAAAGTTCTCAAAAATACTATATTACTTAACAAATAAAAAAATTGTAATATATTATTTTATTAACAAATTACATGGCAATTCAATTTAATATATAATTTGATACGTCACATAATTAACTCAACAAATTTATTAGAGTTATTATAAAAATATTATAAGTTTGTAAAATTTTATTGGAAATCATGTTACTTTTAAAAAAAAAATCATCTGTAACGTCCCATTTAATTATTAAGCGAAATTAAAGGAAACGTCACACAATATTAGTACAGTAGCGTAGTCCTGGGGTCCTTAACACAACCCCGACAAAGCCCGGGCACACCACTATGCCAAGGAAAGCTGAATACGGATACAACATAGAGTGTAGAGTAGAAATACATAAAGAGATACATAGGCCATAGCCCTAAAGAAAACATGAAGAAAACTCCAGCCCATATGGCTAAGCAGCGGAATCACCATTCCCTTGTTGACCACGAGGACCTCGCCCATCTACTCCCATCAGTCAAATTGATGATCATCGCAAGGAAGAACAGCCACATACAACACAACCATGCAACGAAACGGGTAAGCTAGAGCCGACAACATATTCATCACACAGTCAAATATATTTTCATCATCTCATATCCATATAACAACCAAGCATGTCATGACTCTTCATTCAATACACTACGACTCGACTCGACTCATCTGGATATGTATAACTTGGTCGGATTCAGCGGATGCTTGCGCTTGTGGTGGATACCTCTGCTCGACCCTGAGCTGCTCGATCCTGAGCTATGTGTTACAAGTGTTACGATGAATCAAATCTCCCTCACCACAAGGTTAGCCCTTACTGGATTTCAGGCCTCCTGCTACTCTCACCACAGGAGTCAGTCCGCTCTAGGTGAGACTAACTGGCTCCTCAGAGTGTCAGGATGCAACCTTACCTTGAATCCTTACCTAGTTATACAGATGAGGCACCACCATGAACATCCACTAGCAGGGACCATGGAATTACGTCCCGACCACTGAAGCGCGACCCCGGAGGTCTCACCTAGAGACCCCAAGGAATTACACGCTGACACGGACCAACATTCATAAATCAGCAATAAGAGAATATTAAATTATATTTTTCAATTCAATATCAACCCTTGAAGTTTAATCCTCATATCAATCCCATCTCAAATCCATACCTCCGATCATCACCACCCCATGAATCTAGGGTCTCATCTCATATTAATACCATGTTCCTTTAGTTTCAAACCACACATGCATCTCATATGCCAAGTTCCCACAACACTCATCATTTATGAATCATGTCACACATACATAGCAATCCATCATATATATAGGCACATACACCTCGACATACAAGCATACTCGAACAATTTCCACTCATACCATCACATAGTAGTACAATAGAATACACTTCAGCCACCAAAAGACATAAATACCCCAAACTGATCGCATCCTCGCTCAGACCGTCGCTCAGGCTGAGGAGTCTCGCCCAGGCGAGAGTCTCTCGCTCAGGCGAGTCCTCTCCGCCTAGGCGAGAGTTCGCGAATTTGGAACAGGGGCCTCCACACGTTCTCGCTTAGGCGAGACTTGCCTCGCCTGGGCGAGACGCTCGCTTGCTCGAAATTGAGCGAGTCGCCTAGGCGACCATCTGTGCGAGAAGGCCAAGGCGAGCCTCTGCTCGCCTCGCCTGGGCGAGACGTGCTCGCCTCGCCTGGGCGAGACGTGCTCGCCTGGGCGAGTTTAACGGTCTCCGCCATTGCCATGCCTATAAAAGACGTATTTTTTCACAAACCAACAACACGCCAACCATTTCAAGCGATCTCAACAACATATAGGTCAAGAATCATAAAGTGTACCGCAAAACAGTTTATAAACACAGCCATAGTGAGGTTCTAGCTTCCTGTACCTGGACAAGCTAGCTGAAACCTTGACACCCCAAACTGTGGAGGACGAACAGCTTCTAGGAATGGACTCGAAGCTGGAAAACGACGTGAGAATGGGTCAGTTCAGAACCCTAACAACAACTTACGAAAAACAGACCAAGGAAAGGAAACTACGAGTCCGAGAGCACTTACGTGAGCTAAGAGCGGCCAAACGGAAGGTGGACTGTCAACACGGTGGAACCCTAACGGAGAGAGTGCGGCTGCGGCTCTAAGCACCAAGGTAGGAGAAATCTGAAAAGTGGGGAACTAGGTCAGACTCGGGTGGCTTTATCTTTTGGGCCAGCCCTAAGGCCCAATAGCTCAAGGGCAGCCCTTAAAGCTTTAGGGCAGAAAAGTAAGGTGGATTTTTTATGGGCCTTACATTCTCCCCAACAAGAAAAATTTTCGTCCTCGAAAATTCATCGATGAGATAGGAAGGAGCTATGTTCTCCTTATCTCCTCTGGGAACCACTACTAAAACACGACATATATAATGAATCCCACACCTATAGTCATCGGAGACTTTGCCTCTGTGCTAAGCGATATGTGTCCAACTATGTAGATTAAATTAGTCACTACTCTCGAAGCACTCCAAATCCTCCAGCCTTAAAATCGGAATGCTCCTCCATGCATGCCCCACTAACTTGTATCTAACATACTGACTCACTTTCTATATGCTCTCCGCTACCTCTTGTAGATTTTTATCAACTTCTCAGATGACCTTAAGTCTCCCACCAAGGCACGTTCGTTATCACTTCACATCACCTTGTTCACTCTTTTATGCATCACTCCACTGACTTGATCACTCTTGAGTGTTGGCCTACTGCCACACCATCAACACTTTTGACCACTTTTATGCATATTGAGACTCCTACATCTTCTTCTCATTTAAACCTTCAACTGCTTCCTTCACCATATCGCGTCGGCATCCTATTTTCATCTTTAATCCCCCCTAACTTATAGGCAACCTTCCACAAAACCTCAGAACCATAACTTCCATTGACTTCAAATTTTTAGTCTGGTTCGTACCATGCAACTCCACGATACACCTCAAACTAAGATATTCCGATTCGGCTTTTTTCAACCTTGTTGAGAGGTTCACTAGTGCTAGTAAGATGACGAGACTAATGAAATCCCCTCACACATCCTCTCCCCAACCCAAACACTTATGGTTCTCAACCAACTCTAACTCTTACTTCGTCAAATCACGGATCTTCAATTCTCTTCTCTGGCTAAACATCTATTCTCACTTCCTCACTTCCAAGTTGGCTCCCTAACTTGAAATCATAACTCAAACCATCCCCTACTTCTCTTGCACAACTTTCTTTGAGCAACTTCATAATTCCAACTTTAACTGGTAACTGAACATCCTTAACTGATACTCATAAGAACGACACATTTGTTGTTCATAAGTAAGATAGTTCTTTCCACACACCCTTTTACCCCTCATAAGTATCACTTGCCATCATCTCGCTACGCTACTCTGATCACCACAAAAGGCCACTCATTTGTTTACTCGAAATGATGCCCCTTTCATGTCTACCGTGACAAGGAATCAATCATCACCGAGAAACCTTCTTTCAAAACTTTTATGCAACTTGTAAAATCCTTTGGACTCACCTTTTTATAGTCTTAGCGTCTCATTTTCGCAACATTGCATCCACCCTTCCTAACTATGCGTCCTGTTAGGCACTTCATCCTTTGTCAATACCCTTTCTTGCACATTTTAAAGACTCTGTTTGCACTTGGATACTCGTCGTTAAACCTTGACGACACAGCTAACATGTTTGAGATTGCCTTACCTTCATCATGTTTTCCACTCTATACAACCATAGGTCCGAATAGCCAATCCTCCCTTATCTAATGTTTTCCCTTGAACAATCTATTCCACCACTACCTTTCCTCTGATATTCACCAAATTTGCCGTCATCCTTGTGGTCATACTTAGTATAAGCCACTACTTCTCCGACATCTCCTCCACCTCCGCATTTATTTCAGACTCGCGGTAGAAACCATTCCATTAGGGACTATTGTCTCAAGTTTCCTCTTCAGGCACCAATGCAAAGGGAAACTTTATCACACCAAGGTCAAAACTTTGGTACTTGTCCCACAGCACGTCTATAACTCCTTTACCACTGAGATCCTCTTCGTCTATCATCCATTTTCCCTCGTCAGATGTCTTTGATTAACGTGAAGCTTTGTCCCCACTATTTAGCTTGGTCCATACCTCACACGCCACCATTGAATCATCTCTTTTTAATCTAAGAACGCCACCTCGTGGGTTGTTCCAGCTCATCAGAATGAGATTGAGAAAACAACTGATTCACCCTTGAGACTACGTCCCAACATCGCATAATTTAGATCGGATTTAAATTTAAATACTTTGATCACCCCGAAGGCACCAGACCCTCGAGCGGGCCTCCACTTGGTCGCAATTTTAGCAAAACCATCGTCTTAACTTCAGTCCTTTCTTAAAGACAACCATCACTCCTTTACCATACCGACGACATCAAGGAGTACACGATCCCAAGAAAATCAGCCCTTAGTCCAAGCATCTCTTCGTAAGGCGCATCTCTGTATGAGATTTATTCGTGCTAACCACTTTAGCATCAACCATCGTAGACACCATGCAAACCACTCAGAACTTCCCTCTTCATTTCCCCCATCATTGTGTTATGACATCAGTTGGGTTGTCCTTCCATACGAGAATAACCCTTTAAAGGCGTGCCCCTTCTTCTGGTACGTGAAACCTTTCACTTTATACCCAGGGTCAGATGTCCTACTCATGGGAACTACTTTCCCCTTGAAGCATCCCACTAACAAATTTGAAAATATCCATCATTACCTGCTGACTATTAATCCTGGTATGAATCCCTTATGCCATTTCTTCCCTATCCATAAATTATTCTTTCCCCTACTTAGGAACATCATCTTTCCTGACTGATCCGTAAACCTCCATCCATCTCAGCCTCTCACTAGAGGTTTGCCATCTTTTTGCACTTCCCGATCTCTTCCTTTCTTACCTTTCTCATTGCTAAGTAATCCCTCCACTTTCAGCAACCTAAGATTTACCAATTGTTCCTCTTACACCACCCCAAGAAGAACTAGATGTGACCATATGACTATATTCAACAACACTCCATCTAACACTGTATGCATCTTCATAACTTGAAACCTCACCTTCATCGGGGTGTAGAATCAGCTTGATTTCCTCAAACGATGTGGCACTTGCATGCACTGATACCCCTTAGTGTTATTACCCTTTGGATTCAACTCCTTTTAGAAACTTGTAGCATCTATTTTCGGAGAGTCTCTCCTTAAAGCTCCCTCTGACCAATCGTTATTTTGGGAACTCTAGCTTATTCTCCAGTTTATTAGTCCAAGACCTTAAATCTCAATTCCCTCATCTCCGTAAACACTAGACACAAAGCACAGAGACGCAGCAAGACAAACTAGATCATACCAAGCAACAATCTATCACTTACAGACAACGAACCCCTTTTTGTCTGTCGCCCCTATTTCCCCGAACCATCAGAATTAAGAAAGGAAAACAACCTTTAATCTAGTCATGAGTGTGCATCCTCATTACTCTATCAAGGCGTTTTCTGTTCCTAAACTTTTGGTCTCATTGACAAACTCGACTAGACATGACTACTTACGCCCGCAAGGAACGACAAACCCACAACCTCAGGTCATCCTAAGGACGAACTGCTCTGATACCATAAATGTAACGTCCCATTTAATTATTAAGCGAAATTAAAGGAAATGTCACACAATATTAGTACAGTAGCGTAGTCCTGGGGTCCTTAACACAACCCCGACAAAACCCGGGCACACCACTATGCCAAGGAAAGCTGAATACGGATACAACATAGAGTGTAGAGTAGAAATACATAAAGAGATACATAGGCCATAGCCCTAAAGAAAACATGAAGAAAACTCCAGCCCATATGGCTAAGCAGCGGAATCACCATTCCCTTGTTGACCACGAGGACCTCGCCCATCTACTCCCATAAGTCAAATTGATGATCATCGCAACGAAGAACAACCACATACAACACAACCATGCAACGAAACGGGTAAGCTAGAGCCGACAACATATTCATCACACAGTCAAATATATTTTCATCATCTCATATCCATATAACAACCAAGCATGTCATGACTCTTCATTCAATACACTACGACTCGACTCGACTCATCCGGATATGTATAACTTGGTCGGATTCAGCGGATGCTTGCGCTTGTGGTGGATACCTCTGCTCGACCCTAAGCTGCTCGATCCTGAGCTATGTGTTACAAGTGTTACGATGAATCAAATCTCCCTCACCACAAGGTTAGCCCTTACTGGATTTCAGGCCTCCTGCTACTCTCACCACAGGAGTCAGTCCGCTCTAGGTGAGACTAACTGGCTCCTCAGAGTGTCAGGATGCAACCTTACCTTGAATCCTTACCTAGTTATACAGATGGGGCACCACCATGAACACCCACTAGCAGGGGCCATGGAATTACGTCCCGACCACTGAAGCGCGACCCCGGAGGTCTCACCTAGAGACCCCAAGGAATTACACGCTGACACGGACCAACATTCATAAATCAGCAATAAGAGAATATTAAATTATATTTTTCAATTCCATATCAACCCTTGAAGTTTAATCCTCATATCAATCCCATCTCAAATCCATACCTCCGATCATCACCACCCCATGAATCTAGGGTCTCATCTCATATTAATACCATGTTCCTTTAGTTTCAAACCACACATGCATCTCATATGCCAAGTTCCCACAACATTCATCATTTATGAATCATGTCACGCATACATAGCAATCCATCATATATATAGGCACATACACCTCGACATACAAGCATACTCGAACAATTTCCACTCATACCATCACATAGTAGTACAATAGAATACACTTCAGCCACCAAAAGACATAAATACCCCAAACTGATCGCATCCTCGCTCAGACCGTCGCTCAGGCTGAGGAGTCTCGCCCAGGCGAGAGTCTCTCGCTCAGGCGAGTCCTCTCCGCCTAGGCGAGAGTTCGCGAATTTGGAACAGGGGCCTCCACACGTTCTCGCTTAGGCGAGACTTGCCTCGCCTGGGCGAGACGCTCGCTTGGTCGAAATTGAGCGAGTCGCCTAGGCTACCATCTGCGCGAGAAGGCCAAGGCAAGCCTCTGCTCGCCTCGCCTGGGCGAGACGTGCTCGCCTGGGCGAGTTTAACAGTCTCCGCCATTGCCATGCCTGTAAAGGACGTATTTTTTCACAAACCAACAACACGCCAACCATTTCAAGCGATCTCCACAACATACAGGTTAAGAATCATAAAGTGTACCGCAAAACAGTTTATAAACACAGCCATAGTGAGGTTCTAGCTTCCTGTACCTGGACAAGCTAGCTGAAACCTCGACACCCCAAACTGTGGAGGACGAACAACTTCTAGGAATGGACCCGAAGCTGGAAAACGACGTGAGAATGGGTCAGTTCAGAACCCTAACAACAACTTACGAAAAACAGACCAAGGAAAGGAAACTACGAGTCCAAGAGCACTTACGTGAGCTACGAGCGGCCAAACGGAAGGTGGACTGTCAACACGGTGGAACCCTAACGGAGAGAGTGCGGCTGCGGCTCTAAGCACCAAGGTAGGAGAAATCTGAAAAGTGGGGAACTAGGTCAGGCTCGGGTGGCTTTATCTTTTGGGCCAGCCCTAAGGCCCAATAGCTCAAGGGCAGCCCTTAAAGCTTTAGGGCAGAAAAGTAAGGTGGATTTTTTATGGGCCTTACATCATCAAACTCTGATAGTCAACAATAAATTTTATTTTTTGGAAAAATATTGGGAAAAATATGTATTTAAAAAAATTATTGAAAACTGTAGTACTTTGAAGAAAATTTCTATTTATTAAACTATGTAAGGTGATGAAAGATTATTGAAAATTATTTGCAGAAAAATATGTATTTAAAAAAATTATTGAAAACTGTAGTACTTTGAAGAAAATTTCTATTTATTAAACTATGTAAGGTGATGAAAGAAAATAAAAGAAATTTATTTGCAAGTAAATTAAAAGTTTACTACCCAACCAGGTCATGTAGATCACCTAACACGGATTATTTTTTTATACTTTACTTAATGTACTGATATTTATCAAAAGAAATGCATAATTTCCAAACCAATCTAAACTGTGAACGAAATTTAAGCAGTCACATCATTATATTTGAAAACAAAATAAGTAGAAAGACTTAGGGTGTGTGATGGAATGGATATGGGGAGAGTATGAAGATGAATTTGTGTAGATTTGGGTAGATAAATTTTTGTGTTTTTTTGAGTGGATTTAGAGGGTGAAGTGAGTGGATTTGAAGATAAGTTTTATGAAAATTAGTGAAAGATTTGATTGATGTGATAGATAAAAAAAATTGTAAAAATAAATAGAATTAAAAAATTACCAAGATACCCTTAATAAAAAAGAGAATGATTTTGTAATTTGATGTTAAAAAAATAATTATAATTAATTAATATGAATTAAAAAATATTAAAATCATATAATATTTTAAAATAAAAAACTTTATGAATGTAAAAAAATTATAAAATTAATAATCATAATAGATGAAATATAATAATTATTATCTACTCCTGATATAAAAATATATTAAATAATTTTTAAATTAATTAAAAATATTACATTTTAAAAACAATCATTTAAATAACTAATAAAAATTAATACAAAAATAAATTATTATATTATTAAAATTACTTTTAAATAATAATTATTATTTAAAATTATTAGTTAATAAGTATTATTATTATATATATTATTTATTATATATTGTTAATAATTTATTTGACATATAATATTAATTATTATATTTTATATATAAAAATTATTATTTATTATCATAAATATATATTATTAATTTTAATGATTATTATACATCATAAAATATTATTTATTATTATTATTTTATTATATATATATATATATATATATAATAAAATAATAATAATATTATTAATAATATATATTTTAATTATAATCTAAGAATAATATATTTTATAATTATTAATATTTGAAATATTATGAAAGAAAAAAAATATAAGTGACGTTTAAAATTGTAAAATTATCTATTATATTTGCAAATCATCGCATTTCAGTGTGGATGGAGGTTTTGTTGAATCTAACAAATATGTCTTTACATATACTTTTAAATCACTGCAACGGAACATGAAAATGAATGACAATCCATCTGCATAAATCAGTGGATTTGTAAAATCCGCTCAAACAAACACTACCTTAATGCTTCTGCCTTTCACACTTTCACAACTTAGAATAAGCTGATAACAGTTGAGGATCTCTGTTTTATGCTGTGTTCATTTCATGGAACCATTTTATGCACTCCTCTTGCTTCTCATGCATGCTGCAGGACCCATTATTGGGTTGAACAATAGCGCAGAAATAAAGTGCATAGAGAGGGAGAGACAGGCACTTCTTAACTTCAAACATGGCCTCATAGATGCCTATGGCATGCTGTCAACATGGAGGGATGATGAAAACAGTACAGATTGTTGCAAATGGAAAGGTATTCGTTGTGACGGTATAACAGGTCATGTAACCATCCTTCGTCTCCGTGGTTCGAATGCACAATATTTGAGAGGTACAAGGAATATCAGTTCATTGATTGCCTTGCAAAATATTCAACATTTGGATCTCAGCTACAATAGTTTCGTAGGGAGTCACATCCCACAACTCATTGGCTCACTTACCAACTTAGGATATCTCAATCTCTCTTTTTCTGCTTCTAGTGGCAGCATTCCTGTCCAACTTGGAAGCCTTACACATTTACGGACTCTAGATCTTAGTAATAACGCTTTTCTCTGTGGGGAAATCCCTTATCAACTTGGAACCCTTATACGCTTAAGGTATCTGGATCTCAGTAACAATTTTCTCGACGGGGAACTCCCTTATCGACTTGCGAATCTGTCACAGTTGAGACATCTTGATCTTAGTCAAAATTCATTATCTGGAGCACTCCCTTTCCAGGTTGGGAATCTTCCTTTCTTGCACACTCAGACTTCCTGGCAATTTTGATGTCAAACCTAAGGATGCAAAGTGGTTGTCTAATCTCAGTTCCCTAACACATCTTGCCTTCAATGGTTTACATAACCCTGATTGGTTGCAAATGATTCATAGTCCAAAGCTAAAAGAGTTGATCCTAGTTGATTGTGCTCTTTCAGATACCCATATTCAATCTCTGTTTTATTCACCTTCCAACTTTTCCAGTTCTCTTACCATCCTTCATCTTTCTTCTAATATACTCACATTCTCAACATTTCAACTGCTGTCAAACTTTAGCCTTATTCTTCAAGAGCTTTATCTTTCTCATAATAACATTGTTTTGTCATCTACTGTCTACTCAAACTTTCCTTCTCTTGTCACCCTTGACCTTTCTTATAATAATATCACATCATCAGTCTTTCAAGGTAGTTTCAACTTCAGTTCAAAACTTCAAAATCTTTATTTGTCAAATTGTGGTCTAAGTGATGATAACTTTCTCATCTCGGCTATTTCAATTACGAATTCTTCATCTTCTCTTGCCTCGCTTGATCTCTCCTCAAATCTGTTGAAATCATCATCCATATTTTACTGGCTCTTCAACTCCACTACCAATCTTCGTACACTTCAACTTTATGATAACATGTTGGAAGGTCCCATTCCAGATGGATTTGGGAAAGTAATGAACTCTCTTGAAGTTCTTGACCTCCATGGTAACAAACTGCAAGGCGAGATTCCATCTTTCTTTGGGAACATATGCACATTGGAGAGTTTAATCCTCTTCAAGAACAAGCTGAGCGGAAAATTTTCTAGCTTCTTTCAGAATTCATCATGGTGCAACAAGCACGTGTTTCAGATTTTGGATGTATCCTCTAACAACATTACAGGAACATTACCTAAAAGCATTGGATTGCTATCTGAGTTGGAGTACTTGTTATTGGATGGAAATTGCTTGGAGGGTGACGTCACTGAATCCCATCTTTCCAGTTTTTCCAAATTAAGGTACTTATCTTTGTCAAATAACTCATTGTCTGTAAAATTTGTCCCTACTTGGGTTCCACCTTTCCAGTTACAAAATTTGGGACTAAGATCTTGCAAGTTGGGTCCTAGTTTTCCTAGTTGGCTCCATACTCAAAGTTCGTTAAGTGACCTCGATATTTCCGACAATGGGCTTAATTACGTACCGGATTGGGTTTGGGACAACTTGCAAAATATGAGAACATTTGAATATGTCTCACAACAATCTCAGTGGTCCGATTCCTAATATATCATTGAAGCTTCACTATGCACCATCGGTAATTCTAAATTCAAATCAGTTTGAAGGCAAAATTCCATCGTTTTTACTACAAGCTTCAAAATTGAGGCTTTCTAACAATAAATTCTCAGATCTGTTTTCATTCATATGTAACCAAGGCAACTCCGAAATGTGGATTTTAGATTTGTCAAACAATCAACTGAAGGGACAGCTCCCTGACTGTTGGACATCTGTTGATTGGTTAGGGTATCTTGATTTAAGCAACAATCAATTGTCAGGGAGGATTCCTTTGTCTATGGGCAGCCTTGTTGAATTGAATGTCTTGGTTTTACGAAACAATAACCTGACAGGTGAATTAGCTTCGACTTTGAAGAATTGCAGCAATTTAATTATGTTGGATGTGGCTAAAAATATGTTGTCCGGCCCCATATCATCATGGATCGGAGAAAGTATGCAACAGTTGATAATCTTGAACATGCGAGAGAATCACTTTTCTGGAAATCTTCCTATTCAACTCTGTTATTTGAACCATATTCAATTATTGGATCTTTCGAATAATATGTTATCAAAAGGAATTCCATCATGCTTAAAGGAATTGACTGCCATGTCTAAAAAGGGCATCCACACACGTGGCACTCTAAATCGTATGTATTTGATATATATCCCTTATATTAAAATTTATGACTATTTTGTTGAGGAAGAGTATCCCATTAACATAAGCTTGATATGGAAAGGTGTGGAACAGAGGTTCAAGAATGCAGAGTTAATTAAGGGCATTGATCTTTCAAGTAATAAGTTAACGGGTGAAATACCAAAAGAGATTGGATATTTGGCTGGGTTAGTTTCTTTGAACTTATCAAGAAATAATCTGAGTGGAAAAATTCCTTCAGAGATAGGAAATTTAAGTTCACTGGAATCCCTTGACTTATCAAGAAATCAAATCAGTGGAGGAATTCCTCTTCCTCTATCCGAAATTGACAATCTAGGCAAATTAGACTTGTCACACAATTTTCTTTCTGGAAGAATCCCATCAGGAAGACATTTTGAAACCTTCGATGCATCTAGTTTTGAAGGAAATATGTACCTTTGTGGTGAGCAACTTAACAAAAGTTGTTATGGAGACGGAGATCAAACAACAGGAAAACTTTCGGAAGCCGAAGCAATAAATGATGATGAAGATAGTATTTTCTACGAGGCATTGTACATGAGCATGGGGATTGGATATTTCACTGGATTTTGGGGCTTATTCGGGCCAATGCTACTTTGGCGTTCTTGGAGAAATACTTATCTCAGATTCCTAAACAGGTTGACATATGGTATATGTGTGTTGTTGGTGCTCTGATTGCAAGAAGAAGGTACGTTTGTCATATATATCAATACCTGCTTCAAAAAAAAAATGGAATATATATTTTTTAATAGAAAACTCTAATTACATTAAATGATTTCCGATTGTTAGGAGTAGTTTGTTTTATGTGATCCTAACTTAACTAATTCAGTAATCACTCTTAACTATAACACTTATTGCTTTAACTATAGTGTGTAACTTAGAGAGAGGAAAAAAGAAAAAATGGTTTACATGATTCAACTGTGTTTAATTTTGTTTAATAATAGTGATGAAATAGTTATATGTATCAAACGTAACATATTTTATTAGATGTTGTTTTTTTTTTACGTTAAAAGAAGAATAACGAATTTTTTTTAAATATGATTTTTTCAAACAGTTAAATTTTATTTGAATGCTAAAAATATTATTAAAATATTAATTTATTATCATATTAAATGATTTAATAAAAATACTATTTTTTTAGAAAAATGTTTCATTTTAATTCACACAAATTAAATTCCCATATTTTATTTAGGAAAATGATATGTTAACAAAGTTTTTCTTACAAACTTTTTGACAAACTACTAATTTGGGTAAAAAAATATTATTTTATTACTTTATTTTAGTTAAAAAATAAAAAAATAATATATTTTAATTCTATTTAAGGAAAGTTTGTCAACTTTGTCAAAATACTTTTTGTCAAAAGATCATTTTCCTTTTATTTATGATGTAATAAACGACATCAATGGTTATACAAAAATTGCAGGTTATTACAGTTGTGCTACACGCGCATCCGATTAATCTCGGGTGAAGGAAATCATGATTGGTATCTATACAGGTGCAAGATATGTATTCAGTGTTATAGTTTGAATGTTTTTAGTAAGTAATTTATGTCAAAATGTTGTTTCTAGACACTGATTTCACTGAGTTGTTTTGCGTAATACATTTCTAACGTCGTTCCCTTTTAATTTTATATTTTATTTATTTAAATATTATTCTCTTTATTTGATGTGTGTAATATATAACTTGAATCAAAACAATAGAACCATATACAATTCAACATCCATTTTTATCCCCTGAAAGTTTAGTTAATTAGCAACTTGTACGTTTGAAGAAGAGTTTTGGCCCGGAATTAACGTACGAATCAGTTAATTTCACAATTATATTGCTATTAAAAAATGGTTGTACATTCTATTTTTGTTTGTTTATTTTTTTGAAGAATAACAAGATTATGTATGAATCTATTCCAAGAGGCGTGTCCATACCGTTAAACGTAGTCGTACGCGTGTGACATGATGTGTACATGGTCATGATTGCTGCAAACGGCAAGACATTGAATGAAAGTGTTCAATTCACGTACACATGTTTCATATTCTCGGTAAATATTCAACGTTACAATCATAATAACTATTTTTTTTCATCTCTTGTTTCTATTGTACTGAAACTGTTTCAAAGCCTCCTTCACGTTTCCTGGCATTATTTTATTAATAATAATAGTATGAAACATTTGACGTTAGTTATGAAACATGTTAGTCTATTTGTCATAAGTTATTGGTGTGAAAACTCCTTTTCTGTTTGATCGCACGGAGCCCAACAAAAATTCTACACATGAATCATGATGATGATATTTTGAGTGCATGTAATTAAAAGTAGTGGGTGCATCAAAAAGCATATTTGGTGGAAAAATGACACCACCCCAAGCACTATACTCTACCAGAACGCTTATATATATTCAATCGTTTTGGTTTATTCACACTTCACGATTAAGAGTAGACTCATCAAATTCAAGATCCTTGTTTCACTCTTACGTATTTCATATCACCAAATGACTACTTGTTTTCCTAGACTCTGTTATGCACTTCTCCTGCTCTTTGCTGCATGCTGCAGAATCCATTCTCGGATTGAACAATAGTACAGAAATAAAGTGCATAGAGAGGGAGAGACAGGCACTCCTCAACTTCAAACATGGCCTCATAGATGGCTATGGCATGCTGTCAACATGGAGGGATGATGAGAAGAGTCGAGAATGTTGCAAATGGAAAGGCATTCAATGCGACCATCAAACAGGTCATGTAACCTTCCTTCGTCTCCGTGGTCACGATACACAGATTCTGAGAGATGCAACCAATATCAGTTCATTGTTTCCCTTGCAAAATATTCAACATTTGTAAAATATCAGTTTCTTTGAATTTATCCAGAAATTATCTGAGTGGAGAAATTCCTTCAGAGATAGGAAATTTAAGTTCACTGGAGTCCCTTGACTTATCAAGAAATCATATAAGTGGGCGAATTCCTTTCTCACTTTCTCAAATTGATTTTCTTTGCAAATTAAATTTGTCACACAACTATCTTTCTGGAAGAATCCCATCTGGAAGACATTTTGAAACCTTTGATATCTCTAGTTTTGAAGGGAATATTGGTCTTTGTGGTGGACAACTTAACAGAACTTGTCCTAGAGATGGAAATCAGACAGCAATAAAGCCTGAAGAACATGGAACAGTGAATGATGATGAAGAGAGTGTTTTCTATGAGGCATTGTACATGAGCATGGGGATTGGATATTTCACTGGATTTTGGGGCTTAGTAGGGCCAATACTACTTTCGCGTTCTTGGAGAAATGCTTATCTGAGATTCTTAAACAGATTGAAAAATTGTATATATGAATAATGTGGCAAGTGTTGTTGGTGGCCTGATTGCAAGAAAAAGGTATGTTAGTCAAATATAGCATTATCTGCTTAAAAAAATAGAAAGTGTTTTAGAGTTTGATTTAGATGAGCTGTTTTGTATAGTTATGAATGTTTTGCAGTAAGTAATTTATTTCAAAATCTTGTTTCAAGAGTTTGATTTGGATTAGCTGTTTTGAATAATAGTTTTGTAACAGTTAATTCAACAACGCTTTTGGTATTTCCCACATCTATCTAAACAATACGAATGAAGATACCCAATTTTTTCTGGTTAATCACTGTAAAAAAAATTATATTTATTTACGACAAAAGTCTGTAGATAATAACAAAATTCTATTAATAATCAGTATTTATCCACGGATTATCAATCACACAGATTCCGTTGATGTTGGTAAATTTCAGATTGATTTTTTGGTTGTGTTCTTCTGAGATGAAAGATTAGAAGGAGAGGAAGAGAAAGAGATGGGAAGACTTAGTTAGAGAGTGAGATTGATATCATTTTTTTTAAAGGATTAGAAGATGATTTTAAAATAAAATAGATAGTAAAATTCGTGAAAATTTGTGATTGGATTAAATTATATAACATATTAAAAAATAATTTAATAAACAAAAAAAATGAGATTATCAAAATATACCTAATATTAAAAATAATATAAAATACTACATAAATTATTTAGAATAATTTATTTAATTTCTATTGAATGTATGAAATAAAAAAAATATATTTATAAAAAAATTAATAGTAAAATTTATTTGATATGAAATTAAATTTGACATTTATCAATTTATAATGTTTACATAAAATATAATTTATTTACGTTATAAATATATATATATATATATATATATATATATATATATATATATATATATATATATATTGTTTTTAAGTCTTTGAAATATAAAATTTTTTGTTTATTTGATATGAAGATATTTTTTAATTTGATTATGTTTATTAATAATATAGGTAACAGTTTTTGATAAATTTGTTTTCTTTTCTTCAAATTTTATAGAATTATTTATTGTTTATATATTTTTAATTTTTAGATTTTTAGATGTTTATTAATAATAAAATTTTTATTATTAAATTAAAACAAAATTACATATACTTATTTGTTAAAAAATTAAAATTGGTAAACATTGATAAATTAAGTTATCTAAAAATTTTAAAGTAAATAATATTTTTACATGACACGTACACAAAAATATATCAAAATTGAAAGATTAGAATAAATTAAAATCATTTTTTTATTATTTCATTAAATGATTAACAAATAATTGAAAACAAAATTTTATTAGAAAATTTATTAACAATAAATAAATATATTGAGGATAAAGTGGTAATTTCTTATCCATTATCTTTTAATCTCTTTAATAATAGTGGGATAAAAATGTTCAACAATCTCTCTATTATATCCTTGTCATTCCCCTCCACCATTCTAAAAAAAGAAGATGATCACCATCTATATCTTTCTCTCTGATCTTTTTGAAAAGTAGATCCACTAAAAAAAAACAAAAAAAACAGGACCTTAGTCTATGAATAATACTTAAGGATTATAATCCGTGAATAATTTCTAATTGTTCAAAATTTCGTGGATAATTACCCATGCTTTATTATATATCAGTTTTTCTATTTGGCTAAAGGTTATTTCTGCCATTTAAATGGCACTGAAATGCAATCACATCCCATTTGAAAAGTTAAACAATTGTAGAAGCCTTTGTAATTGTTAGTATTTCAAGTAGTTTTACATAAAAACAAATTAGGTTTACTTTTCCATGATCTGGCAAAATGACATGATTATCTGTAGACTGTTTTTAATATAGTGTCATCCTTTCTTCGTAATTGTTAAAAATAATTAAAAATACTGCTTTGTAAACCTAGGTAGGACCATATTTTCTGAGTTTAAAATAGAATTTAAATTAAGTGAAAAATGAAAATGTTATTTTTTGAAAAAAAAATAATATAAATAAATTTATTATAAAATATATATTATTTCTTTAGAAAATGATATCATTTTCGTCCTCTTTAGCTTTTTGGAATAGCAGTCAATCATTTTATGTTCAAACTCTACAAAAACAATTAAGTTTAAATCAAAATCAACTTGTTTTTGATATTGCTTACTTCTTTGTTCTTTTACAATGGAATCTATCTTTTTTTCTCCTGTTCACATCTTTGAACTTTGAACTCCACTTGACTACTTGATGAATAGGAATTGTCCTCTTCTTGTTTTGTGATTGTTAGAAAGAATTAGAAATACTCCTATTTGAGAACTCGTTTATTTGAATTTAAAGAATAGAATTTAAATTAAGCGAAAGTATGTGACATGCACGGGAAATAATACTCATGAGTGGATAAGGAAGGAAAGTTAGTTTTTCAGCCAAGCCACGTGGAAGATGATCAGCAAATGATGGGCCGAAGGAAAAGCATGAGGCAAAGTAGAGAATGTGTATTTGAAGGATTTCGTGTAGTGAGATCGTCATGTGCGTCGTATAACTCTTCTTCTGAAACCTTCTCAAATTCTCTTCCCTTTCTTCTTCCTTCCTTGACGATCTTCTATTTCTCTTGACCAGGTTCTGCATTGTTGTGGCTATTGTCGGGACTCTTATAATTCTGTTTTAGTACTCTTCTACTGCAATTATAGAGATCTTTTGCTTCTTTTTTGTTGTTGTATTGTTTCAATTTCCATAAACATTACTCGTTTTATTACAATTTTATATATATAACAAAATTATATCGTTTCATTGGTGCTTCCATTAAGCCATGACTGAGAACACTTGTTTGAAAGATTGCATGCTGAAATTCGTGGTCAAGATGAGGATATCAAGAAATTGATGGAACTCTTGGAGCTTCGGGATCGGGAGCAACGTGCTCATACCAAGCAAGTTTAGAATGACGCTCAGCCTCGTATGGATCAGATTCAACAGTCATTGGATTTGTTATTGAAGGGTCCTCCATCGTCTTCGTTCCATAGTGGTTCTTCCACAACAACTCCTCATTCAGTGTGTTTCATGTGAAGGATATATCTCTCAGATTTACTCATTTTGATGGCAAAACTTTTGTGATGGAATGAATTTTTAAGGCCGAAAAGTTGTTGAACTATCACCACACGCCAGATTCGGATAGAGTCGATACTGTTGCAATTCATTTTGAGAATGAGGTCATTCCATTGGTTTCAGATGTTACAAGACGCTTTGACAGCAGCACTAGAATCACAATGCTTTTGAGTGGGTTATATTGTTTCATTGGTGTTTCCATTAAGCCATGACTGAGGACACTTGTTTGAAAGATTTGCATGTTGAAATTCGTGGTCAAGCTGAAGATATCAAGAAATTGATGGAACTCTTGCAACTTTGTAGAGAGAAAGGATTATGCTGTTTTTGTGATGAAAAGTTTTCATTCAATCACAAGTGTAACAATAGACACTTTATGCAATTGGATGAATCCTTCATGGAAGTGGACAAGGACTTTCCCAATACTGTCCGGTCTGTCATCATTGAAGAACCAATTATAGAGGATTATCATCTTTCTCTAAATGCTCTTAAAGATGGTACAGGTGTGGGTACAATTCGATTTATAGCTTATGTTGATAAATTACCTATTACGGTTTTGATAGCGTGGGTAGCTTCAATAATTTTGTGCAACCTTGTATTGCAAACTTTTTTAAGCTCTTTGTGGAACCTGCTCCTTCATTTAAAGTCATGGTGGGGAATGGCAATTACATGGCAGGTGAAGGATTGGTTCATAAACTAGTTATGCATGCAGAAAGGAATATGTTTCAGGAATTGATCTTATTCTTGGAGCTAATTGGTTGAACACGATTAGGCCCTCATGTCGCAGATTATACAGCATTAAATTTGAAATTTTTGCATAATGATAAGTTTATCACATTACAAGTGGAACATATTCCAATGCAAGCTCATTTGCTTCATATTAGACAGATGGTCAATACTAATGCTATTTCAGAAGTTTATACCATGTAAATGGTAGATACCAATATCGTGGTTATTCTTTTACTTGACTTGTCGGATGACATTGTAACATGTGAAGGAAGGGTAGGAAGGGAAAATGAGAAAACAGAATTTGTTACGGTTGTCGAACACGTGGCAACATCTCATGGAAATGGGGAATTAAGAAGAAGTAATAGGCAGAGAAAGAAAAGTGGTTATTTAGAAGATTTCGTGCAATGAGAGAGGTAGTGGAAAAATATAACAAACTCTCTCTCTCTCTCTATGCTCTTTCTGGAATTCTTTTTGCTACTAGAATATTTTTTTTTCTTTGACTGAAATATTGTTGTTCTCTGGATTGATTCAATATTATCAAAGTTGATTTCATTGGTTCAATAGTTTTTTTGTTTCATTGGTGCTTTCTTTGACATCAATGGGTGAGAATACCCAGTTGAAAGAATTGCAAGTGCAAGTGGTCCATCAAGGTGAAGAACTTAGACGCTTGCTAAGTGTGATTGAGTTACGTGATCAATCGCAACGCGAAGTGACCTCTCAATTGCAAATGGCTCAACAAGATCGTATGGATCAAATGCAGAAAGCTCTCGACCTTCTGCTTCAGGCTCAATCTCCGTCGATTGGTGTTTCGAACTTGGGTTCCCCTCTATTACCTCGACGCATACTCCCTCTTTTCGAGGGCGAGATATCTCATTGGGATTTCCCTATTTTGATTGCACTACATCGGTGTTAGAATGGATATTCAAAGCTGAAAAGTTCTTTACTTATCATCATACTCCTGATATCGATAGAGTTGACATTGCCGCCATTCATTTTGAGAAGAAGGTTATTCCATGGTTTCAAATGTTGCAGAAATTGAACGTTGTTTCTGCATGGACTACGCTCACATCTGCCTTGGAATCTCAATTTGGGCCCTCTCTGTTTGATTATCCCATGGCCCAATTGTTTAAGCTCCAGCAAGTGGGTACCGTGTTTGACTATTACCTCAAATTTATGTCACTCGCTAATAGCTCCTATGGGTTATCCAATGCTGCTTTGTTGAGTTGTTTTATAGGTGGCTTGACTAAAGTCATTCGTCGCGATATTCTTGTCCAATCTCCTGCCTCTATTATTCGAGCTGTATCTCTCGCTAAATTGTATGAAGAGAAATATGCACCCATGGCTCCTTCTCCACCTTCGAATTCCATTCCTCGATACTCTCCAATTTTATCCAGCCAGAGTGCTCCTAGCATTGGAAAATAATCTCCAGCTAACACCACTTTGTCGCCTACTCCTCCTATCCGCAGTTCCAGTGTTAAATGGATGTCTCCTACGGAGATGCGGTTAGAAAGGGAGAAAGGATTATGTTACTTTTGTGATGAAAAGTTCACATTAAATCATTGATGCCCTAATTGGCAATATCTGTTGTTGCACATGGAGGAGGGCGTCGACCCAAACGCGGGCCCTCAAGGGGATCATGTGGGAACTGTACCCCTAGATGGTATTGTGTTGGGTGCGAATCATCATTTGTCCATTTGTCCTTAAACTAGTCTTTCTACTCGTGCAACGCACGGGTTTTTTTAAATGTAATATTTTTGATAATAGGAATTGATTTTGTTATATTTATTAACTTCTAAGGTTATAATATAATTTCTTTAAAAAAATAACAATAAAAGAAGACCAAATTACATACCTATAATCTGTTTTTGGTTAATCAACTTGATAACTTCCTTTGGTTACAAATTTGATTACTTCTTAAATCAGCATGATGTTCATTGTAAGCCTTGGACTTTACGCAATACATCCTGCATTGAACAACAAAATTATAACAAATATTTTAATTACAACAATAGATCATGCATCTATATTTATACAAACTTTGAAATTAAAAGAAAATTAGAAATGACATACCTATAATGTGTTCATTGTCAAAGAGTTTCAAAAATTTCTTTGTAGACAACAATTTTAGTTGTGTTTGTGATATTTCCATTTTCATCCAATATAAGTATTTTCAATCCCCTCTTGGTTTTCACTCTAGAAATAGCAACATATAGTTGGCCATGTGTGAATACAGGTTGTGGAAGATAAAGTCCCACTCTAGAAAGTGTTTGTCCTTGACTTTTGTTAATTGTCATTGCAAAGCATAATGAAATTGGGAACTGTCTTCTTTGGAATTTGAAAGGCAATCCTGAATCAGATGGCACTAAATCCATTCTTGGAATAAAAATTTTGTCACCAATGTTTTTTCCAGTAATTACAGTTGCAGAGATTACATTTTTACCCAAATGGTTGACTTGCAATCTTGTGCCATTGCAAAGACCTTTTGCTTGATCAATATTTCTCAAGAGCATAATTGGCACACCTGTTTTGAGCTTCAGTTTATGATTTGGTATCCCTGAACATTTGATATCATTTAAAAATTCAGATGTAAACCATTCAGATTGAACTTCATCTTGTTCATCAGATTGGCAAGGTGTATCTGAACTTAAATAAGTCACCTCTTCACCACCTAATAAAGACAACATGAAATCATTGACTTGCTCTACAGAATCATTAGTTGGGCACAAGATTGCTCCATCATCAAAATAATTTGGATTCATCATGTTAACCACAAATTGAGGATAGACAAATTCAACCAATGACAATAAAGGTACATCTGTATTTATAATAAGCAGCTCTTCTGGAATTTCTACCATGCACTCACCATTCTCATTTACATCCATTTGGCCATCTCCAATTTTCAATATCCAATCAGCAAATTCTTTGATATCATTGGCTGTTTGATTATTTGTTGTAGTACTTAATCTCATGTTCTTGGACAGTTTGAGCACTTTACAACAATTCCATAACTCTGAATAGTTGATGGCTGATTTGATGATATCAAACCTAGATCCTTTCTTTATAACGGGTAGAATTTGTCTGAAGTCACCTCCCAAGACAACTGCTTTGCCACCAAATGGTTTTTCATTATTGGCATCATCAACATTTCTCATAATATCTCTTAGTGTTCTATCAAATGCCTCAAAGCACATTCTATTCATCATTGGTGCTTCATCCCAGATAATTAAATTCGTTGCCATCAGAAGTTTAGCACGGAGAGTACCTTGCGCTATGTTGCAAGTTGATTCATCATTAATTAACAGTGGGATGCAGAAGGTAGAGTGTGCTGTTTTTCCACCAGGAAGTAATAAAGAAGCAATTCCACTTGATGCTACGTTCAAAACAATCATGCCCTTACTTCTTAGAGCAGCTGACAATGTCTTCCACATAAACGTTTTACTTGTACCACCATAGCCATATAAAAAGAAGAATCCTCCCTTGTTTGAAAGAACTGCTGTCATGATATCCTGATATACACGCATTTGTTCATCATTCAGTGCTTTAAGCAAAATATCATGTTCTTTTGCCATGTCTTCTTTATTGTATTGCAGCTCATCAACAATAAATCTGTTATTGAATGTATGTACATCTGAAATATCAAGTTGAGGTAATGAAGGATAATCTTTCAAACGTCTACCATTTGACATTAGCATTTCTTGTATTTCCATGAGACATATTTTTTGTAATTCAGCAGTCTCAATTTGAAGACCTGCATGAACAAAATAATGCAATTAAAAGATATATTTTTATTGAATTACAAAAATAACAATATAAAATACCCGGTAATCTCATTTCCTTTCTCTTTTGGTACAAAATTCCATCACACAAGATACTCCATGTAGAATTCCAAACTATATCTGGTTTAGAAATTGTATTCATTGACAACAAAGTAACAAATAATCTTCTAAGTTCATACCCCGAAGCAAATTCACTTGCTTCTTTGATTGCATCAATATATTCTTTATCGTCTGCCAACAATCCCAAAGCATAGCAAGCATCTTGGTATGTTTCATAAAATTTCCCATCAATGGTCTTTATGCTTTCATAATCAATACAACCTTTTTGAATTGTGAGTAATATCCTCAAATAATAAAGTTCTCCAGAGCCCGGAGGAATATAAGTAAGTCTACCAATGTTGTAGCCTTTCTTCCTTGGTTTCCATTCTTTTTCTTTAGCAAACCACACAAATTTGCTTGGAAATTCAGAATAAGTCAATTCTTTTCCTTCTGTATAAACTTTGTTAGCCTCAAACCAAGCTAGAAACATTGTGTTAGCATTTTCGTACCTGTTGCAAATCACATTAATATCATGATATAAACTTTGTTAGCCTCAAACCAAGCTACAAACATTGTGTTAGCATTTTCTTACCTGTTGCAGATCACATTAATATCATCATTATCTTTAAACAAAGTTGATTGTTGTCCAGGAAGATGGAATGTCAATCTCTGAACAGGAGGCCATCTGTGATGGATGTCAAAAGCAAATATTCGCCAAGCTGCTTCACATGGTGATAGATACCTACAATCATAATACCTCTTGATCTCATCAATAATGGTTTCTTTGTCACATTGTGCAGAGTTGTTGCTTATTTTAAGAGTAGCTCTGTCAGGACCCTTGTTGACATATTTGAACAAATATTTGATTGAATTGGTCTTGTTGCAATACTCTGTATTCACGTGAGCTTGATACCTCATTAGAAGTGGTGGATTGTAAGGAACAACACTTCTGTTGTCCAGCTTAATTCCATTCTTCTCCACAAATCTACCATTATCAAGTCTTCTATAGCATGGATATCCATCTTCATCAATAGAAGTTGAAGATGTGAATTTTTTAGTATAAAATTTGGAACATCTTCCTTCTTTCATGCATGGTGAAGTATATCTCGCAGGTCCGCATGGTCCATGAATCATGTAACTTGCTACAACTTTTTCCAATTTTGGATACAAATCCGCATTGGGCAATTCAGCTGATATTACTTTATCAATATCAGTTGAATTTTTCAATTTGCTTTCTCCATCCAACCATAAAAGTATATGTGCATGAGGTAAACCTCTCTTTTGAAATTCTACTGTGTACATTCCTGCATATATAACATAACAAATTAAATAGTTTAAAAAATGAAATTTCAAAAATATTCAAAAAGTCTATACTAATGCTTATAGAACATACCTGCAGTGGTTTTTCCAAAGAAGTCCTTTTTTCTGAAATCTGTCATCATTTCATCCAGCTTCATTTTGAATACTCTACATACAATATCAGGTCTATCTGATGGTGACAACCCTTTTGGTAAAACAAAGTCTCTTATTTCGCTCCAATTGACATTGCATGTTATAGTAATGAACAAATCAGGATAGCCAAATTTTTTACAAATAGCCATAGCATCTTGACAATTGTTGAACATGTATCTTGTACCACCAGTGAATGAAGCAGGCAGTACAATACGTCTTCCAATTAAAGAAGGATCTGTCTCTCCTCTATTAACAGCCTCTTGTAATCCATTAAGAATATCACAATGAATTAACTTTTGATTAGCTCTAATGAACGACAGTCGTTGTGCTTCTACCATTGTATAACAATCAACAAAAAACTGTTGGAATAATCTACATGCATTCACAATATTTCCAGGTTCCATAAATCTTTGTTGTATTCTAAATGCAATAAATTCTCGCAACGAAATTCTAATTCTGACCCTGGATTGACTTCTTGAATGAGACTCTCTGATTGGAATATCTTCTTGATAACCATCTTCTCCATATGGAAACATTAGAGGATACTGAAGTGGAATGAGAGCTGTGTGAGTTTCATGCAGTCTTGTTAATTCACCAGAAAATTTCTTGACAATGATATCTCTGCCTACATCCAGATTGCCAAAATCACCAACTATTAGAGCAGCTATTTCATCACATGAAGGTGTGTTGTATACTCTAGGGTCTTTGTTTCTGCCTCTAAATAGTCTTAGTGTGAAATCTGATTCCATATGTTGCAGTGACAATTCTCTTACTCTTCTGAAAGATTTCGCAAGAACATTGTGAGTGTCAATCATTTGAATCAAATCAGCAACCAATGATTGATCTAGATCAGATTCCTTGCTGTTAGACCTAAAACATAATAAAGAAAAGAAATCACTTAATAAACAGATGTATTGGAGCAAATAACTTGAGCATATATGTTACTCATTTCAACTAACCTGAAATGCTTTAGTCTGTTACTCAATTCATTTTCGGTGTCATATATGTAAAGTTGTGCAAACTTTGGCTTTGATCCACGTTCTGGCAATAAACTTCCAATACGATGATAGTTCTGACCATTAAGAATAAATTGTGGTGGAGCAGAACCATTGTTCATTGAAGTATCTATCTTACCACCAATTGAAGTAAATGAAAACATGCTATTGTAGAGTCTTATATTCTGTAAGAATGATTTGCTTCTATGATCTACACCATTTAACAAACCTTCAAGAAGATCAGGTGGTTTTTTTAGTAGTGGAATTTGTACTTTTCCCTTTTGACAACATAACGAAAATTGAACTTCCTTTGATGTGTTACTTTTTTCTGCTCTTTCTTCATACCAAAGTTGAGCTTGACAGTATTGGCATTCCAAGCAAGGATCTCCAATATTGAGTAGTTCTGAACAAAAACATAAAGCATTAGCACCTCAAGTAATATTTTATGTATGAAATTCTGTACAATTTAGTTTGACTTTACCTTGTAACTCTCCTTTGCAATACAATTCATTTGTAATTGTAGTACTTGTACTATCTCCTACAATATTAGCAAAATGAAAAGTAATTACTAATTTCAAAAAGGAATTTATTGGAATCAATAAGTTAGCAATTCAAGATCTGAATTACCTTCATATGTTCTTCTTGTTGAATCATCATTTCTTGTGTCTGAACAATGTTGTTCTGTTGTTGTTTCATCATGAAGATTGAATCTGTTTTGAAGTGATTGTATCACTTGAAAAGGATATTTGACAACTTTATTGTTAGAGACAGAATATGAATGATTTTGAACTCCAGATGTGGCACCTATGGAAAAGAATTTTTAAAACAATTATGTTATATTCAAAGTCATTATCAGTATGAAGTTTTGTATATATGAGTCAAACCTACTTACCTGCACTGCAATTGTAATTATTTTGTACATAACTTCTGTGAATGCTATTGCTGAGAACTGAAATGATTAAAAAAAGGAATAGAATGATTAGAAATCATTAAAGATCAATGTAGAAATACAGCTAAAGGTAGAAATTTACCACAAGGAGTATTGTATGTTATAGTAGTAGCTGAGGATTGTGAAGTCATTAAGTTTATTTGAATTGGATCTTCAACTAAAGTAGTTGAAGAAATTGATATATTGTTTCCAGACACTGCATTAAAATAAACAATTGTTTAAAATTTGTTAAAGTGATATTGCAATAGTAATCTTAAAAAACAAACAAATATAACTTACCAATTGTTGACTGAAATCTTGATTTAATACTGTATAAATTGTTGTTGTTTTCCAAATCTGAAAAATGTTTATTGTAGCAGCATTTTATGTCCAACAATACAAAACCATACATATGGCATTCATGTAACAACACTGTAACAACACTGTTTAAAGAAAGAGGTAAGAAGAAGAATACTTACTAAGATGCAACTCTTGTAATGGCTTCCTTTGGATACTGTTATGGACTAATTTATCAGATTCACTTCTTCTATCTATTATTAAAACAGCAAAGATATTTGATTATCAATCTATGTTGTGAAGTTCAAATCAAAATATATTTATTCAAATACAGAAAAAATGAACTGATATTTTTAAACTTTGAGAACAATGGTTGGCGATTTTTGTTTTTTTCCTTGCATTCTGTTCTTTGTAATCTGCAAAGAAGATATAAACATAGAAATGCAGAAATTGTAAATAAATGTTTGATGAACAGATTGTGCAGTCAAATGATTCAAGGTATATGTTAGAATATTACCTGCATGTTGATTACTTCTTGCATTAAACCTTTGTTGTAGCACCAACTTCCTCCTCAGCCTTGCATTTTTACAATCGTTTTCCTCCATTTCAGCAGAAAACATATGGAATACTTTCAAAGGTGTCAATGGAATAAACAAAAAGAAAGATAAGTTGACTCAATGGATGAAAAAGTGTTCTCTATTTTATTACTATATTGGTGAATGATTTTTATAAACTTTTTTTTGCAGATTGTACCTCTAATCACAATTTTGGAAACAAAAATATTTGTAATTGTAATAGGAAGCAATTGTAAGACTACCAAAAGTATTTAGCAGTAGACTAAGATTATAAATAGTAAGAGCATGCAGTGGTGACTGGTAATAGATCAGAAACATTCATATATATAGTAATTCTTTGATATTTGATTTGTTCTTACAGGGAACAAAAAATCTGCTTTTTATGTAGGTACTACAACACGTATTTTTTATGCAGTACTATATATAGTAGAACAAAAAGTACAGTTTCATACCAAGTATGTGCCATTCTTTTTTCATGATGTCTGCAAAATTATAACATGTATCCATACATGTATGTTTAGTTATGACATAGTAAACGAAGATATATCCATACATGTAATATTTAATTATGTTTAATTATAACTCATTTCAATATGTTAAATTAAATTCTAGTATGTATGAATTAGAGTGGATGAATTAAAGATTAAGAATAAACTTTTGATTGGAATTCATAGAATTAGAGACAATGTGCAAAGAAATTTCATTAATAACAAAATAGAACAATACATATGCATTGCTGAATATATATGAACTTGTAGCTTGAAAACTACCTAAGTAGCAGACATGAAAACAAAACTAATTATAATTAAAAGTTTCAAATAACACCATAAAAGAAACTGTAAATTAAAGATTACAATATGTAAGCACTTTGACATTCTGATTGCTTTTCATCTGATCAACTTCAAACACCAAGTCAATAGGTTGATCAAATCCATGAGCAGTACAAAATTCCTTCCACCCACTTCCTATTTTGTTAGACTTCTTTGGATGATTTCTCAAGAGTAGTTTGCACTTGACTATTTCGCGAGGTCCATGAAGAAGAATGTATTTAAATCTTCCTTGACGAAGATAATTGCCAAAATCAGAAGGCAAATCCTAACACATACAATTTAATTAAAGAAATCAATAAAATTTATTTATCCGTTTAAGATATCGATTAAATTTTTGAAAAAATTAAGATACATTAATATAAATATAAATGAAATGAATCTCACCAGATGGCTAGCATGGCATTGGTTTGGATTCAGAAATATGCAAAAATGCAACTTCGGTCCATTGAAAAGTGGTTCATCTGCTTGAAGTCTTTTAAGAAAATGTCCAATAGATAAAGGTTTGCATTTACTTGGAAAAACAGTGATGTGGAAGCAAGAATGACCAACATATCCAAAATAAATACTGTGGTTATCGTGTAGTTCATAAAATTCCCTTAAATCATTCCATCCTCCTATTACCATTGGTTTCTGTAAATTCTTGTTATAAGTGACGACATGTCTATTGCCTTCTTCATCTGTTAAAGTCCATTGACGTTGAAGATCGTGATCATAAAGAATGGCGAATGCACGATCCACAAACCCAACAACCTCCAAGGATATAATTTATTTGAACAACGACATAGATTAGTTGAAGAAAAAATGATAATATAATTTCAAATCCGTGAAAAAAAATAAAAAGAGTAGAAGAATTTTTTTAAAACCAAAACTGTATATAAAAATATACCAAAGACGTACCTCATCCTCAAGGTGGATAATACAGAACTGGTACCTACTCATTCTATTAACAACTTGTTCTTGGTTGAAGTTGTTCTCCATTTGGTAGGACTTTCAGAATGGAAGTAGAAATAGAGTAGTATAAATGGAGAATACTTATCTTCAAGTGTGGTTGTGATGGTACAATGAAGATCAACATTTATAGAGGAAAAATCCCCCATGAAAAGACGGGACGATTACAAATACATTTGAAAACAGTAATGTAATTATTACTTTGGAAAACGGGAAGACCATTAAAAGAACAATATAAAATATTACGTTATAAAATATTTTAAAAATATAATAATATCATAATATAATATAATATATAATAAAATAAAATATTATTTTATCAATAAAGTAACAACCAAAATCCATATATATATATATATAACATATAGAGATAAATATTAATATATATATCTATATATTATATTAACACAAATGGATTCGAAATTGACGTAGTAGGTTAAAATATAATAATTGGTTGTAAATTTATGATATATTAAATTTTTATTTTTTAGATATATGACAATGAAAATGGAATTTATTTAATAAACTTGGTAACCATTACAAAGAAAAATGATTTAAATATGTGTATGGCAGCCAATTGTGTTGCCATAACTTAAAATGTGACAACATTTAATTAGTTTGCCAAATATATATTATTTATCAAAACCAATGTAAATAATAATGTCTAAATTCGGTTGTTTAAGAAAAATATATGATGCATTAATGAAAATAAATATAACTAATATATTTGAATTTCTAAATAAGTTTTTGAAAAAAGTTTGTTTTTATTATAAGAAATAATTGATAAATAATTGATGGTAAAACATAATATCACTTTTAAAACGTTTTGCTGTAGCTGGCAGTCAAGTTTGTTGACAATAATTGAAAAATGTCAACAATAATTTACAAACCAGCGGATGGAAGAAATAAAATTATACAATTTGTAACAAATAAAACCATAATAAAAGCATAATATAGTTATAATCAAATTAAACATCAAAGTTATAGTTTAAAGGAAATGGAAGACATAACCATGCGTACACATATTACAGTCCCAAATTGTCAGACATAAAAGCAATTGTCTTCAAATATTAAAACTAAAATCATAACTAAAATCATCTATTGTTTGACTATTTTTTCCTTCTTAATATTTCTTTTTAGCAGCTTCAGTGGAACAGTGTCTTCTTCGATGGATTCAAGTGATAAGGTCTTCTTTGCAGATTCTCTCTTAAGTGAAGTGTTACCATCCTCATTCGTAGCAGTATCTTTGATTAAGTCAGCAGATTGGGATGCACAGTCAATTGTTTCTTTGGTAAATCTGACTAATAAATCCTATAGTACAGTTTAAAAACAAATAGAATTAATAAAATCATACGTCATTAACAAAAAATGAAATTTATTAAATTTGTATACCTCTGCAATATCAACAGTAGACTCATTGACTACACGCTGTTTTTCTCTGCTAAACTCACCATTGCCAGCATAAACATCCTTTAAGAAGGTTAAGAAAAATAAATGATTAAGAAGTTAAATATATGTAAATTGTAAAATGTAAACTGTATATTTAAAGTTATATATTACCACAGATTTCAACGAAGAATCATTGAACTTCTCAATTATATCATCATCAAGACATATTTTCTTCACTCTGAAAGATTGTTCAAGTTTGAAAGTTTGATCGTTCCTACTTTCAACTTTAAACAGCAGACTTTTATTAACTAATTCTTCAAACTCCTTAGGAAAATTCCCACAACCATTCATCTACGATAACAAAGTAATTTAAAATCATATTCAGAGAGATATATCGCACTGTCCTTATTACTGTATATATATAAGTTGATATATTCAAGAGTATACCTTATCATGAGACTCTAACATATCAGCACAGGTTTTTTTGAAAAGGGTGGTTGCATCCCTATCAAACAGAACAAATGTGGTGGAATCGGATGAGTCAATAACTCGAACCTTAATCCTATATCTGTAAAATATATAAAAGTATTAATTCCCAAAAGTCAAAATTATAATCATATATGTAAATTGGCATTAAGTTTAATAAAGTTAAAGTTAACCTTGGAAAGACTTTTATAACATGCTTGTTACACTTCTCGCAAAAGAACATCTTTGAATATGGATAAACAGCTTTGTTGCAAACACAAGCCGTATACCACCAGTCATCCTCATCCAAGATATGGTTAATGGTTCCAAACAATATGAAAGTTGCAACCTTTGAATATATAAAAGATTAATGTAAAAAGGTATTGACAACAACAAAATGACATGAAATAATTTAGAAGTCATTCTAACCTCTTTACAATCTTTAAGACCTTGAATAGTCGTCCTAGGTGTAAGAGTTAAAAAGTCTTCTTCCACAGTATGTTTGGAAGTCTGAGACAGCTGCGTTAATCCTTGAGAGGGAGATTCATTGTTCTCAATCATCCTGGGCAATACAAATTAAAGTTAAAAAATGGATTAACTAAAAAATTAGAAAGTATTGCAATAAATGAATAACAATTTGAACATTACCTTGATTTAAGTTCAGATGCCTCCTTGAAGTTAACATTGTACTTAATCCTAGTGCAGAACTTGCAATTTTGAAGTTGAACCTTATCTAAATTTAAAAACATAGTGCATGTGAAAGTACCATGGTAATAAAAATTGTAATATAACAAAAGTAAAAGAAGTCACAGAAGTTTACCTTGAAAAGTTTTGACTTTCGCTAATTCTATACTTATAGCACAATTTTGTACTTCTCCACTTGAAAGAAATACATTCAGTTCATCGACATAAATACCAAACAAAGTACATTCTATTCGAAACCTAAACATTCAATAAATGTTATGTCAAATCATTATTTAAACAAAAATAAAAAGGTATGTAGTATATCATAGAAATACCCATCAGCTTCTATTGCAATGACATTTAATTTTGTTGTCTTTCCATCAACTTGCAATTCTCTTTCAGTACCCACTCCGACCAGTAATCCCAATACATCTAAAGAAAAAATAATAGAAGTCATAACACAAAATGACGAAATAATTGTTGATAACTAAAATATATGAATGGTAGAAAAACAAAAAATATTAAGTTACCAACTAAATAATCAGTATCGAATCCAGTGGTTGTCAATAATGACAAAGGTGTGTATTGTGGTTTCACATCAGGAACCAAGTTACCATCAAGCAAACTAACTTTGGTACCAAACTGGAAATTAATCTTATAAGGGTGGTGCGTAGTTCTGTAAATTCCAGAATTTGGAGCAACACTGAAATTTTGTATGGCATAAACATCACCTTCAGAAATTTCAGTCTGGAATTTGTAAATTAGAGTACGTCTGATTGAAGCATGTATTTTAGAACCCTGAAATACATCAATATAATAAAGATAAAGATGTTTAACATACAGATATTTTGTTGATAACAATGATGGTAAATAATTAGACGAATAATAACCTCTTTGTCTTGAATAACCAACTCCATGGAAAAAGGACACCTCTGTTTAGTGAAATCTGGAACGAACCATGAACGTATCACCCTAACAATGATATTCCAGTTCTCCTTTTCTGGAGTAACTTGGCTTACATTTTGAGTTTGCTTTTGAACTTCAGAGAGAGACATGTTGATCTCAACAGAAAGATATTCAAGAAATGGAAGTAAAAAAGTAAGTACTACATTGGTTACATATTTAAACTCAAATAAAAAAGATAATAATGAATTATAAAATATTTTAGTAAGGAAATTAAAAAAAATAATAAAAGGTTCAAAGCAGCTATAGAGTAATATATATCTGTTTGGTCAAGGATAGTAAGAAAAAGATAACATGGATTTGGCAAATTTTGAAAAAGTAAAGGTTGATACGTGATTGAATTGTAAAATTTGAAATGGTTAAAGAAACCAAGAGGTACAAAAGCATTAAGTAATCTGCAAACATGGAGTAATAGACATGACATGTTAATAGAAAAAAAAAATTTGACCTAGGTTTACAGAAATCATACTATCATTTTCTTGTGAAAACTGCGAAAAACAGCTATTGATGTCAGAATCCAGTAATGTGTTGAATTGGTTTTTTTGACAGGTTTCATATAAAAGGAAAATAAAGGAAAAAAAGCTTTCTGATGAAGATGAAACATTAAAAGCTTACTTTGAAATGAAAATATTACCTCTTGGCGTGATGTATTGAGCAGTGAACTATTAATTGAATCACTAATATGGAAACAATGAAGATCTGCAAAAAAGTATGGCTGCATAAACAAATAATTTTAAGAAAAAAGCAATGTGCGAAGATGTTTTTTCAGGATTTGTTAAGAAATGAACAAAATGTACAACTGTACAAAAGAACATATGAACTGCTACGCTTCATGTCGAACTATATTTGTTATGAAAAACAAATGAAGGACATACCTTTCGTGGAATATGTTTGTATGAATCCAGACTTGGCAGAGAAAAGAAAACAGTTATTTGGATGAATAATAATTAATTAAAGTGTAGAAAAAGAGAACAAAACAGTGTTATACACAATATACAATAGTGCTAGAAACTTGCTGGAGAAGACAAAACGGTTGGATAAATTAAAATAATAATATATAAATAACAAATATTCAAAAAAACTAAATTCGTATAAAGAATTAATAAAGTAATAAACATCAGAGATTGGTACGGAATACAAAGATGTGGAAAGAATTAAGAAATTTCTCGAGCAGTGCAAAAGTCATATCAATCTACTTTTTTAAAATCATATTATTTTTTAGTTATAATATTTAAAAATGAGATGTATGTAAAATAAACCATGGTCATATGTTGTCAAATATAAAATTTAATTGAAAAAGCTTTAATGAATGATATGACATTTGGGGTTCTGACATGAATTAAATGGCAAAGATATTCGAGATTATATCAGATTTGTAGATATGGAAGAAGATATGTAGCAGTTAAAATTATATCAGATTTGTATTTACCAAAAGATATATATATATATATATATATATATATATGTAATGTAAAAAAAGTCTATAATAATTGCTACAAAAGATTACATTGGCCATACAAAAAAAGTAATACGTTAAAATAATATTGTTCAGGGATGATTTCACAGGCCATGATAATAGTCAAATATATTAAGAAGCACATTGACATGGCTGCTTGGTTCTTCACCGTCAACCTCAAGAAGTATTATATCTCATTCCTGTAGTCCATGTAGTTCACAAAAGTTTTTCCATCCACTGCCAATCTTCACCGATCTTGCTCTAATTAACAATTTGCATTGAACCTGTGCTTTTGGACCATAAAGCACAATTTCTCAGAAATTACTATTGCGAAAATACTTACATAGGTCTGAATTCAAATCCTGCGGAGACCAAAAAAATATTATTACAAAACAAAATTACATATAAATTAAAACGAAGATTAGAAACAAACAAAATTAATGGTAAACAGATTACAAAAAAAAGGTAAGAAAGATCACCAGAGAGCTTGATTTCCAGTTGTATTTAGAAAGGTGGAACTCAAAGTGAATTAATTTTGACGTTGTGAGTGGAAGATTTGATCGAACATGACTTTGAAATTTTTGCAAAGTAGTTTCTGAACACTGATCATAAAGGTGTATTTCAAAAACAGAATTTCCAGTATGCCTTAAGTAACATACTCTGGGTGGTTTTATATCATAGAATTTTCTTATATCACACCACCCATGAGTAATCCTCGGATTATAAATATCCATGTTGAAGGTAACATGGTGCATATTACCATTGTTATCAGAAATTGTCCAAACTGGACCCAATTCACGGCCTAATGTAATGACAAACTTTCGGTTCACGTCACCAAAATCCTTCAGAAAAAAGAGTTCATGAAAAATATATTATTTAAATTCAACAGAGAATAATAATGATGAATAATTTATAAGTGATGAATTAAAAAAAAACCTGTGCTTCGATGAACATAGTGAAGAATCCACCCTTCCACTTAGTTGCAAGTATGGATTGATCACCCAATATGCACTGTTTCGTCGTCATCTAAGAAGAAGGTATAAAATATTTAAAAAACATTGAAAAACAAAAAACATCATCATCTGAGAAGTGTAGTTCATAAAAAGGTAAAACTTTAACATGGTTATGATGAAAAACAGAAAATCACGAAACAAATTTTTTGTTGTGGACTGTCAACAGAAGTGTAGTTCATAAAAAAGTGAAAAGTTTAAGATGAATACGTTAAAAAAATTTGTAGAAGTGGTTGATGATCAAAAAGAGAATATGACAAATAAAGAAAATGATGATGATGATGGAACAGAGAAAGTGATGAAACATTGAAGATGATGAAACATAAAAGACGATCATGTACAACTTGTCGTTCATAAAAATATAAAAGTTAAACATGCATACCTTTGTGTAATGGAAAGCGCTCTGGTATCAGAAAGATTAGCCCAGATGAGTATGAGAAAAAGAAGATAAGTTGTAAATTGTAGAGGAAGGTGCGGTTTTTGACTGTGAAGAGAGGTATTAGTAATGAAATGTGTTTGTGATATGGAAAAGAAGATGGTGAAGATAGAGCAGTTTAAAAATGTTTGTGCAATGGAAAGAAAATGGTGATGATGAAACGGAGAAGATGATAAAGAAAAAAGCTGATGAACAGAAGCCTAGGTAATAAAAGTGTAATAATTATGCATACATACCTTGCGTGTAATGGAGAAGCACTTCTGAAAATCTGATTTAAACAGATGAACACAGATGAGTATACTTGAAAGAAGAGTCCTTTGAATGTGAAGAGTTGCAACGATAATCAAAGAGTTTTAGTGTTTATTGCGCAGTGCAATCATAATATTGGTCTTGAAAAGTGTTTGAATGTGAAGAGATGTAGCTGATTGCGTAGTCCAGTCATGATTTTTGTCTTGAGAAGTGTTTGAAGGTGAAGAGATGTAGCGGTAATCAAAGAGTTTTAGTATTGATTACATAGAGCAGTCATTATTAGCGTCTTGAAAATTGTTTGAATGTGAAGAGATGTAGCGGTAATCAAAGCATTTTATTGTTGATTACATAGAGCAGTCATTATTAGCGTCTTGAAAATCGTTTGAATGTGAAGAGATGAAGCGGTAATCAAAGCGTTTTAGTGTTGATTACGGTAATCTGGTCAGTGCATTTAATTTGATCTTGAGAAATGAAAAGAAATTTAAAAAAATGAAACGTTTGTTGGCTTCTGATTTATTATTTAATAATTATAACGTGTAGCAGAGGAGATCCACAGTTTAGTAATCATTATCTCGAGCAGTGCGATATTTATTGGATTTGAAAACTGATTGACAGGTTGAATTGAAGACAATTAAAACAACTTTTTGAAGGCGGTGGAATACAAAAAGCTTTCGAAACAGTCATTTCAAATTTCTATTTCAATTAATATTAAAAAATGGTTAAACAGATTATAATTCATTTATAACTTAAAAGATTCTAATAATAATAATTAATCATAGTTCATTTTGTGTTATGGTCATTAAAGTTAAGTAAAAATGAAATTAAGAATAAATTATAATTACTAAAATGAAGACGAACCAAAAATAAACTTATATATTGAAATATATAATAAAATACATATAAAAAAAGAGAACAAAATTTAACTTATATATTGAGATATATAATAACTGAATACAAAGTAAGAGTGCAATATAAAAAGTTCATACTAAATAAAATAAAAAATTACAACTTTAAAACCAAAAAAGTGGATAAAGAACTTTGATATCTCTGCTTGTTCTTTGACTTTCAACTTCAAAAAATAATTCAGGGTGATCCTGTACAGAGAGTTGATGAAGAGCACAAAAGTCTTTCCAGCCAGATCCTATCTTAACACACCTACGTCTTATTATCAATTTACACTCGACCTTGCCCCGGGGTCCATGTAAAACAACAGAAGAAAGTCCACTGTTTTGAAAATAAGTAGCAAATTCTTTCTTCAAATACTGAAAAAAGAATGTCAAGAGATATTAATTATTATAAAGCAATGGAAATTTAAAATAATATTAAAAATACAAAACTAACCAGGTCGCTTGCTTGACAGTAGTATGTGGATAGTTCAACAGTAAAATGGATTAAGTTGGACATAGAGAGAGGACGACGTATGGCAACATTGTTGAGGAACTTGGTCTTGATTCCTGTGTTTGCAGAACGTTTAGAGACGTGGATTACGAAAGATGAATTTCCCACGTATTTGAACACAACCAACTTGTCTGACTGATCTCCATAGAAAGATCTTAGTTGGTTCCAGCCTTGAGTAATCATTGGAGTGTGAATATCCATGTTGTAAGTAACATGGTGAACATTACTTTGGTAATCCACAACAGTCCATTTAGCACCAAGGTCCTTCCAATAGCGTATGATGAAGACTCGGTCGACGTGTCCACAGTCCTTAAAAGATGAATAAGTTAAGAATAAATAAATAAAAGTATTTATTCAACATTGAATAAAAAAATATACCTGGTCTTTCAAAAACATAGAAATGAATCCGCCAACCAGATCTGAAGAAAGTATGGATTGTGGTGTGGGCATGGGTTCCATTGAAGCAGAATAGGTTGGTGATGAAGTAAAATTGTAAGAGAAGAAAATGGTTCACAGTAGAGAAATGAAATGTCTGACTTTGAATTGGTTAACACAGGGAATATATATAAAAGAAATAGGAGAAGTCAGAGCTGTTGGAAGTATCCGTACAAAGTGAATAGTCTTAAGTGGTAAAAGTAGCGGCTAATAAATACGAATTCAAAAATTAAACGTGAAATAAAAATAAAAATTATGAAACGTCGTAAAAGTATAAGTACAATTTTTTAATGTAATTTTGTAATGTTGCTTTTTTTGAGGATGGTGTATATTTAATATTGGAATATAATAAACTTTAATAATTATAACGTGTGGCAGGTGATGGATCAGTTTATTCATCATTATCTCGAGCAGTGGGAAATTTAATGCTTTTGAATACTGATTGACAGGTTGATTTGGAGATTTATAAAAGAAGTATTTGAAGCGGTGAAGGGTGATTTGAAAAATGTGCAAATGAAAACGTGTGGCAGGTGATGGATCACTTTATTCATCATTATCTCGAGCAGTGCGAAATTTAATGCTTTTGAATACTGATTGACAGGTTAATTTGGTGATTTGAAAAATGTGCAAATGAAAACGAATATTGGGTTAAAATTTGTAGATTTGGTGATACAATGAATTATTAAAAAAAAACAAAAACGAAAAAAAATTAAAGAGTTTAAGAAAGAAAAATAAAGAACATGAAGGGTTTGTATATTTACACTATATTTTGCCAAAATATAGTGTAAGTTGGTAACAATAAAGAGATCTACTGATTAAATGTTGAACAAAAACCATGAACGAAAAAAAAATGAAAAAGACATTTGAAGGTAGAAAAGTAAAGAAGATGAACGGTCTCAAAAGTTAAAAAATACAGATAAGCAACAGTTAGATATACATAAACAGAAAAAAAGTTAGATCAAAATTTTATTTAAAACCTGATGTTAAATCTGCGGCAGTGAACCATATTAGAAATGTAGCAAACCTAGAAAATACAATGATGCAATAAAATTGTTAGGTATGACAAAATAAAAGAATAATGAGTTGTTCGCTGGAGAAAAGTAGAAATAACAACGAATTCTGGGTAATAAAAAAAGCATGAAGGTAATCCACAAAGATAGATGAATACGACTTCTGGGTTTAGAAGTCTAAAATAACGATTGAAAAAGATAGATCTCACAAAAAAGAAGAAGAAATGAGTGTTTCGGTTGAGAAAACTCTAAAAAAAATCGCTTTGAAGGTAACAATAAAGAGATCTGCTGATTAAATGCTGTATTAAAAAATACAATGAACGAAAAAAAAACTGAAAAAGAGATTTGAAGGTAGAAAAGTAAAGAAGATGAAGGGTCTGAAAAGTGAAAAAATACAGATAAGCAACAGTTAGATATACATAAACAGAAAAAAAAGTTTGATCAAAAGTTTATTTCAAACCTGATGTTAAATCTGCGGCAGTGAACCATATTACAAATGTAGCAAACCTAGAAAATACAATGATGCAATAAAATTGTTAGGTATGACAAAATAACCACGAAATCTGGGTAATAAAAGATAGATATCACAAAAAAGAAGAAGAAATGAGTGTTTGGGCTGAGAGAACTCTAAAAAAAATCGACTTCTCCGTTTAAACCTGTAAAAAAAGTGATGAAGAACTTAGATATGACAAAATATAAGCAGAAAATGAGTTGTTCGCTTAAGAAAACTCAAAAAAAAAAAAAATTCTCCGTTTAAAACTGTAAAAAAAGGGATGAAGAAGTTACATCTGACAAAATATAAGCCGAAAATGAGTTGTTGGCTGAAAACTCAAAACAAATTATATTTCTCCGTATAAACCTGTAAAAAAAGTGATGAAGAAGTTAGATCTGACAATATATAAGCAGAAAATGAGTTGTGGGCTAAGAAAACTTAAAACAAAAAATATTTCTCCGTTTAAACCTGTAAAAAAAGTGATGAAGAAGTTAGATCTGACAAAATATACGCAGAAAATGAGTTGTTGGCTAAAGAAAACTTAAAACAAAAAATATTTCTCCGTTTATACCTGTAAAAAAAGGATGAAGAAGTTAGATCTTTAACCAATATAAGCAGAAAATGAGTTGTTGGCTGAAGAAAACTCAAAACAACAAATATTAATCCGTTTAGACCTGTAAAAAAAGGTATGAAGAAGATAGATGTGACAAAATAGAAGCAGCAAATGAGTTGTTGTCTTCAGAAAACTGGATCCAAAAAATACTTCTCCGTTTAGAAGCACTGGGTTGTGGTCTGTGCGTGAGAAAAAGAGAGAAAAGAGGAAGGTTGAGAAGAAGATGAAAAGTGTGGAACGCGAAAGAGAGGAGAAGAAAAGAGAGAGAGAGAAAGGTTGAGAAGAAGATGAAAAGTGTGGAACGCGAAAGAGAGGAGAAGAAAAGAGAGAGAGAGAAAGAGAGAGAGAAACTTTTTGAAGGTGATAATAAATGAATTTTGAATTTTTTTAAAAACGCTCAAAATTCTGGTTGATTGACACGTAAGTCATTTTACCATTTGTAGAATGAAAAATTTGAAATGAAGTGGATCAGATATATTATTTTATAGAGAAAGTTGCCATTTGTTAGTTTAGAATTGTATATAGTATTAGATGCTTTGAAGGGGTAGCGGAGTGGGTACTATTCGATTCATGGTTGACACATGAAAATTTTTTAATTTAAAAAAAAAATCACGAACTGACACCTCTTTAGACATTTACTATAATACTAACAAATAAGATTTGATCGCTTCAAAATTTCTAAAATAAGAATCAAATTAAAATAAATAAATAAAAAGAAACTAAATTGATATTTTTCCATAATAATAGAATCAAAGACCTAATTTAACCTTTTAATTTAATATATTATTTGAATAAGAACTAACACCCATTGTTTTTTGTCTCAAATTATCTCCTACAAATTCTATTCCTAATATGAAACATTGCAATCATTATTTAAGTTTTTTTTCTTCTGTTGTTTTCATACCAACCCTTTTCACGTGTTGTACGCACAACTTTAAATTCTCCACGACTTTCTCACTACTTTTTCCGGCATGTTTATACTTAGTCGTCAACTACGTCTCTAATTTTAGTGAACCTGTTCCAGAACGTGCTCCACGTTTTCTTGCATTATATTTTTTTTTATCAGCAACAAAAATTAAATAAATATAATAGGACATTTGGGATGCCCTAACCCTTTGACAAGTTACAAAAACATTACGGATTGGTTACTATTATGTTGTAACTCCATAATAGTCCCGACACTAAAACAATAATAAAGTAGCTAATTTACATTGATACGAGCACTATAACTAATACCACCATGATGATGTTCAAAATACTTTTCAGTAAATCACGCTACATTTATATTTAAAGAGCTCATACATGTAATGACTCCAAAGAATAATCTTCAACCTTCATATTCTTTACATATTGTTCCTACTTTATATGACCCAACTCAGTCTTGGTCGTTCTGCCTTTCAAGGTAGTTTCAACTTCAGTTCAAAACTTCAAAATCTTTATTTGTCAAATTGTGGTATAAGGGATGATAACTTTCTCATCTCAGCTATTTCAATTACGAATTCTTCATCTTCACTTGCCTCGCTTTATATGTCTCCTCAAATCTGTTGAAATCATCATCCATATTTTATTGGCCGTTCAACTCCACTACAATTCTTCGTACACTTGACCTTTCCAAAAATGTGTTAGAAGGTCCCATTCCAAATGAATTTGGAAAAGTGATGAACTCCCTTCTTCAAGTTCTTGACCTCTCCGATAACAAACTTCAAGGTGCCATTCCATCTTCCTTTGGGAACATATGCACATTTTGCAGTTTTTACAGCTCCAAAATAACAGCCTGAGTGGGGAAATTTCTAGCTTCTTTGAAAATTCTTCATGGTGCAATTGACACATGTTGCAAACTTAGGATTTCTCTTATAACCAGATTACCGGTATGCTACCTGCCACTTTGGAACCATCAGGAAGACACTTTGGAACTTTTGATGTCTCTAGTTTTGAAGGGAATTTTGGTCTTTGTGGTGAACAACTTAACAGAACTTGTCCTGAAGATGGAAATCAGACAACAATAAAGACTGAAGAACATGGAAATGATGATGAAGATAATGTTTTGTATGAGGCATTGTACATGAGCATGGGGATTGGATATTTCACTGGATTTTGGGGCTTATTCGGGACAATGCTACTTTGGCGTTCTTGGAGAAATACTTTTCTCAGATTCCTAAACAGGTTGACATATGCTATATATGTCTTCTTGGTGCTCTGATTGCAAGAAGAAGGTACATTTGTCATATATATCAATACCTGCTTCAAAAAAAAAAAATGGAATATATATTTTTTAATAGAAAACTCTAATTAAATTAAATGATTTCCGATTGTTAGGAGTAGTTTGTTTTATTTGATCCTAACTTAACTAATTCAGTAATCACTCTTTACTATAACACTTATTGCTTTAACTATAGTGTGTAACTTAGAGAGAGGAAAAAAGAAAAAATAGTTTACATGATTGAACTGTGTTTAATTTTGTTAAATAATAATGATGAAATAGTTATATGTATCAAACGTAACATATTTTATTAGATGTTGTTTTTTTTTCTACGTTAAAAGAATAATAACGAATTTTTTTTAAATATGATTTTTTCGAACAGTTAAATTTTATTTGAATGGTAAAAATATTATTAAAATATTAATTTATTATCATATTAAATGATTTAATAAAAATACTATTTTTTAGAAAAATGTTTCATTTTAATTCACACAAATTAAATTCCCATATTTTATTTATGATGTAATAAGCGACATCAATGGTTATACAAAAATTGCAGGTTATTTCCGATAGATCTCGGGTGAAGGAAATCATGATTGGTATCTATTCAAGCGCAAGATATGTATTCAGTGTTATAGTTTGAATGTTTTTAGTAAGTAAATAGTACAATGACTTAAGGGTCGTATTTGTTTTATTGTGTAATGAAATATTATAAAAATTAAGTTATATTATTGTAAATATTGTTATTAAAGTAATAAAATATTAAATCTAAATGATACAATGATTATTTCAATTTTAAATATAATAAATAGAATTGATATCACAATATAATACAATTAATTTATTTTACGAAATAATTATAATAGTCTATGATTTGTGCAAACATCTTTGGTGTTTTTTTATTTTTGAATTTTTTTAGAATAATAATATAATTGTTATTATATTGATTTAACAATTAAAAATACTAATAATTTATAACAATATATAAAGAGATTATCTCTTTTGTATCCACATTTCAAAATACCAATTTTACCCTTTAAAATATAATTATTTATAAATTTTTTTAAAATTAACCTTTACTTTTACAAACTTTTTTATAAAATCGTCTATCTCTGCTCTTTTCTTAACAACGTTTACTATACTTAAAAAAAAAGCACACTTATAATAATAAAACTATTATGAATAGTAATAATAACAATAAAAATAATAATGATACCAATAATAATAATATTTATGCTATAAATATTAATAGTAATGTTAACACTAAGGCTAATGTCAACTATAATAATCTATAATTATATATAAAGATATACATTAACAACAAAACAAATAAAAAGGAGAAGTAATTGAAATATAATCCCGTAGTAAGTTAATTTAAGATGTGTGTCTAACTATAATAATAATAATAATAATAATAATAATAATAATAATAATAATAATAATAATAATAATAATAATAATAATAATATGATTATAATAATATCTCGTAGTGATAAAACTAATAATAATACAATAACTAGATAAATAAAGAGATATACATTTGTTGTGTCCTCTTTTCTTTACACAATTTTATCCTCTTAATTATTATTTGTTAAATTAAAATAATTATTCATAATAAAAATTATTTGTCCATTTTATCATTTTAATAATTTTAGTAACTATTTTTTTTAATTCAAATAATTACACAGATATAAAAATAAAATGAACAACAAAAGAAATAAAAAATATAAGTAATTGAGATATAATCCCGTACTAAGAAAATGTAAAATGTGTGTTTAACTATAATAATAATAACAATGATAATAATAATAATAATAATAATAACAATAATAATAATAACAATAATAATAACAATAAAATAATATCGCGTAGTGATAATAATAATAATAATAATAATAATAATAATAACAATAATAATAATAATAATAATAATAATAATACAACTACATATATATATATATATATATATAAAGAGATAAACATCTTTGGTGTCTTTTTTTATTTTTTTAATTTTACTCTCTTAATTGTTATATTTTAAACTTAAAAAAATATTTTTCAGTTTTATTATTTTACTAATTTTAGTAACTATTTTTTTAAATTGAAATAATTGTTCAAATGGAAATATAAATGAACAACAAAACAAATAAAAATGACAAGTAATCATAATTCCTATATAGTAAGTAAAAGTAAAATGTGTATCTAACAATAATAATAAAAACAATAATAGTAATAATAATAACTATTATAATAATTATAGTTCTTAATAATAATAATAATTATAATAATAGTAATATAATAATATTAGTAATATAGTAATAGAAATAATTATAATTAATAATAATGATAATAATATTTATAATTGATAGTAATAATGATTATTAATTATAGTTGATAATAGTAACCTGTCACGGATCTTGACCAATAATTTTGGAGGTGCCAAAATAATTTATAGTAAACAATTTTGAACTCATCAATAATTTATTCGGAATAAAAATCTCCAGTTATTCCTTTTTCAATGTAAATAACCATATTGTGTTTAAGAAATTCATTTTTCATTTTATTCTGAATTTTGTTTTGATAATCTTCGTTGTAGAAAATGAAACATTAAGAGTTAAATAAAATGAGTTAGATAATCAATCGAGTAAAATATCTTTAATTTTTTTGTTTTTGTCAAAGATTGATATAATTCAATAATGGTCGACAAATCCTTCAAATTTGAATGGTTATGAACATCAACAATGAAATGTTGGAGTGAAATTTTAAACTAATCATATATTTATCAATATACCTATTTTTTTTAACTTTAAGACAAAAAAATAATTTATCATAATCTAATAAAAATTGAGACGTAATTACTAACAAAAATATATAATAGCAATAATATTATATATTATAAATAAGAGTAATAACTTTACTACTAATAATATTAATAATACTAAAAATAATAATATATAATAGTAACTTATAATAATAATAACAATTAGTTATTGTAAGACCCAATATTTTTCTGCCTTTATTTTAAAAGGGGCTACCCCAGTCAGTTGGGCCTAGGGTTGGCCCAAAAGGAACCAACACCCTAATCTAACCTAACCCCACTCATCCATCTCATTTTCAGAAAAACATATCTCCCCTACTCCTTTCTTGAGCAGCTACGAACCTCTGCTAGGGTTTATCCCTCCGTCACGGTCAAGCTAGTTCAACTTCGTTCTCTCTTCACGTAAGTTAGTTCTGGAACCATACTCTTCCCTGCTAAGTTGTTTTTCGTAGTTATGTTGGGGTTCACTGTAGTAAACCCAATCTTTCTTCTGTGTCGCTGTTTCCAGCTCTTCAACTACTCTCGGAACTGCTGTGTTCGTGGGGTTAAGCGTTGAGGTCCCTTGCTAGCTTATTTCCAAGTAAGGAAAGCTAGGGCTTGTTTATTTTATCTCGATCTTTGGGTTTCCTGGTATTTGTTTCATGATTTATCATTAGTGTGTTGTGGTTGAACTGTGAAATGCTTGTATTGTCATTTGGGTGCGAAACTGTGACTGCTGCAGGAAGAACAGTGGCAAGACCTGTTGCCCTCGCCCAAGCGAGACTAACTCACCCAGGCGAGACATGCAGAAGTAGGCTAGGGTTACACTCGAACTCTCGCTCAGGCGGAGAGCTCTTGTTTTGAGCGAGACACTATCTCGCTCAAGCGAGAGACGCTCGCCTAAGCGAGAACGTGTAGGAGCCTTGATGTGCTGCTGAAGTCATAGCCCAGGCGAAGAACCTCATCTTTGGGCGAGGGGTGGTCTCGCTCAGGCGAGGGAGGGCTCGCCTAAGCGAGTGTACGAAAACCTCCCAGGGCCTCTATCGCAATCTCGCCTAAGCAAGAGTCTGCAGCTTGAGCGAGAGGACTCCTCTCGCCTGAGTGAGAGCCTCTGGCTTGAGCGAGATCTGCTGCAGGCCACACTGTTTTCTTCACTTGGTTGTTATGGATTGTTTGATTTATTGATTTACTTTATTTAAAGTGTGAGGCTTGTGAAATGCATGGAATATCTGTGGTTATGAATTGGATTGATGTGTTGGTGTGATTTGGCATGTAAAATGAATGAGATGGTTGGTGTAAGACCCGAGAAATTTAATTAATTAAATAATTAATTAATTAACAAAATGCAGGTAGTGGGAGCCCTTATGACAATTAATGTTAGCTTTTATGACGTGTAATAGTATTAGCTCAAGTGGTTGAGAGTACTTAGGCATGTTGAAAGGACTTGGGTTTGAGCTCAGTGTATGCTATTGTGTATTTTTTTTTTACTATTTTAATAATAAACGGCTTGATCATGATACGTGATAATAAAATCCTAGATTTATAGGAATTATCATGAAACATCAATGGGTTGAATGGTTGGGCATTGTCTTGATAATTAAGTTGTTGTGGGTTCGAACCTTTAGCCTTGACTTGTTTGTGTTTTATTATTATTATTATTTTTTTGGGTTCTACTAGGTTAGGGAAAACCTAGAAACACTAGTAGCCGTCAGAGAAACCAAAGAGGTATGGAATAATCATTTAGAGTTCAATGAATTCACTTGTTAATGGTGTAAATTAATATTTTCGTTTTTGGTGAGTAAATGACAATTATTAGTCTAATAATTGGGAGAGGAAGGAGTGTTAGGAAAGGGGAAGAGTGGATTTTCGTGTGGATTGTTGGAGAGAGTTCTGGAGGACACTAGAATGTGAGAAAGAAGAGTGTAGAGAGACTTTTCTGCAAAGGTTAGAGAAAGACTTGGAGATAGATCAATGGTGGTGCAAAAAGGACTCTAGGATTTCCAATTGGAGCGAGGAATACAAGGTTAGGGAGCTGCTCTATTTGTCATATTAAATTGTATGATTTATGTGGTATGTTGTATGATTGGGTGGCTTTTTTGCATTAAAATTCCACTGGTTTTGAGTTTCTGGAAATTCCTAGAAACTACCTGGCGGCTTTGAAGGTTCGCCAGGTGATGCATGAGCGTGACACCCATTTCTGGGTTGTTTCAGATGAACCGCCGGGTGGCGGGGGTGCTTCCGCCAAGCGGCACGAATAGTAATGTGATTTATGTGATATTTTTTATGGACTTTATGATATTTTGGGTTGATGCGAATGTATCCTATGCATGTTTAATGAGATTTGGGAATTTAGGGTTCTTCACGGGTACGGGAAAAATCCAGGATTTTTCCAAAACTATATGCACCGCCTGGCAGTAAAAAGCTATGGTCAGGCGATGAGTGTGGTGTTCTGTTAACGAAAAACGCTGTTTTTCGTGTTTTCGCGGAGCAGGTATCGTCGGGCGCTGCTTTCATGCCGACAGGCGCCACTGATTTTTTTGGTCTGCGTAGTTTTCGTAAAACTGCATTTCCCGATTCGTTAACCGTCTGATTTAGGTGAAATTTTGGAAGGTTATTCACAACATGTTTTTCACTTTGAACGGTGGAGATTTGAATTGGATGGCTGCAGGGGGAGAGATACGACACTCATGATTGGTTGTTTGAATTCCCTAATAATATGATTACTAATGGATGATTAAGTGTGCTCAAGTGCTGATATGGCCTTGATTGGTGAATGTGTGTGTGTATATATATATATATATATATATATATATATATATATATATATATATATATGTATATATATACATACATATATATACATATATATATATATATATATATATATATGTATATATATACATATATATATATATATATATAAATATATATATGTGTGATTGATGAGTATGTTTGTGGTAGTGCTTGTTGAGACATGTTGAATGTAACATCCCGTCAGGATATTACAAATTTATAATTAAATAAATAGAATAATTAAACAACGCATTTAATAATACCTCATTTTCCCAAAAACGCGGAAAATTTAAAGCTTTATTAATCGAACGGATAAAATCTAGAACGTCTATTACATAATTAAAATCCAATGTTATTAAGACACCCATCCGGGTTTACAAATATTTCCCAAAACAAAGTAATACAAGTAAAAAGTTTCCCCAAATCAATCCCCTCTCCGCGCCTAAGCCGCACCTGAGCCACCTGCATCACCAGCATCTGCTCCCGTGTACCGCGTACACGATCATCGCCACACACACGCAGATAGGGTGAGCTTAGCAGATAAAACACATATATAAACAGAGCTATAAAAATATATATAAAAATCAGTATACATACACATAACATCACTTAAATTAACTTTCCACATTGCCCTACATTTTTATTCCCTCAATTCAATCTCCAATACGTTTATTCGTGTTCTACTTCGTCTGCTAATTACTTCAAGGTGACTTGCTGCCATACCTATCGGCCACAACCGATAGAGCACGTGCGGGAATACATGCTACGGATCATACACCGCAACGCCAGGTAGAGTTCCCACATACGAACAAAGTCCGTATCGTCCCAAGACTACCAAACTCGTCAGCCAACAACTGAGGAGGGCAATCTATCTGGACCCATCCGTACTGGCCACAACCAGCACACTCATACCGGCCACACTCGCCAACCCGAGCCACAACTCAAGGGTTCCTCGTGTTCGTCCGCCATCCCGAGCCACAACTCAAGAGATGCTATTCCGAGCCACAACTCAAGGAATACCACGTGCTTAACCCCTATCCCGAGCCACAACTCAAGGGATACGTTCCGAGCCACAACTCAAGGAACTCCAGCAACCTCACCTCTAAAGCACTACCAGAAGCCTTGTAGAACACCTTATGAAATCCAACAACTGGGACTTACAGCAGCTAAACCGCCTAGCGGGTGACACGTACCGCTAGGCGCCCAGCTTCCAGACCGCCTGGCGGGGGACACGTACCGCCAGGCGCCAAGCGCCTCAACACACCAAGTCTGCAACCACCGCCTGGCGGGACAGTATACACCGCCAGGCGGACGCTGTTCCAGGGATCACGTAATTCTTCGCCATCGCCTGGCGGAATCCCCTTGCCGCCAGGCGCCTCCTGCACCAGAACCCCACTGTTGCCTCTCTACCGCCTGGCGGACCTAATTCTGTCGCCAGGCGCCGTGTCAGTACTTATGCAGTACTGGTTTTGGTCAATTACCCTTCGCATCTTCCCCTCACCCCTATCCTTAATCCATCATACTCCTATTCAGAGTCTCGTTACTTGGTAATCTTCACTACCTGTGATGTCTCTAGTTAAAGTAATATTTCAGTTGTGTTTCACGCACCATTTGTACCTATGAAGATAGTTCCAACTTTCACAATCAACCTGTTATGACACGTTTTTCTTATTACCCCACTCGTGGCAGCACTATCACCAAGGTTTCATTATCTTATTGTTCCCTTACTGGCGTCCCTTAGATTCCCAAATGACAAGGTTAAGTCGTCCAACCATTTAGCTATTCTTTAGCCTCAAAAGGGGTAATCTAACTCTACATCACATCCTTCTATTTTAATCAATCATATCACTCTTAAACTCTTCAGATTTTACTCCACCCTAGAATCCTCAACGAATTTTATTTACCAATTCCCACCTTTTCTAGTACCACCACCCCATGACAAAAACAACTTCCACCTATACTCCTCAAACCTATAATAGAACTCCAGCCTTCTCTACAAATCTCAACACCTCAAATTCCCTGCAAACATACACACACATCCAAAGTTCTGTGACAGCGCCTGGCGGCAGATCCCGAGCCGCCAGGCGGTTCATGAAGTTCTGGTAGTTTCCCAGAATTCTCGCATCAGCAACTCCACCCAAATCCCCGCTTTCCTAACCCAGTTCGTTTCACTACCCAATTGATTCCCAATGACCATGGTTCAGTTACTCGCACATCAACTAACAAATTCTCTCAAGCCCTTTTTACTCACTTGAAACTTCCCGACATCAGTTCTATTTATCCAACCCTAAAGCACCTTAACACTGTTCCATTGATTTCCAGTCCTAATCACACTCAAATCGCAACATTTTCACACTCGATCATTTCCTAAACTCACTCCTCGCTTTCCCTCCGGACTACTCACACCAAACGCGCAGGAAAACCCCCAAACGACAATCGGACCCGCGTCGCCTGGCGGTCACCACTCATTCTGCCAGGCGACTTACGCAGAAACACTCAGCACATACACAGGCTTTGAGTCGCCTAGCGGTACAGGGATTCACCGCCAGGCGCTGAACCCAGAAATGTAGTATTTGGTGCAGAAATGGATGAGCCGCCTGGCGGCTATGTATAGCCCGCCAGGCGGTTTCTGGAAAATTCCCAGAATTCAACAGAATCGCAGAATAACACAGTGCATGCATAATTTTAAGTATAGCTTTCATACAATTCAAACCAAATCACAAATCAATCGTGGTAAACTCCCCTAACCTGGTTCCTTAGCTTTCAACCTTGATAATTTGAGGAAATCTCCCTTGATCACCAACCCTCCCTGGTTCCTTTCTATTCAGCCACGTGAATTCACCCAGGACCTCTCACCCTCTCTCAGATTTTCGCTCTCTCTTTAGGTATAGTTTATCAGTTTATCAAACCTTAGTCCTTAACCTAATTTTCCCTTTTAAAGTGTGCCTAAACTAAGGGATTAACTTCTAAAACGAAAATGGCATTGAATGAGACATAATGTGCCATTCAATCCCTCTCTTGGCTGCCCTTCCAGCCTCCTTTGGCTGCCCACTCAATTAGGTTTCCTCCCCACCTTTCCATATTCACATCAAAACCAAAACATCCAAAAATATAAAGTTTAATGTAAGTTCTCCAAGACTTGAACCCATAACCATGCAATTGCCCAATCAATATCACACCATTTAACCAATCCATTTTTCATGCTAGGAACTACAATTCAAGCATCATAACATACAAGAACATGTTTTCATAATTTTAAATAACAAAACCATAACATCAAAAGTTAGCATACATAGGACTCGAACCCAAGTCCTCTCACACAATCAAAGTGCTCTCAACCACATGAGCTAGCACTTTTCCACGTCATACCAACCATAATTTAATGTCATAATTATTACCCCTCCCGTATTTATTAATTAATTATTTATTTAATTAATTAAATTCTACGGGTCTTACATTGAATATATGAACCTATATATGTTAGCTCGAATGTATGATGTTATAAATGTGTGAATAAGGCCACTATTGATGATATCACTATGATCGAGTGTTGCATGATCATGACGGGTTTTGGGAAAGTATGGGAACATGATAATCATACTTTAAAATGTAATGGAATTGCGAGGGCATGCGAATAACTATATAGCTTTGATTGTGTCTTATGTGAGGTATGTGAATTGTAAGCATGCAAAGGGTAGGAAAATGAGAAGGGAAAAATAAATTGTGTGTTGGAATTGATTTAAGAGGTAAGTATATATGAATTATAAAAGAGAGGAATGTGTGCTTATACTTGAAAGATGCAAATGTGTGTTGTGATGTTGGAATTTGGAATGTATGAATGGGTATGTTGATTTCTGGATGTTTGAGAATTGAATGGTTGAATTCTAGGAAAGGAATTAGAGTACCTAAAACCAATAGTGTCACCTTAGTGGTGTACCGCCTAGGGGTGCAGAGTGGACCGCCAGGCGATAGTAGGAAACAATGATGTCTTGTGAGTTGTGGCGCCCGACGGTGATGTGGAATCGCCAGGCGGTCTGTACTGCCATTTCGCCTAGCGACGCTTAGGCTGTGCTAGGCGATGGTGTAGTGGCAGGGTGCGTTGTGATATGTTTTGCATGGTTTGTTGTGTTGATTCTGGTCTGGCATACGCTTGTTGTTGTCATGAGCGGATAGGTTCATGACTGGTGATGAACACGTAATGATATGAGCGCGGAGGTTTATATCTTGCTATTCTCGTGTGGGGATACGAGCGGGGAGGTTCGTATGTTTCGTGCTCACACTTGGGAGATGCTGCAGCTGGTGGATCACGTGTGTTGGACTACGGGCGGGGAGGTCCGTAGAGTTGGACTACGAGCGGGGAGGTTCGTAGAGTTGGACCACGAACGGGCAGGTTCGTGAAAGCATTAGAATCCCTAAGACTAGCTTGAGTATGTACCTTGTGTAGTGTAGTGTGCTTTTCTTGTTTCGTTATCATGTTGTGATGTGAGACTTGGATTAGGGGATGTTATGACATGAGCAGGTAGGTTCATGGATGGTGGTGAACACATGATGATATGAGCGGGGAGGTTCATATCTTGTTACTCTTGTGTGGGGATACGAGCGAGGTAGGTTTGTATGTTCTGTGCTCACACTTGAGAGATGCTGCGTGCATGGAGGTACGTAGCTGGTGGATCACGTGTGTTGGACTACGGGCAGGTAGGTGCATAGAGCAGGATTACAAGCGGGGAGGTTCGTAGAGCAGGACTACGAACGGGGAGGTTCGTAGAGGCAGAACCATGAGCGGGAAGGTTTGTGTGAACATCATAAACCCTGAATCTGAGGCTAACTATTTGTGTGTTGTGAAGGTTGAAAAGCCTTGAGGATTAAGGTCTTGGCCAAGAATTAACTAGAATAAAATAGATGGGTGTATCTTGATTTTTATTAACTTATATGTTAATTGTTTATGAGTTCACCCTATCTGCTTGTGTTTAGCGATGATCATGTAATGCGTTACACGGGAGCAGATGATGTTGCAGGTGGTGATGGTGAGGCATAGCATCAGAGAGAGGGTTAGCTGAGAAGAGCTTTTACTGGAGTTTTATCATTATTATTTTTATGAACTTTGTAAACAGTGTTTTACTGATTTGTGAATTTGGATACTATATTGGAGTTTCATAAATTATGGATTTTTGGATATCTTATGTTTAATAAATGTTTTGAAATTTCCCGCGTTTTTGGGAAATTGATTTATAATTAATGAGATTTTTTTTCTTATTTTATTTTATTATTTAAACTCGTAATATCCGACAGGGATGTTACAATTGGTAATTAAAGTGGAATGGTATTGGTATGAGATACAATTCCATGTTCATGGATTGAGAATGATGAGTTGGTATGGATTAACCTGAAATATGAAAGATGTTGATTATAAAGGGTTGACATGAGATTTATATGCATGACAAGTATTACTTGGTTGGTGGAATATGTTTGGTATGTGTTTAGGACGTAATTCCATGGGTCTCTATGTGAGACTTTATGGTGGTGCCTCAATTGATTGGGACGTAATTCCATGGCCCCTGTTAGTGGGAGTTCATGGTGGTGTCCCATCTATATAATTTAGTAAGGATTGAAGGTAATGTTGCATCCTGACGATCTAAGGAGTCAGTCAGTCTCACATAGAGCGGACTGATTCTCGTGATGAGAGTAGCAAGAGGCTTGAAATTCATTAAGGGCTAACCTTGTGTGTGGGGGATTGAAACATTGTAACAGTTAGCTCGGGAGTGAGCAGAAAAAATCCACCACAAGTGCAAGCATCCGTTGAATCCGACTAAATTATATGTATCCGGATGAGTCGAGTCTGAGTCTTAATGTATTGTTTGCAAGTCATAACATGATTGGTTGACATATATTAGTTGGTCTGTGAAATAACATGTATTTGTATGATAACCCGTTTTATACTCTAGCTTACCCTTTTGCTTGTTTGGTTGCTTTGTATGTGGTTCTTCTCCTTTTGCGATGATCATCAATTTCTTGATGTAAGCAGTTGCGAGAGGTACTCGAGGTCAACATGGAAGGGATGATTCCGCTGCATAGTCCACCAGGACTGAACTTCTTTTTATTTGGGCTTTTCCCTAGGGCTATGGCCCATGTACTGTTTTGGCCTTTGGTATATTATCAACTACGGTTAGATTCTTGTACTTACTTCTGTATTGGCATCTTGGTGTGCCTTATTCCCCGCTGGGTATTTTGGATATTTATATGGAGTGACCTTATACTCTGAATCTTCGCCTCTTATATTATCTGTGTCATATGTCATTTAATTAAAATATTTATTTAAATGGGGTGTTACAATTATTATTATAATAATACTAATATTTGTTATAATTTTACTACTATCACTATAAGTAATATTTATAATAATAATATTATTAATAATTAAATATACTAATACTTATAAAAATATTACAAATAATAATATTATTTATAATTAATATTATAGTTGAAATTATAAATAAAAAAAATAAAAATAAATTGACTTTTGTAGGATTTGAACTCCGATCCTTTTGTACCAGAATTTTAAAATGACGAAAAAACTAATTTTTATAATACGTGTCAATAAAAGAAAATGGATTATGTAGTAATTTTGATACCATCTTCTTATCTTGATATGTAATAGATTTATGTCAAATGTTGGTTCTAGACTGTGATTTGACTGAGTTATATTGCATAATACATTTGTAACGTTGTTCCCTTTTAAATGAAGTTCGTTCGTGTGATCCGAAGTCTTATCATTTTATATTTTATTTTCAACACCACTTTGTCTACTTCTCACATCCAATAACTCTAAACCTAACATGATTGAACATACCCATTCATTTATTTATTCCTAGTTAAGGGTCTTGTGTCGCAGCGAATGATAATGAATAAATACAGTTAATATTGATCGTAGTATGTCAAGTCATAAATTTAATAAATTTATTTAAATATTATTCTCTTTATTTGATGTGTGTAATATATAACTTGAATCAAAACAATAGAATCATATACAATTCAACATCCATTTTTTTCTGTCAATTATCTCCTGAAAGTTTAGTTAATTAGCAACTTGTACGTTTGAAGAAGAGTTTTGGCCCGGAATTAACATACGAATCAGTTAATTTCCCAATTATATTGCTATTAAAAAATGGTTGTACATTCTATATTTGTTGTTTTATTTTTTTTAAGAATGACAAGATTATGTATGAATCTATTCCAAGAGGTGTGTCCTTACCGTTAAACGTAGTCGTATGCATGTGACATGATGTGTACATGGTCAAGATTGCTGCAAACGGCAAGACATTGAATGCAACAATGAAAGTGTTCAATTCATGTACACATGTTTCATATTCTCGGTAAATATTCAACGTTACAATCATAATAACTATTTTTCTTCATCTCTTGTTTTCATCCCCAATAATTTTCTCAATACTTTTCATTCATGTTTCAACTCAAGTCAACTATCACTTTCTATTGTACTGAAACTGTTTCAAAGCTTCCTTCACGTTTCCTCGCATTATTTTATTAATAATAATAGTATGAAACATTTGACGTTAGTTATGAAACATGTTAGTCTATTTGTCATAAGTTATTGGTGTGAAAACTCCTTTTCTGCTTGATCGCACGGAGCCCAACAAAAATTCTACACATGAATCATGATGATGGTATTTTGAGTGCATGTAATTAAAAGTAGTGGGTGCATCAAAAAGCATATTTGGTGGTAAAATCCACCCCAAGCACTATACTCTACCAAAACGCTTATATATATTCAATCGTTTTGGTTTTGCCATTCACACTTCACGATTAAGAGTAGACTGATCAAATTCAAGATCCTTGTTTCACTCTTACGTATTTCATATCACCAAAAAAGTCATGACTACTTGTTTTCCTAGACTCTGTTATGCACTTCTCCTGCTCTTGCTCCATGCTGCAGAATCCATTCTCGGATTGAACAATAGCGCAGAAATAAAGTGCATTGAGAGGGAGAGACAGGCACTCCTCAACTTCAAACATGGCCTCATAGATGACTATGGCGTGCTGTCTACATGGAGCGATGAAGACAACAGTCGAGATTGTTGCAAATGGAGAGGCATTAAATGCGATCATCAAACAACTCATGTAACCATCCTTCGTCTCCCTGGTTCTGATACACAATATTTGAGAGGTACAGCCAATATCACTTCATTGTTTCCCTTGCAAAATATTCAACATTTGGATCTCAGCTGCAATAATTTCCGAGGGAGTCACATCCCACAACTCATTGGCTCACTAACCAACTTAAGATATCTCAATCTCTCCAATTCTTATTTTAGTGGGAGAATTCCTACCCAACTTGGAAGCCTTACACACTTAAGGTATCTCGATCTCAGTTACAATCATCTCGACGGGGAACTCCCTCGTCAACTTGGAAATCTGTCACAGTTGAGGTATCTTGGTCTTAGTGGACGTAATCTTGATGGGAAAATCCCTTCTGAACTTGGAAATCTTGGAACATTGTCTTTCCAGGTTGGCGATTTTCCTTTCTTGCAAACTCTTAGACTTGATGGTGATTTTCATGTTAAACCCGAGGATGCAAAGTGGTTGTCTAATCTCAGTTCCCTAACAAATCTTGACTTCAATGGTTTACATAACCCTCACTGGTTGCAAATGATTATTTTTCCAAATTTAAAAGAGTTGAGGCTAGTTAACTGTGCTCTTTCAGATACCCATATTCATTCTCTGTTTTATTCACCTTCCAACTTTTCCAATTCTCTTATGATCCTTGACCTTTCTTATAATATGCTGACATCCTCAACATTTCAATTACTGTCTAACTTTAGCCTTAATCTTCAAGAGCTTTATCTTTCTCATAATGACCTTGTTTTGCCATCTCCAGTCCACTCAACCTTTCCTTCTCTTGTGACCCTTGACCTTTCCTATAATAATATCACATCATCATCAGTCTTTCAAGGTAGTTTCAACTTCAGTTCAAAACTTCAAAATCTTTATTTGTCAAATTGTGGTCTAAGGGATGATAACTTTCGCATCTCAGCTATTTCAATTACGAATTCTTCATCTTCTCTTACCTCGCTTGATCTCTCTTTAAATCTGTTGAAATCATCATCCATATTTTACTGGCTCTTCAACTCCACTACCAATCTTCGTACACTTCAACTTCATGATAACATGTTGGAAGGTCCCATTCCATATGAATTTGGAAAAGTGATGAACTCCCTTCAAGTTCTTGACCTCTCCAACAATAAACTTCAAGGTGCAATTCCATCTTCCTTTGGGAACATATGCACATTGCAGAGTTTAGAACTCTCAAATAACGAGTTGAGTGGGGAAATTTCTAGCTTATTTCAAAATTCTTCATGGTGCAACAGTCACGTGTTTCAGAGTTTAGGTTTACGTTATAATCAGATTACCGGCACGCTACCTGCAAGTCTTGGATTACTATCTGAGTTGGAGATTCTTTCGTTGGATGGAAATCATTTGGAGGGTGACATCACCGAATCCCATCTTTCCAATTTTTCCAAATTATATTGGTTATCTTTGTCAGATAACTCTCTGTCTTTGAAAATAGTTCCTAATTGGGTTCCTCCATTTCAAATATTAAACTTGGGACTAAAATCTTGCATGTTGGGCGCCACTTTTCCTAGTTGGCTCCAGACTCAACGCTCCTTAGTTTCTCTGGATATTTCTGATAATGGGCTCTATGGTTCGGTACCAAAATTGTTTTGGAACAACTTGCAAAATGTGGATTTTTTGAATATGTCCCAGAATAATCTCACTGGTGCAATTCCTAATATATCATTGAAGTTTGTCAAGAGACCTTCTATAATTCTGAATTCAAATAAGTTTGAAGGCCAAATTCCATCGTTTTTACTACAAGCATCAGAGTTGAGACTTTCCAACAATAAATTTTCAGATCTATCTTCACTCATATGTGGCCAAGGCACCTCTACAATGGCCATTTTAGATTTATCAAATAATCAACTGAAGGGAGAACTCCCAGACTGTTGGAAATCTGTAGATCGGTTAATGTGTCTCAATTTAGGCAACAATAAATTATCAGGGAAAATTCCTGTCTCCATGGGCAGCCTTCTTGAATTGAAAGTCTTGGTTTTGCGAAACAATAACCTGATGGGTAGATTAGCTTCGACTTTGAAGAATTGCAGAAATTTAATTATGTTGGATGTGGCTGAAAATATGTTGTCCGGTCCCATACCATCATGGATCGGTGAAAGCATGAACCAGTTGATAATCTTGAATATGCGAGATAATCACTTTTCTGGAAACCTTCCCATTCAACTCTGTTATTTGAAGCATATTAAATTCTTGGATCTCTCAAGAAATATGTTAACAAAAGGAATTCCATCTTGCTTAAACAATTTGACTGCACTGTCTGAAAACACAAGTGAGATTATATATAGTATATATTGGATGAATAACAATTACTTCTTTATTTATTATGGCAGTTCAAATGTGGCAGATTATACCCTTAACATTACGTGGAAAGGTGTGGAACAAGGGTTCAAGAATCCAGAGTTAAAGCTGAAGAGCATTGATCTTTCAAGTAATAAGTTAACCGGTGAAATACCAAAAGAGATTGCATATTTGGTTGGGTTAGTTTCTTTGAATTTATCCAGAAATTATCTGAGTGGAGAAATTCCTTCAGTGATTGGAAACTTAAGTTGGCTAGAGTCCCTTGACTTATCAAGAAATAATATCAGTGGGGGAATTCCTTTCTCACTTTCTGAAATTGATTTTCTTGGGAAGTTAGATCTGTCACACAACTCTCTGTCTGGAAGGATACCATCAGGAAGACACTTTGGAACTTTTGATGTCTCTAGTTTTGAAGGGAATGTTGGTCTTTGTGGTGAACAACTTAACAGAACTTGTCCTGAAGATGGAAATCATACAACAATAAAGACTGAAGAACATGGAAATGATGAAGAGAGTGTTTTCTATGAGGCATTGTACATGAGCATGGGGATTGGATATTTCACTGGATTTTGGGGCTTAGTAGGGCCAATACTACTTTCGCGTTCTTGGAGAAATGCTTATCTGGGATGAAAGAAAGCATTTGTAGCCAATATTTCACTTCTGATTATCTGGGATGAAAGAAAGCATTTGTAGCCATACAAGTCCAAGATATGTATTATAGTTTGAATGTTTTGCGGTTAGTAATTTATTTCAAAATCTTGTTTCAGAGTTTGATTTGGATGAGCTGTTTTGCATAATAGATTTGTAACGTTAATTCAACAACGCTTTTGGTAGTTCCGACATCTAACAACTCTAAAGAATACCATTTAAAATGCCCAATTTTTTCTAGTTAATAACTACCAAAAAAATTATATTTATCCACGACAAAAATATGTAGATAATAAGTATTTATTCATGGATTATCCACGACACAAAATCTAGGGGTGGCAATTTGGGCCAGGCCCGACGGGCCGGCCCGCAAGCCCGCACAAATAACGCGGGGCGGGCCTGAAAATTCAACCCGCAGGCCCGATCTGGCCCGGCCCGCATAGGCCCGCGGCCCGCACGGGCTGGCCCGCGGCCCGCATAAAAGTTGAACGTTGAGTTAGAGTGAGTGATATGTTGCTGCTGCTGTGAGTGAGAGTGAGAGTGAGAAGAAAAAAAACGCGCTGCCCTTTTGTCACATGCCCTAAAAGTTAAGAACATTGCTAAAAAACGCGCTACCTTCATTTTCGTCTGCCCTAAAATTTCAGTGTGCCCCTTTCCTTCCAATCCACGCCGCTGACGAACCCCATCACAGCCAACGCCGTCGAACCATCTCCTTCCACCGACGACGAGGTCTGTGCACGGCGAATCACGCGAGCGTTTCACGGCGGCGAACCACGGGAGCGTTTCACGGGAGCGTTTCACGGCGGCGTTTCACGGGAGCGTTTCACGGCGGCGTTTCACGGGAGCGTTTCACGGCGGCGTTTCACGGGAGCGTTTAACGGCGGCGAACCACGGGAGCGTTTCACGGCGGCGAACCACGGGAGCGTTTCACGACGGCGAACCACGGGAGCGAACCACTGCAGCGGAGGAGCTTCTCCCTCCATCCCTTTCATTGGTGATTCCATTTCCCGCAACCATATTCAATCCCTGCTTTGCATTCTCTCCCAGGTATGTATTACCATATCATTAGGTCCAAATGTTGCTTTCCCTTTTGTTCGATTCCATTTCCCGCAACCATATTCAATCCCTGCTTTTGTTCGATTGTTCGATTGTTATTTACTCTGAAAATTAAAATGAAGAATTTGTTGATGTATGCTTCTGTTTGGCTGCACTTGTTTGCGTAAATAAATCATGTAGTAGGCCTGAGTAGTACTGCTTATATGTTTACAGTGACTTATAAGTACTGCTTCAAATGTGTGTTCATTTCGCTGGTGTTGTTGCTGATTTGGTTTGATAATGTGTGTATTGTATCAGGAAATTGAATTAGATTAATTTAGAAACAAGAATGGCTGATAAGGATGATGTTAACATAACTGTTTCTGAAAATGAATTTGAAGAAGATGATACTGAAAAACAGTCTGAAACAGTAGAGGTTGATAAAAGGAGAAATAAGGCTAGCACAGCTGATTGTTGGAAGTATTTTAGTAAGGTTGGGGAGGAAAAGAATAAGGCAAAGTGTAATGGTTGCAACAAAGTTTTTGCGTGTGGTGGAAGAAAATATGGAACTTCACATTTGAATAGGCATATTATGAAGTGTGGTAAAATCAAAACTGAAGATATTGGTCAAATGATGTTAGATATGCAAGGAAAATTGAAGGCAAATAAAATAGATCAATCAGTGCACCGTCAGTTGTTGTGTGAACTGATTGTTAGGCACAATTTGCCTTATAAATTTGTTGAGTATCCTGAACTTAGGAGTTGGATTAGGTACTTGTGTCCTGATGCAGTTATGGTTAGTAGAAACACTATTAAGGCAGATATTGGGAGACTCTATGAGAAAGAAAAGTTAATTCTTAAAACTCTGCTTCTTTCCATTCCTGGTAGGATATGCTTGACATCTGATTTGTGGACATCTATTAATACTGAGGGATTCATAGCTTTGACTGCCCATTTTGTGGACTTGAGTTGGAAACTAAATAGCAAAGTTCTTAACTTTTGTCACATGCCCCCCCCACACACAGGTTTTGAGTTGTCTAAGAAAGTTTATGAACTTTTGCAAGAGTGGGGATTAGAGAAAAAGGTTTTCTCTATCACTTTGGACAATGCTTCGGCAAATGATGTGCTTCAAAATTCTTTGAGAACTCAACTTAATCTACATAATGGCTTGATATGTAGTGGGGAATTCTTTCACATTCGTTGTTGTGCCCACATACTGAATTTGATAGTGCAAGAAGGATTAAAGGTGCTAGGCAATACTCTAGATCAAATTAGAAATAGCATCAAGTATATTAGGGGGTCAGAGACTAGAACTTTAAAATTTAAACAATGTCTTGACAAATTTGATGACATTGATTATTCATGTGGATTCTGTCTTGATGTCCCTACACGATGGAACTCAACATACTTGATGCTCAAAGGTGCCTTAAAATATCGACGTGTTTTTGGAAGCTTGCCATTGGTTGATGAAAGTTACAAATATTGTCCTTCAGAGGAAGAGTGGGACAGGGCTGAAAAAATTTGTAGGTTCTTAATGCCTTTCTATGATATGACAACCTTAATGTCTGCCACAAGCTATCCCACATCAAATTTGTATTTCTTACAAGTTTGGAAGATTCAAAGTTTGTTGATGGAGAATGTTAAGGATGGAGATGATTTGATAAAGAAGATGGCTAAATTGATGATGGTTAAGTTTCAAAAGTATTGGGATGAATATAGTGTTGTGCTTGCTTTTGGGGCAATTTTAGACCCAAGAATGAAACTACAAACATTGGCCTACTGCTTTGATAAGATTGATCCTCTTACTTCTGAATTGAAGTTGGCAAAAATTAAGGACAAGTTGTACAACCTTTTTGCTGAATATAGTAAAAGTTTGCCAACAACAACATCAAATGTTCTAAAGCGCAAACAAGGACAATCTTCTTCTTCCTCATCCGTTTCTCTTCCACATCTAAGCCTATTTGATGTAAGTTATATTTAACTTGAATGTATTTTGTATGGAATTTTTCATATTGATGTTATTAACTTATTTATTCATTGTTTTGTTAATAGGAATTAAAAGAGTGTGATAGTGAATTGGGTAATAGAATTGGAAAGAATCAACTTGAGACATATTTGGAGGAACCAAATCTAGGTTTTCGATTTATGGAGCACATGGATGTCTTGGAATGGTGGAAAAATAATAGTCTAAGATTTTCTGACCTATCAGTAATGGCCAGAGATCTCTTAAGCATCCCAATAACAACTGTGGCATCAGAATCTTCTTTTAGCATTGGGTCTCGGATCCTTAACAAATATAGGAGTCGACTCTTACCCGAGAATGTCGAATCCAATATTTGCCTTTCTAGTTGGAAGCATGGTTTTGTTGAGGGTAATTATTTGATTCTTACTTTCTATTATTTTTATTGTCAAGTAAATTCGTTCCTACTTATTATTTATTTTTTTGGTTTCAATATATGCAGAAGAAGTAGAAGATGGACAAAATACTACTTACAAAAATCTGGTGGTAAATGAAGGGTCCTCCGGTGTTGCTTCCAATGTCATAAGCATGGAAGATGAAGAACAATAGACTTCAACCATCAAGATGTTTCTATGTTTTGGACTGTTTTTGATTTGAACTTTGTTGGTTTGGTGTTTTTGTGTTCTAGACCACTTTTATGTACTCTTTTATGTTGTTATTGCACTTCATTCATATGATGTCCAGGACTTGTTTGTTACACTTGTTTAATGCTCCAAGACTTCGTTTGGTGGACTGTTTTTTATGTTGTTTATTGCACTTGTCCAGGTTTTGGTTGATTGCACTGTTATAAGACTCCAACAATCATGTTACTGCACTGATTTATGATTTAAATGTACTGTTTCTATGTCCAGGTCTGCTTCAAAATGGTTAGAATTAGAGGTAAAGTTAAAAAAAAAAAAAAAAAGTCCAAACTGTGCGGGCCAGCCCGCGGGCCCGCGGGCCAACGCTTATGCGGGGCGGGCCAGATTATGTAGCCCGCATAAAAGTGCGGGGCGGGGCGGGCCGGCCCGCAGTATGCGGGCCTTATGCGGGGCGGGCCTATGCGGGGCGGGCCGGCCCGCATTGCCACCCTAACAAAATCTGAATGTAATTTTAGTGTAGGTAAATTTTAGATGAATTTTTAGTCCGTAAAAAATATAAAATCTCTGGATAATAGCTACGAATTATTATCCGTAAATAATTTCTCATCATTCAAATTTTGTGGATAATTTACCCACTACTTTATTATATATCGGTTTTTCTATTTGGTTAAACCATTTAAATGGGATAGAAATCCAATCACATCCAATTTGGAAAGTTAAACAATTGTAGAAGCTTTTGTAATTGTTAGCATTTATAGAGTTTTATATAAACACAAATTAGGTTTACTTTTCCATGATATGGCAAAATGACATGATTATTTGTAGACTGTTTTTAATATAGTGTCATCCTTTCTTCGTAATTGTTAAAAATAATTAAAAATACTCCTTTGTAAACCTAGGTAGGACCATATTTTCTGAGTTTAAAATAGAATTTAAATTAAGTGAAAAATGAAAATGTTATTTTTTGAAAAAAAGAATATAAATAAATTTATTATAAATTTATATTATTTCTTTAGAAAACGAAATATATTATTTCTTTAGAAAATGAAATCATTTTCATCCTCTTTAGCTCTTTGGAATAACAGTCAATCATTTTATGTTGAAACTCAGCAAAAGACAAATAAATTTAAATCAAAATCAACTTGTTTTTGATATCGCTTAATTCTTTGTTCTTTTTCAATCGAATCTATCTTTTTTTTCTCCTGTTCACATCTGTGAGCTTTGAACTCCACTTGTTTGACTACTTGATGAATAGGAATTGTCCTCTTTTTGTTTTGTGATTGTTAGAAAGAATTATAAATACTCCTATTTGAGACTCGTTTATTTGAATTTAAAGAATAGAATTTAAATTAAGCGAAAGTATGTAACATGCACGGGAAATAATGGTGAGGTGGATAAGGAAGGAAAGTATGTGATCTTGTGTGTGGTATGACTCTTTCTCTGAAATCTTCTCAAATTCTCTTCCCTGATTCCCTTTCTTCTTCCTTCCTTGACAATCTTCTATTTCTCTTGACTAGGTTCTGCATTGTTGTGGTCATCGTCGGACTCTTATAATTCTGTTTTAGTACCCTTCTACTACAGTTATAGGGATTTTTTTTTTGTATTGTTTCAATTCCCAGAAACATTTCTCGTTTTATTACAATATTATATAGCAAAATTATACTGTTTCATTGGTGCTTCCATTGAGCCATGGCTGAGAACACTTGTTTGAAAGATTTGCATGGTGAAATTCCTGGTCAAGCTGAGGATATCAAGAAATTGATGGAACTCTTGAAACTTCATAGAAAGAAGGGATTATGTTGTTTTTGTGATGAGAAGTTTTCGTTCAATCACAAATGTAACAATAGCAAGTTTATGTTCTTGCAATTGGATGAATCCTTCATGGAAGTGGACAGGACTTTCCCAATATTGGCCGGTCTGCCATCATTGAAGAACCAAAAATAAAGAATTATCATCTTTCTCTAAATGCTCTTAAAGATGGTACAGGTGTGGCTACAATTCGATTTATAGCTTATGTTGATAAATTAGTACTTTTACCCGTGACCGAGTTTTAGAAACTATAAATTATAGTATATTTATTAAATTAATTTAAAATTATAAAAATATAATTATATTTAATATAAATATTTTATTTTATAAAATTCAATAATAATATTTTACTTGATTTTATGATAAAAATGTATATTTATATATATTTTAACAAAATGTATTGTATATAATTATTTTAAATAATATATTAAAATTTAGTTAATTAAAATTATGAAATCAAATTTAATTTTAAATAAAATATTGAGTAAAAAATGTAGAAAAATGTAATAGTAGATTCTTCAATAATAAAAATGATGAAAGATGTAGAAATTATTGAGTAACTTCTATAAAAATACAAAAGTTAGATCATACAGATGTAAAGAGTAGACGATATAAAGCTACAAATGATAGATTATGCATATAAATGTAAATAGTACATTCATTAAAAATACAAATGTTAGACAATGCAAACAAAATATAAATGGTAAATGATTAAAAATTATAAAATGTACACCATGCAGACAAGTATAAAAAGTAGACTATGCAAAAATGCTAAGGTTAAACATTTGGTTTGGTAGACTCTTCTATTGGAGTCATTTTTTCACAATTTTGTTGGATTTTGAATTTCAAATTTAAATTTTGTTCCCATATTTTTATAGCTTTTACGATTTAAAATTTTAAATTCAAATTTTATTACTATATATTTTGAATTTCAAATTTGGGAATATGTATCCTAATTAAGAAAAAAAATATTGAAATTGAAATCATTAGTAATTTTTATACTTTTAAAAGTTTTCAAAATTTATAATTTTTACTTTGTAATGATATTGATGCATATGTCATAAACTTCTTGTAATTTTTACTTTGAATTTGAACCTGTAGATAACACTGCAATGTTTGGACGTGCATTGAGTGCCACAATACATCATTGTTAGTGTTGATATTTAATGTTGTAATAATTATTAATGCTAACATCTTGAAATAGGTAAATTAATTCTTGAGAAAGTGAGATGTTTTTTATTTGCAATTATTGGTAAAACTATTATTTATATTAAGAGAAATTCTTGATATTCTTTCTAACATCAATTCATTTTGTGGGAACAAGCAAAGTAAAAAGTTGTTCATAATTAATGTTGTCAAAATTAGAAAACAAAATGTGTTGAAAGTAGGTATTCCAAGTTGTAAAAACTTCTTTAAGAAGCTAAGTTAAGAATGATGTAATGCACAACTATATATATATATATATATATATATATATATATATATATATATGTATATATGATAATGCATTGAGACATCAAAAGTAATTGTTTTCTTTATAATTAATAATTTAGAACAACAAAAGTTTCTTTATTTTTTAGTAATAAGATATTGTTTCCTGGAAGATTAACTTTGAAAAATGTGAGAACTTTTCAACATTGTACAAAGGTTCTTAAAGAAGCTACGTAAATTTTCACAAAATAAAAAATCATAATAGACTTTTTGCATGAATGTTGAAAAGATACATATATGATTGTGCAATTAGAAAAAAAAAACTAATTTCTTTGTTCATAATTAATGCCTCAAAAGAGCAAAAGTTTGTGGAAGTTAAACTTTGCAAAAGGTGATAACTTTTCAAACATTCTTCAAGAGATTACGTAAATAATTGTGATAAAATAGAAAATTATAATTATAAATTATAAATGATAAAACAAAAAATTATTGTTAGAAAGATTTAATTATGCATATGTAATAGGCTTTGGGTTGAAATGCACATAGATATATGGGATCACATTGAAACACAAAAAATAATTAATTTCTTAATATGCCATATTTAATGAGAAGGATGTCTTGGAAGAGGGAAAACTTTTTTTAAATTTTGAGAACCATGAGTTGGCAATGCATGAAGCTCAATAAACATTATTTCCTTAATAAGTAATGATAGATACCTAAAGTAACATTGGAAGAATGAAAAGTTAATTCTGATTATTGTTAATATTAATTACCTTCTTGGAAGAAGAAAAAGCTTCTTGAAGAAGCTAGCTCAAACTTAAAAATAAAATCTTATGTTAGGTTGGTATTTCATGTAATACATTGTTTTTTTTTTTTGTGTGATAAATACTTTATATAATAAAAATAACTAAACTTAAATTTTAAAGTTCATTATTTATTACCTAAATTACAAATTATAAAGAAATTTGATAAATAATGTGAATAACTTTAGATAATGTGAAGAAAATGAAATATTATTAATCATTTATGGCTTAGGTGTGACATTAATTAACTGCAAAACAGGCTGGATATTATAACTAGTCCCGTCTTAGGGTGGGCTGGCAGGATGGCCCGCCTCTTTTTTTTTTAATTTTTTTTATTTTTTTTTAATTTTTTTAATTTTTTTTAATTTTTTTAACTTTTTTTAAATTTTTGTTTATAAATCTATTATATATATATATATATATAATAAAAAAATATTATTTTTTAATTATTTTTAATTTTAAACATAAAAAAATAAAAAAATAGGTTGACAGGCCAGAGCGAGCTGGTCCGTTTTGGTCCGCTAAACTGGCGGACTAGGCGGACCAGGTTACAGCGGGTTGACAGGCCAAAAATTTCAACCCGGCCCGCCTTTTCTTAGCGGGCCGGCGGGCTTAGCCCATTTTGACATCCCTACATCATATACGTTGAAATACAAAAAGTTTATCATTGTTTCAAATTAAATTTCTTCATCATTTTCCAAATTATATTTACAAAATTTTGAATTATAAAAAAAACCTAATGTCAATGATACAACGGTTTTGTGTATTATTAATTACATCAGTGAAATTACAAATATTATTAAGTTCTATTTCAAAAGTAATTACTTTTCAAATTTTAAATACAAAGACATATCATGAGTTGGAATTGGAAAAGATTTTGTAATACAAATAGATTTTGCGGTGTTTCTTGAGCAGTGCAAAATGTAAGATCATCTCTTGGAATACATTGGCATTGAATGTAATTGTAGTCTTAAAATATAAAAAGTTAGTGACGGTAAATCTAATATTTATTTAATTTAATTCAATTTAGTTTATTTAATTTGTAATATTTATTCAATTCAATTTAAATTAATTAATTTAATTTATAATAATCAATTTTATCCATTAATTTCATACATAAATTTTTAGTTCATATTATTAAAGAATATAATGTGATACAAAAATTCATATTAACATGATATCTTTAAAAGTTGAACAATATTTTAAAAAGTTCTTATTATTTATTTTTTCCATTACTTTTATTAAAGTTCTTGACAATTTAATTAATGACTTTTCAAAAAGTATATAAAATATAAAATAACAAAAAATGACAGGCTACTTGATATTTTTGAGAAGATAATAAAATACATATATTAAAACAATGCAATGGTAGATTATAAAGAACTTTTACATGCATGCTTGTTTTTTTACTCTCAACTTCAAAAATAACAACTCTTCTCCTTTAGTGAATGAAAGGCACAAAATTTTTTCCTACCACGACCTATCTACAGATGTTGCTGTTATCACCAAATTACGTTGGACTTCGCCTAGTGGTCCATGACGCACAATAATTGAAAGCATTACGCCAAAATGAACAATAGATAACGGTATTTATATAGCGCTTATTTAATTAAACGCTATAAATTAAAACATGAAATCAAAAGACAACGCTTTGTAAAATAAGCGCTATAAAATATATCACCAGTGCAGAAAAGGCCTTTGACAACGGTTGTTTTTAATATTTTGCACCGGTTCGGGAACCGAAGCATATTGGGGCGAGGCCAAAAGAGCATAGCTTTTAGCCTCGGTTAAGAACTGAAGCCATAAAGGCCCCTTCTGCCTCGGTTCAATGGAACCCGAGGCCATTGGATCTCTTCGGCGACGCGCGCGTACGCGGCGACGACGTTGTCTCCCTGCCGGAGGCGGATGACGAAAAAATCACCGCACGCAAGCTCGACGCTGTAGTCCTTATCAACGAGGTTGAGGATCGCACCGGGGATGCGGAGGAGGACCTCCTCGGTGGCCTTAGGCGGCGCGGTGGGGGAGCCAGCAGCAGCAGCTAAAGGAAATCCAGTGATGTTGAAGTAAAACCTGCCACCAGAATTGCTCTTTGCGACACTTGGGGTGGCAGAAGCAAAAGCCACAGCCAAATTGGAAAAGTCTCTTCTTTGTGGCCTTGGTTTCAGATGCAAGCAAAGACCCTTCAAAGATCCCCCAAAAAAACTTGAAGATGAGTCACCCAAATAGACGGGGTTCTGCAAAAGCGTGGACTTTGGAGAAGAAACAACAATGGGTGCCACCATTTTTTGATGAAACCTCACTCTGTCACCATAAAGCAATGGTTTTGAAACTGTAATCATCAAGTGCAGTGGGAAGCATTGTTGGATATGCTTTGGACACGTGGAATTTGGTTGGTGGATTGTTCTACATAGATGTTTATGAACCTCAGATTAATTGTGGTGCAGCGAAGAGAGGCAGCGGAGAGAGAGAGAGTTGCAGAGGCTGGCGCGGGGAGGAAGAACAAGGTTCGCGATTTTTGAACCCTAAATAAACCCTATGGCTTCGGTTGTTAGAAGAACCGAAGCCATTGACCCCTTTTGGCACCGGTTCGCCTTGGACTGAGGCCTATACCCTGACTTCCAACCACTTTTTGGCTTCGGGTCCTGATGGACCGAGGCCTAAACACCTCTTTGGCACCGGTTTTGAACGAACTGCGGCCTATATCCATCTTTGGCTTCGGGTATTTGGAGAACCGAAGCCTAAAACTTGACTGTAATTGCAAAAATGCCACCGCGCCATTATATGCTTCGGTTCCTGGCTAACCGAGGCATATAAGGCGAGGTAAAATGAGAATTCTGCACTAGTGTATACACATAGATAAAGCTTCATAAAAAAAGACGCTATCTATGACTGATTTATATTTTAAAAAAAATAAAATAGATAAGTAAACAACGTTTTTATATTTGAGCGCTATGTATTGCATCATCATAGACAACGTTTTAGAAAATAAGCATTGTCCATGGTTTATTAAAAAAATTCTAAAACGCACACGTTGCCTTCTCATTTGAAAAAATCATTCTGAATTGTCACAAAATCCACTCTCAACCTCACCCCCACTCACATCCTGTTATCAACGTCGTTCGCGTCATTACCAGCATCCCTTATTTCGAACCTTCCACCTTAACCTAAACCTTCCATCACTATATTCCAACACACCTACGACGGAGAAGATGCTGATAAGCATGACCAAAAGAGTCTCATGGATCTATTTTTTAGTGTTGATAGTGCAAACATGCAAACACTAACAGGTTGTGTTGTGTTGTCGGCGTCACTTGGTTGTTGAGGTTGTTCTATTGTGTTTCCACAAAAATAATTCTCACTCCGTTAGGTTAGATTAGTTGCGCTTCCTCTTCCCTTTTATTTCACTTTCACTCTTTGTTCTGTTCATCCAACTTTTTGTTGCTCACATTTTCTCATCTTCCTTCGACCCATTATTTTTTTCAACAAAAAAATAGATAGAATCTCTTGTTTGTGTACCCTTTTTCTTCTTTCTCTTTCTACTTAACGATGTGCATTTGATACAGGAGATTGTGATGGCATTGGAATTTCATGCGGAGTTCAAAGACGCTTCTCAAATGCTTGACTTACCCTAATCTTGAAGTATATTTTTATTGTCTATATAAAAAGTTTGTGCATGTTTATAATATTTAGATTGGTTGAACAGGGTAAGATTGGTGCATAAACACTAACAGTAGTATTAAAGCTGTAATTTACTATCACCATTAATGGTATTAAAATCTTGAAATGTAATTTAGTATGTCATTACCTCTCTTTTTACATCACACATTTGTTTTATTTTTGTTCCTAAAGCTCTTAGGTTCATTTTAAATTGTCATTTTGTCTCTAGTCTTAGGATTGAAAAAGATTTCAAGAAAATGTTGAATGAAAATGACAAAGTTCAAGGTGCTTGTTCCGAAAGAAATTCGTATGGTAATTGATGGAACAAAAAAGGTTAAATTGATCTTTCTCTTTTTTATTTTCATATATTTCACAATTCAATTAATCTGGATAGAAAATTTTATGAAACCTGAAAGCTATTATTTTTTATGGTTATAGCTTCATAATTAGTTGCACAACTTGCTTATATTTAATTGTTTCCGGAGAGTATTCTTATTAACTTTAAACTCACAAGATAATGCATATTTTATTCATATTGGACGATAGGTTGGTCATAGAAACAATTCTCATACCTTGAGACAAAGGTAGGACTACTGTATGCATTTCAAGTTCAGTTAGATGTGCCACAAATTGTCAATTTTTTCATACCGGAAGGTTAGTGTTATTTTACCTTGAAGATGGAAATTTGATGGTTGTGTTTTACTTTTTATGCAATTTTTTATGCATTATTATTTATATAGAATCAGTGTTTGTAGACATCTTACTATTGTAGAAATTGTCATTGCCATGCTGACAAGTCGGTATAAGGATAGCTATGTCATTGGAACATATAAGGTTAAATTTGTTTATATTTTCATTCAATCATGATGTTCATAAATTGTAAAATTGTTGATGTGGTTTAATTACATGTTTGCTTTCTGTAATTATAAAATCTTGATCTTTTTAAGTTTCAATATTCAAAATTCTCGTTTTTGTTTAGACAAGTGTAACTTTTAGAATTAAACAATTCTTCTTAACATATGTTGGATATTGATTTTTGATTCTGATATAATATATTTCTTTGTAAGGAAGTTACTTTTGTGATATCCTATTGTAGGATATTGACTTTTGGTTCTGATATAATATATTTCAAGGTGTATTTCCATGTGATAGATAGTAACTCTTTTATTGGTGGCTCAAAATCTTTTATCCAATTTGGATAGTAAATACATGTAATAAGAAACCTAACTTAATAGAAATTTAAAAAGCTTGGGACATTAGCGCAATGATAGTGTGTGCGTCAATTAGTAGGTATATCCACTAGCATGAGCTATAAAAATCTAATAAAAAGTACTACGCTAATTTTCATGAAAAATATGAAAAAAAATAAATGAATAAAAAAAACATAAAAAACATGAAAGAACTTTTAACTATTGAAAGAACTTGGTTGGACTAATTTGAATCTGGTGGAACAAGGGTCGTGGTGTAGTTATTCTCGTGTTGTCATGGATAATTAATCTGTACACTGTTCCAAATGGTTGAGATGCATGAGATGGTGGCTGGGAAAATGTTGATAGGTACCATGAGCTAGGAAAGCATGTTTTGGGAAAAAGTTGGGATTGTGGATTGCGGTGCCTCAACAACTGATATGAGATTATTGTGGACATTGTGTACATAGTCACTGGAGGAAAATCACTACAGAAAAGCCATGACCTTGTGTGCAAAAATAATTGCCATAACATGAGGACCACTTACTTCATCATCATCTTTGACTCTCTTCCTTTTGTTCTCTTTCACATTTCCTACTTCAATGGCATCTCTTTGGCTGCATCAGTTATGTCTCTCAGGTAATCATGCATTTTCTTTTTCATGCCAATTAGTCATCAACTTAAGTTAATAAATCAACTCAACCAACCCTCTCATTAATTTTTTTCTTTTTCAGTAATACATCCAAAAGCCTTGTTGCCTGTGTTGGACACTATGCTGTGGAGACTCAAGCAATCATCTCTTCCTCCCAAGAGAAGCCCTCAAAGCGTCCCATGTGACAAGGGTGGTGGGGTCCTAGGATGTCCCATGGGTTGAGTTCAGTGAACAACAAGTCCATGCTGTTGAGGAGCCAAACTCAAGATTTTGATCACAACCGATGGTTGTTTGAGACCAAAGGGACTTATGGCACAGGGAATGCTTTTTGGCAGGGAGATCAGAACACTTTTAAAGGAGTCAGCATGGCAGATTTCATGGACAAACCTTGGAAACCACTAATTAGGAAGATTAGAATCCCAGGGGCTATACTTTGCCCTTACAAGTGTATGTATATACATGAATCATTATTAGTTTTCATCATACCAGCAGACTGCGTCTTTATATTTGTTAACTACTTGGGCCATTTTGGGTTAGAAGCTTGATTTGATATAGGTTGCCAAGCTTTTTTTTTATAAGTGTTCATTTAAAGTAGTTTGTTTACTATTTTTAATTTTTATTTTATAAGTGTTTACTATCTATAAAAGAAAATAGTTGCCTAGAAAATAATGCATGCATATTTTTTTAAAATCACATTTGGTAAGATTTTATTGATTGTTATAGTTATCATAAATGTTTTCCGCAAAAGATAATACTAAAATAAACACAATGAACGAAAAATTAAAAGAATTATAAAAAAAAATCAAACCAATATTCATCGCTTGTTGGAAAAAAATGATGAAAAATAAATAGAAAATATAGACTATGCTTATTTTTTCAAGTACTATGTTTAAGTACATCGATAGACAACACTTTTTCTAGGAAGTGTTGTCTTTTCAATAATACATAGATAGCACTTGTTGAGCCAAGCGCTATCTATAAGATGTCATTAGATAGCGCTTTTTTTACAAACGCTATCTATTAATAGATACCGCTCCAATATTGACAATTTTGGCACTATTGCGAAAATACCTCATTAAGTCTTTTTTATTGCATATCTTGCACTTACACTAGTTATTAAATGGTAAAGATTGTGGTTAAATAAATAAATATAAAAAATTATTTTTAATAAAAAGTTATAGATTCACAAATATAAATGCACTCAAAAATATAAGTACTCATTATGACTTTTCCAACAGTCACAAATGTACAACCAACATGATGGTTCACATTGATTGCATATCCTTAGCAAGTAAAGAGAATTTATGCACTAACACACAATTTATTAAAATTGATTACGTAATAAATGATTAAATTAAATAATTTTTTTCAAATGAAACCTTTGGAATAGAAAAAATAACTTTTAGATCCAATCATTATATAACATTTTTCAAATGAAACATTTCAAACAATAGTAATGCATACATGTTGTAGAATAGGTAAAACTTGTAGAGAATAAACTTTGTTGTCTTTGTTAAACAATTGATTCATCTAAAATAAAACATTCATTCAGCATACCAACAAAGAAATACAAAAATACTTACTTTAATCTGGCAGACAAAAGAACATAAGTTTCTACCTTTGTTATATTCTTCAAATACTTCATCCATCTAAAAAGTTGTACATCATTCATCTGAAAGAAAACCTTCATTGATCACAACAAAAAAGTCATACATAAGTACTAAAATATGTTTGAAGAATACAAGATTCCAGAGAAGAAGAAAAGCTTCTACCTTGGTTGTATTCTTGAAACAGATCATCGATCTAGCAAAACCTTCCTTCATGACAGGAAAAAAAACCAACCTTTGTTGTATTCTTCAAACAGTTGATTCATTTGAAATAAAACCTTCATTCAACAGACCAAGAAAAAATTACAAAAATACTTTGATCTGGTAGACAGAAGAACAAAAGTTTCTACCTTTGTTGTATTCTTCAAACACTTCATCCATCTAGAAACTTGTACGTCATTCATATGAAAGAAAACTTTCATCAATCACAAACACAAAGAGTCATACAAAAGTACTAAAATCTATTTGAAGAAGAAAAGATTCCAAAGAAGAAGAAATTTCTACCTTGGTTGTAGTCTTGAAACAAATCATTGATCTAGCACAAAACCTTCCTTCATGATGGAAAAAAACCAACATTTGTTATATTCTTCAAACAAATCATCCATCTTCCATAAAAGAAATTATATCTAGTAGAAGAAGAAAATATTCGACAAAAGTTGGAAGATAAAAAGCTTGTACCTTTCTAGTGTTCTTCAAACCTTCATTCCTCTGAAAAGATTCCACCTTTGTATGGAAGACGAAAAAAGTGTACCTTTGTTGTCTTCTTCGAACAATTCATTCATATGAAAGAAAAACTTAATTACTGTCATCTTTTAGACGCAGAAAAATCCTCCAGGAGAAGAAAACATTAAATCATTTAGAGAGAAAAATACATAACTGAAACATTTAAATAGAAACAAAGTTAGGATCAAGGCAAAAATCACTTAGATAAAAGAAAATATAGAAAGAAGATGATTTTTTTTCATTGAGTAAGCTGAAAATAATCGAAAGCTGAGTAAAAATATAAACTTTACATATCATTTTCATTCTGCAACGAAAAAGATCAAATCTTTTGCAAAGTTTTTGCTGTTTGAGAGTTTTGACCCTCTTCAACCTTTTCATTTCAAGCATTTAAACAGAAACAAAGTTAGGATCAATGCAAAAATCACTTAGATAAAAGCAAATATAAAAAGAAGATGATTTTTTTCATTGAGAAAGCTGAAAATAACTTAAAGTTGAGTAAAAATAAAAACTTTAAATACCATTTTCATTCTGCAATGAAAAATATCAAATCTTTTACAAAGTTTCTGCTGTTTGAGAGTCTTTTTGTGACTCATCTTCTCCTTATTTCATTTGTCTAAACAAAAATTGTAATTAGAAAGAAACCAAAAATAAATAGAGATTTGAATGTGTTAGTGAGAAAGAGAGAGATTAAGTCTCGTAAAAAAACAAAAAAAGAAGAGATCTGAATGTGTGAGTGAGAAAGAAAGAGATGAAGCGTATGAGGTTGTGTTGGCCAAAGAGATGAAGCTTTGTATGAATGAGAAACAGAGAGATGAACCTGAAGGGGTTGTGTTGAAAGAAGAGGATTTTGTGTGTGGGAGATGGAGTGTAAGAAGAAAAGAGAGAGAGAGAGATTTTTTTGTTTTTGATTTATTTTTTGAAGCTTCAAAATTCAAAGAGATTGACATGTATGCATTTTTACCTCTTGTAGACAAATTTTTTTTGAATGAAAGTGGGTCAAAAATATTATTTTATTGAAAAACTTTCCATTTGTTAGTTCTCAATTATATATAGTATTAGATTACCTATTACGGTTTTGATAGAGGGGTAGCTTCAATAAAGAAGTGACACATAGTAATCACTATTCATGGTACCATTAATTATTTAAACAGTATTAATAAAAAAGGAATAAAATTAACGAAAATTGAAACTTATTTGAACACAAAACTAAAATTAAAACTTATTTAATAAAATTTAGAAAAAAATTGAGACCAAAAAATATTTAAAAAAAAAAAAAAAAACACTGCATAACAAGAAAGTTATCAAGTTAACTAGTTTTTTCACCGGTCTAAGAGACACGAATTGTTGATTCTCCTTTTTCACCTCTCGTAGTCACAGAGGCAAAAACGACGACGTTGTGGCTCATCTTCTTCTGCGTTTGCGCAATCTCAATTCCTCACCTCAGAAACAATACCACTGACTTCACTCTCCAATGGAGGCCAGGGTCTCTTCCTCTCTGGGCCTCCCTTCTCCGAAGCCACACGAAATCTCAATCTCCACAACCCTCTCCGACTTCCCCTCCCTCCTCACCCACTTCCCCCCTTTCGCATCCACCACCTCCGTCAAATGGCCCCGTCCCAACCCAAAACCCCAGTCCATCAAATCCCTCCCCCTCCTTGATCGCGCCCTAATCGGCGCCGCCGCAGGAGGCCTCGCCGGCGCATTTACCTACGTCTGCCTCCTCCCCCTCGACACCATCAAAACCAAGATGCAGACCAAGGGCGCTGCGCAAATTTACAAAAACACCCTCGACGCAGTCGTGAAAACGTTCCAGTCCAGCGGCCTCCTCGGCTTCTACAGCGGCATCTCCGCCGTCATTGTCGGCTCAACCGCCTCATCCGCCGTCTACTTCGGCACCTGCGAGTTCGGCAAATCGTTCCTTGGCAAACTCGAAAATTTCCCCGCCGTCCTGATCCCTCCAACCGCTGGCGCCATGGGGAACGTCGCCTCGTCGGCGATCATGGTACCCAAGGAGCTCATCACGCAGCGAATGCAAGCTGGCGCGAAGGGACGCTCCTGGCAAGTCCTCGTGGAAATTCTCAAAAACGACGGCGTTATGGGCCTCTACGCTGGGTACTCCGCAACGTTGCTGCGAAACCTACCCGCGGGGGTTCTGAGTTATTCCTCCTTCGAGTATCTGAAAGCGGCGGTGCTTCAGAAAACGGAGAAGAACCACTTGGAACCGGTTCAAAGCGTTCTGTGTGGGGCCCTCGCGGGGGCGATTTCGGCGTCGCTGACGACGCCGTTGGACGTGGTGAAGACGCGGTTGATGACGCAGGTGCGCGGCGAGGGGGTGAATAAGGTTGCGGCGGTTATGTACGACGGCGTTTCGTCGACGGTGAAGCAAATTTTGAAGGAGGAAGGATGGGTGGGACTGACACGTGGCATGGGGCCTAGGGTGCTTCACAGCGCGTGCTTTTCCGCGTTGGGTTACTTCGCTTTTGAGACTGCGAGGCTTGGGATTTTGCGGGAGTATCTTAGGAGGAAGGAGTTGAGTGAAAGGGAAACTCAAGTTTCTGATTCAACTGCCTGAGTTAGTATTTTCACTATTTTTGTTCTTTATTGTTTAATTTATGTTCGGATTTGTGTTTTGAGTTTTCAATGAGTTACTTCTTGTAGAATGTTTCAGTAGAAAGTATTTGTTATGGAAATTGGGCTACTTAGGTGCCTTATACAACTGTAGATTCTTGAATGTTGTCGTAGTTGCCCTTTTGCTTGAGATTTGTTAATGGTTACACATAAAGTTGTTGCAATAATAATTGTTATAATAGTTTTCCTCCTCTGCATAATGCTGTTCTCAAATTCAAAAATACATTTTGGTTGATGGTATGCTTCAGTGGTGCCATGTTCTTGCAGAAACAAAACAGGTTGCTGATTCTTAGGCTGGATACAGTTTTAACTCTTAGATTTCTTTTAGGAGTTTTGAGGCTCCTACTCTTATCACTCTTTTAGCTCTTTTGGTCTTTCACTAGTGGGTTTTGAGTTTTGTCTACAAATGTAATGCTATGAATACTTTGATAGGTCGTTGTTGTTTTTAATCTGGAAGACACATATTAATGCAGCGATAAATGGTGAACCTTTTTGTGCTGCACCCAATAAAATCTCTTCTTGATATCTAATTCTTCTGAAACATGGAGATTACCGAAATGAGTTTTGTTTCTCTTAACAAAAGATTAGCTAACATTATTTTAAGTGTCTCATCATCAAAACCTTCACATTTTAGATATCAATAGTCTAGGCGCATGAAATAAAGTACAATTACAAATGCATTACAGACAATAACTTTAACAAGTTTGTTCAAACAGTGATTTTGTAGCTCATTCAAAATATGATATCTTTTGTCATGTTTTACATTGCAAACTTCAATACTATATCTCACACTTCCAGCCATCCATCCTAGGTTAGAATTTTGAATGTAATACGCCATAACTGCAAATTTTGTGCCACAACACAATTCAGATAACAGACATTAATGGCGATGAAGAGATTTAGAGACTGAATTTTATTATAAACTAAATGAAACTCAAATTCTAGCTACCCTTTTTTCAGAGGTCTAAACAATTGAAAAACCATTTCAAAACAAGAAAAGTTCTCTAAACAGAGCACACCACCTTCAATTTCATCACAACATAAAAAAGAATCGTTTCTTAGAGAAGTAACTAGCAGTTGTAAAAGCACAAAATAAACAAACAGGAGAATCATATATACTCAATTGTTTAAATTGATGACATCGAAGAGATATAATGATGTGCAATTGTAATACAAGACACATAACAATGAAAAATAATAAAATATGCAAATGATGTAAAGTTGTGCTTCAAGACAAATAACAAGGATGAAAAACAATTCAATATGAAATTTCTAATAATTATATTCATTCTAAAATGTACATTTCATATAAGATAGGAATTACTGATTTATTGAACTTTGGCACAGAGAAAACACTACGAAGCTCAAATAAAGAAGTTATTTGGATTAAGTACCTGCTAGTCCTTGAGCTACCTGTGTTACTTCTTTAGGCTCACTTCAACATTACAAGTATATAGTCTGTCACTTTGTTCAGAAACCTGAGGTAAGCAGATCTCCATGGTTGCCAAATTAGTATTGACCCCATTAAGCCCCAAACACCTGTGACGAATCCTAAACCCATGCTCTTATACAATGCTCCATAGAAAAGTGAGTTGCCATCTTCATAAATTGCAACTCCTTGAGGCTTTGTTGTTGTCTTGTCTCCAAGACAAGTTTTATTAAGCTGTTCACCACAAAGATCAACATTTCCTTCAAAACTAGAGGCATCAAAGGTTTGCAACTGTCTTCCCCAAGGGATTCTTCCCATCAGAAAGTTGTTTGACAAGTCTAGGACAGCTAAACGATCAATTTTGGAAAGAGCAGAAGGAATTTTTCCAGATAAAATATTTCTTGACAAGTCAAGAAATTCTAGTAAGTTTAAATTTCCGATATCAGAGGGAATTTCTCCAACTAAGTTGTTTCTTGATAAATTCAAAGACACTAATCCGAGTAAATATCCAAACTCTTCTGGTATTTCACCTGTTAAAATATTACTTGAGAGATCAATGCTCCTTAGAAGATTCTCTGGATTCCAATACACATGCTCCTGACCTTTCCACATCAATAACACATTGGAGTCATACAGTGCATAGCCGTTATATAATCTTTCACTTATTACTTCCCTTTTCTTCATTGCTGTAAAATTCCTCAAACACGTTGGAATTCCTCCTGACAAGTTATTCCTTGAAAGATCCAAGAGGTGAATTTGTCTCAAATAACAGAGATGAAATGGAACACTTCCAAAGAAGTGATTTACTCGCAAACTCAAGATTCGCAATTGTTGTAGACTTTCTCCAATCCATGAGGGAATAGGATAAGAAAACATGTTTTCACTCAAGTCTAATATATCTAAATAGGTGCAGTTCTTCAGTGTGGATGGTAGTTCTGCTAAATTGTTGTTCCGTAAGATCAAGGCTCTTAAATTAACAAGAGTGCCCATGGATTGTGGAATCTTCCCTGACAAATTGTTATTGCTTAGATCAAGAAATTGCAGTGAATTCAAATGATCCCAACAGTCGCTCAACTGTCCCATTATTTGATTATTTGACAAATTCAAAATGTGCATGTTTGGGGTTGCATTCCTTCTACACAAGAATGTGTTTAAATCTGAAATTTTATTTTCAGAAAGATCCAATGTGTAAGCTTGTGATAGGAAAGCAGGAATTCCACCTTCAAGTTCATTTGACTTAAGAACTATAAACGTGTCATGAATAAACTTGATTGGTAAATTGGGGATGGTACCTTTAAGACTGTTATAAGAAATATTCATCATACTGATAGATTGTAACTTGTTCCAAAACCAATCTGGTACATAGTCATCAACCTCAGCATCAGAAATATCTAGGCTGTTCAAGTAACTTTGAGTCTGCAACCAACTTGGGAAATTAGGACCCAATTTGCAAGAAGCGAGACCCAAATACATTAACTGGAAAGTAGGAATCCAGGTAGTAGCAAACGTCACTGACAATGAGTTGCCTGATAAGTCTAAATCCTTCAATTTGGACAAATTTGTGATATGCAATTCATTGACATAACCCTCAAAGTAATTCTCCTCAAGGTGAAGCTCATCCAACTCGTATAGCAACCCAATGCTTTTAGGTATTTCTCCTGTTAACTGATTATTGGAAAGATCTAACATCCTCAAAGATGAAAAAATTGAAAGATTATGCAGCATGCCACTAATCCTGTTATAAGATAAATCCAAATTCTGAAATACATGTCTATTGCACCATGAAGAATTTTGAATGAAGTTCGAAATTTCCCCAGTCAAGCTGTTATTGTAAAGGTATAATTCCTGCAATGTGCATATATCCCCAAAGGAAACCGGAATGTCTCCTTGCAGTTTGTTACTGTTAAGGGAAAGAATTTCAAGAGATTTCATTCTTTTCCCAAATTCATCTGGAATGGGGTCTTCTAACAAGTTTGCATCAAGGTAAAGGCAACGAAGATTGGTGAGAAAGTTTAAAATCCAGTGAAATATAGCTGATGATTTCAATAGATTTTGGGAGAGATCAATGAAGACAAGAGAAGATGAAGAATTCTCAATGGAAGTAGATGATGGGACCAGAAAATTTTTATCAGTAAGACCACAATTTTGCAAACGAAGTTCTTGTAGTTTGGAGCTCAAGCTAAAATTTCCTTCAAATATTGATGATGTGAGATTATTGTAAGAGAGATCAAGGATCAAAATATTTTCCAAATAAATCAATGAGGTGATATTAACTGCACCTGTCAAATACACTTCATCATTACCACGAAGATCAAGTTTCTGAATGTGACCTGTTTCATTGTTGCATTCAACCCCATTCCATATGCAACAATCTGTATTATTTTTGTCGTTGCTCCATGTAGACATCATGCCAAAGTCATCTTGGAGGCCTTGTTTGAAGTTGAGAAGTGCTTGTCTCTCCCTCTCGATGCATTTCACATTCAAGCTGGATCCAAGAATGGATACTTTGGTTTGTAAACACACTAACATGACGAACAAGATTTTGAAAAAGTAACTTCCCATCATGAAAAATTTTCCCCAGATTGCAGACTCTGAGAAAGAACAATGTTCAAGAATAAGAATTTTGAGTTTTCATGTATGTATTGAAAACATTGCCGCAGGATTCAAGTAGTTGGTATGCTTGCATGACTTATTTTCTACTCCCTTTGTCTTCATTCACTCTTCAAGTCAATCAAGCAACAAAGTCTCAAAGTTAGAATTATTTAAATGAAAAGAAGATCAAATGAAATTTCTCTCAGCCGAAAGGAGATAAAGGGTATAAAGGTGAAGATAAGAAACCCCAAATCTTCATTTTAAATTGACAAATATTAGAAGAAACAAGAGCGTTTTGTCAGAAGTGTTAACGAAACTTGTTTGATTATAAATTTAGAAAATTTTGTTTGACTTTGCAATAGCTTCTTTGAAAGTCATTCTTAGCTGATTGAACAATAGTCGAAAACTATATATTTTACTTTGAAATGATAACCATTATAAACTAAAACTATTGAGAATCTTGTTTAGTTACTGTTTAAGTACATTAGAAAAGCAAAGCATAAACAATTGAAACAGAGGAAAGAGAATGCTCAACTGAAACATAATTCTAATATTCGATAAACACAAGAATAATATTGGGAGAGATTGCATCTATTTCTAGCTTTTTTGACATAACTTTGCTTGTTTCAATTCTTTTGTAGTCAATTGTTATTGCTGTAAAGGAAACTCTTAACTAATATTTTTCTGCCTGAGGTTGACTGGTAAATCCGTTTGTCGCTATAAAGTTTCAAAAGTAACAAGCAAAACAAATATACCAAAAAATGAAAAGTTAAAAGGATATATATTCTATTCATTCAACTTTCATAGAAGGATTTGATAATTTTTAGAATGTCTTTAGAAAATGAATAACGTCAATCTAAAATGACACTCCTCGTACTTAAATGAAAAGAATAAGAAATGACACTCCTCATACTAAAATGAGATAATGGGTGTCTGATACAAATGTCCGTTCAATCACGAACATTCGAAAGATATGGTTGAACTTCATAAATTATTTTAAAAGAAAAAAAAATTGAAAATGTTCGTACATAAGATTATAAAAGTGATGGAAGCCTAGAATAAACACAAGAGTTCAAACAGAAATAAGAAGTTATTGAAATTCAGTACATGCTATCCTTCGATAAATCTATTGGCTATGTTCAACTCAATCATTATAACTATAGCCTATCAGGTTGTTCAAGAATCTCATATAAGCGATTCTCCATGGTTTCCAAAGTAGCATTGACCCTAAGAAGCCCCAAAAGCCTGCAAAGAATCCTAGTTCCAAGCTCATGTATAATGCTCCATAGAAAATTTTATTGTCTTCTTCACCATCAATCACTGGTTCTTGAGGTTTTTGTACTGTCTCGTCTCCACGACAACTTTTGTTGAGTGCTCACCACAAAGATCAATATTTCCTTCAAAACAAGAGGCACCAAAGGTTTCAAAATGTCTCCCCCGAGGGATTCTTCCACTAAGATTATTGCTTGATAGGTCTAACACACCAAGAGTATCAATGTTTGGAAGAGTAGAAGGAATATTGCCAGAAAAATTATTTCTTGATAAGTCTAGGAATTCTAGCAAACTTAAATTCCCAATATCAGAAGGAATTTCTCCATGTAAGTTGTTTCTTGATAAATTCATAGAAACTAATCCAAGTAAATATCCAATCTCTTTTGGTATTTCACCTGTCAAATGATTACTTGAGAAATCAATGCTACTTAGAAGAACCTCAGGATTCCAAAACACATAATCACGACCTTTCCACATCAGAAACACATTAAAGTCATAAATATAATACTCAACCGCGTCAGATGAAACTTTTCGTCGTCTTGCAATTTGTCTTGGAATTAGTTTACTTTCCTTCATTTCAGTAAAATTCTTCAGACATGTTAGAATTCCTCCAGATAAGTAATTCATCGAAAGATCCAAAAGATGAATTTTCCTCAAATAACAAATCTGGACAGGAACAATTCCAGTGAAGCGATTTACTCGCATGGTCAAGATTTTCAGCTCTTGTAGATTTTCTCCAATCCATGAGGGTATTGGACCAGACAACAAATTTCGACTCATGTCAAATATAATCAAACTTGCACAACTCTTCAGTGTGGAAGGTAATTCTCCCATTAAATTATTGTTTCGCAAGACCAGAGCTTCCAAAGCACCAAAGTACCCATGGACTGTGGAATCTCCCCTGATATTTTATTATTGCTCAAATCAAGAAATTCTAATGAATTTAGATGTTCCCAACAGTCGGGAAGTTGTCCCATTATTTGATTATTCGACAAATCCAAAGTGCGGATGTTTGGTGTTGCTATTTTTCCACACACGAATGCACTTAAATGTGAAATCTCATTGTTGGAAAGATCCAATGTGTCAACTTGTGACAAAAAAGTCGGAATTTCACCTTCAAGTTGATTTCAATTTAGAATAAACTGTCAAATCACCATTATTAAGCTTGATTGGTAAATTCGGAATTGTACCTTTGAGACTGTTGCAAGAAATATTCATCACACTTATACTACGTATACACTATTACAATTTTACCTTTATGTTGTGTTTGGTTGAGATACTTTACTGGAGTAATTCACTTATTTGGAGAATTTAAAATTTTTTGAAGTAAAATGACTTGTTTGGACGAAGAAATTAAAAGAAAATTAAAATTGAAGAACTTCAAGAAGGTATTTCAAATAACTAAAATAGTAGAATTTGAAATTCACTAAAAATAGAAGGAAATTGAAATTTCACTCAAGTATCACTCACTCACAAAGGTTGATCTGAGTCGGCCCGTGATGAAGATCAAGTTAAGTCAATTTGGGTCGAAAGTCGAGCTGAGTGGTTTAGGCTGAAGGTTGACCCGAGTCGATTCAAGCCGAAGTAAAGCTAAGTCGATCTACGCTAAAGTCGAGCCAAGTCGACCAATGTCTAAGGTCAACTAGAGTTGGCCCAAGCCGATGGACAAGCTGGATCAGTTCGAGTTGAAGGTCAAACCGAGATTGCCAAGCCGAAGTTAAGTCGAGTCTAGCTGGACCAAAGTCAAGTCGAGTCCGCTCGGACCAAGTTAGTTCGAGCCGGACGTGGTGGAGCCGAGTCGACCCAGACCGAAGATCGAGTTGAGTTGACATGGACCGAAGGTAGAGTCAAGTCTGTTCAGGTAGAAGGTCGAGTCGAGTTGGCCTAAACTGAAGGTCAAGTCAAGTCAGCCCAGCTTGAATCTTCGTTAGTCGATCCGAACTGAAAGTCGAGACGAAGGTCAAGCTAACTCAACTTAAGATCAAAGATAAAGTTGAACTTGTTTTAAAATAGAAATTAAATTGTTTTATCCAAACAAGAAAAATTGAAATATCAGATATTTCAATTATTCCATCCAAACAAACTTTTTAGTAAACAAAGGAAATTCAATTGTAAGTAATTGAAATACTATGTATATCAATTTCTTAAATTTTTGGAAATCTCTCGTCCAAACATATGATTAATTATTTTATAAATATTTTACGTTATAATGGTTATTAATAATTGGATTTTTAAATTACGTTAGCTATATTTGATTATTATGAAAGAAAACACACAACTCAATGTTTCCACCAATGTTATGAGTTATCAAGCATATTCATTTTGTAATTTGTTACAAAATCAATTTGAGACAAAGTAAATTCCAGCATAAAAGCACATAGAAACTTAAAGTAATTTAAAATCTTGTATGAAATAGCGAATAAACTTAAAAGAAAGTTGTCCCAAATTATATGATTGGATCTTTTCAATTATCATTACAAGAATGTTGACAAATGGCGTTGGCCAAAATGAGACATGACAAGGCCAAAGCCCACGCTAATAGGTGTATGGTGTCAATCTCGACGCGGTGAATGACACCAAAATCACTTATGTGAAGCCTATTTGAGCTAATCAAAGGGCGATGAATAGTAACTTCTTGGTTATCATCGGCTAAACCGACACAAACAACAAAAATATAATAATCAGTATAAGATATGTCGGCCAAGTCCACCCACAATATGAATATAATAAAATATTTAAAAAGTCATTTGTCCGTTTGGACAACACAAATGGTTAATGAAGCAGGAATTATAATTTTTTTGAAATGACTCAGAGTTGAAAAATTTAACTCAGCAAGCAATGAGCTCGCCCAATAACATTGATACATAAATATGCATTACAAACGGTGTCCAACACCCTAATAATTCATTTCATGTTTCATTCAACACATAAATATACCGATTTCAATCCATTTAACCTAAAATTAGTCAAAATATACTAAATTTACATATTAAATAAACACTTTGCATCTCAATACCAAATCCTACACATCGTTGATTTCATATTTAACATACACCAAGCTAATACACCAAACGTGATTCAACAATCAAAATAAATTTTCGGCAACACCAACCAATCAAAACACAATACACATTACACGTTACATGAAATTAAAATTAAAATAATAAACCCTAAAGACATTTTAGCCACAAACTTTTCAAAGCTCTAAACTTGCTTTGAAATACACTATAATGAATCCTAAAGGCCCTCCAATGAGTCATGACTACTTACCAATTTTAAAGCCTGAGATAGCAGGTGGAACAAAATGTCCAAGAAAGTTCGCTAGGATATGCTTTAACTTGTCTCTGATACCATATTAGAAGTGGGTTTAAAGCCTAACTCAATCCCAAAAAAACCGGCTTGTAAGGTGAGGTTTACACCTCACTTATATATTATGAAATTGTCTTATCTCTAGTCAATATGAGACTTTTATAGTTAGTACACTTTATCATTTTTCATTCACATCTACATTTATCAACCATCACTTCGAAACCATTATCACCTACGTAGACATTAACATACATAATCAGATATTTGAGTTGCTTACGTCATTCGACACATTTTTCTTCAACGCTAATACCATGAAACACATTTGTAACGTCAAATAAATTTAACAAAATTTTGTTAAAAAAATAAAATTTACACAATTCTAAAATTAAAAGACTAAATTAGATTAAAATTTTAAAAATAAACTAATTATAAAGTTTGTTTTGATATTTCATAACGGGTGCAAGAAGAAATTTGAGGGGCACATAAACAAATGATTCACATTTCCGATCTTTTAAGCATGTATGTTAGTAAATTAATATACGTAAAATTAAAACTTGAAAATTTTAAATTGTTAATTTTAAGGTTAAATTATTGTTTTAGTCCTCTAATTTGTTCGCTATTTTTAAAATGGTCCTTCTATTATTCAGAGTCTTAATTTAGTCCTTAAGTTTTCAAAAGTGACTCAATTTAGTACTCTCCGTTTAATTTAAACAAACGTCGTTCAAACAGTAGTGAGGTGGCACAATTCTATTGATACGTGTCAACGTTTTTAAGAGGCAAGAGCAACTGACGTGACATAAGTTGAAAAGGTGTAACTTTGTTTAGAAATAGGAATCATGAAACCTTAAATGTTTCCCAACATCCTAAATTCATTCTTCTCCTCTGCTACGTTGCTGCAAAACATTCTTCTAATTATTTTGGCCCCAGATTTTGTTGTTGAAAGACATGTCCGAAGCCAACTCCTGTAAGTCTTGCACATGTTCACATAAAGAAATGCGTGGTGTGTCTTCTCTTGGTGGTGGGTGGAAGGGGTTGGGTGTGTCTCCCATTTGTCAATGTGGAGAGGTTGTTGTAATGAGAAATGCCAAAACAAGTAGGAATGCTGGGAAGAAATTCTAGGGTTGTCCAAATTTCAAGGTTAGCTTCTTGAGTTTTATTTTTCGATTTTTTGTAATTCGTGATTGTCAATAATGTATTTTTTGTTGTGCTTGATTTGATGAACATAGAGGAAATGAAGATTTTGTTGGCTGTAATTATTTCAAGTGGTGTGGAGAATATGATGTTGATGACAGAGATGGTGCCATCATCAGACAGAGGAGGAAGATTGTTAGTTTAGAGAAAAGTAATAAGTTGTATGAGAAATGGATAAAGAGGTTAATAGGAATTGTTTGTGTTCTTATTGTAGTCAATGTATTCTTAGTTTCAGTAGTGATCAAAAGCCCCTAAATTGTTGTGAATGGGTTGTTTGTAGTATGTTTTGTTCTAGTATGGTGTGATGTTGTATACTGCACCAAAGTTGTATTTGGTTTTCATATGATATATAAAGTTCCAAAATTAGTGAACTCTGTGTATTTGCCTTTTATATATAAACATGTTTATTTTTATGTTTTTGTTGGCTATTACACAGTGCAAATGAATCACACAGAAAAGGATTTGAAGTAAACAAGGAAACTTGTGATATATATTTATATCAACCACAATAAGTTTCTCCAAAATAAAACATCAAAGTTTCTCCAAAATAGCAGAATAAGTTGTGCTCCAAAATACATCAAGTGTTGTTTCTCCAAAATACAACCATAAGAAACTAAATACATCAGATTCAGATTATCTCTTGTCCACTAACAAAATACAAAATACAAATAACATCAAATTTTCATGGTTTCCAAACATGACCTCGCCTATGCTGAAGCTTTGGCCTTATATTAGGTCTGTCACGTGATGGTGGAATTTGTGGAATTGGTGTTGCAGTGGGATGTGCTGGAAGTGGTGGAATTGACTCTTGGGTAGTCCTCGGTTCAGTTACAATTGAACCTTGTGTACAAATCACAGCTGGTGGCACATTTGCACCTACATCAGAAATGGATGTTTGGGTTCTAGGGACAAATTGAGCAGAAGTAGATGGCTGGGATGGAGGCACAGATTGTTGAGTGGACAGATTTTGCCCTTCATCAAAAGTTGGTCCCTTGTTTGGAGGCACAAATTGTTCATGTGGCTGATGTTGGGCTTCATCAGAAGTAACTGTTGGTAGTGGAGATGGTGGAACTTATGGGCAAGTGGTTGTATTGTGTCCAAGTTGCTTACATATTGAGCATTTCTTCCTTATCCCCTCTCTTCTAACCTGGGTGTCATCTTTCTTCATCTCAGATGCTTGTAATCTTCTTTTTTATTAGGTCTTCCAGGCAATATACGCTTTAGTGGAGGCAGCATAACATTCAACCCCACCAAGATCATCAATTAAAAGGTCTAAGAACTAAGACCACATGTCCTTATTTTCAACCTCCACAATTGCGTATGCTAATGGCAACATCTGATCATTTGCATCTCATGCCACAACTGTCAATAACTCACCACCAAACCTTCCCTTTAAAAAACATCCATCTAATCCTATTACAGACCTACATGATACAAAGTTGTCCTTGCATGCTTTTAAACAAACATAAAATCTTTGGAATATCTTTGCACCATCATGATCTTCAACCTTTAATTTTATTGTTGAACCAGGATTTGATCTACGCAGCTTTTGAGCATAATCATAGATACGTTTGTATTGCTCTGTAAACGACCCATCAATCTTGTTTGAAGCCAATGATCTTGCTCGAAAAGACATTGCACGAGATATAGAAACTTTCCACTTTCTTAAGCCCTTTTCACGAATGTGCACGACCTTCACAGTAGGATTTTCTCTCACTGTGTTTTCTATTCTTCCACTTAACCACTTTGCATTCATTAGGCTGTTGTTAAACTCTCTAGAACAGGTGTGTTTATCAACTATCTTTCTTAATTGTGAAGTCTGAACAATAGGTACATATGCACAATAAGCAATCCAGCCATATTTTCCTTTTGAACCCAAACATGTCACCCTTACTCTTTTTTTGTCATTCTTACCAATTTTCAAGTTTCTCCCGTTTTGCAACCCATATGTTCTAATGGCTTTTATAAATTCTTCTTTACTTACAAAATATGTCCCAACTTCCCATTCATAGTCAGCCATACTTTTGGGCATAGAAAATGTGGGAAACTTTTCACATGTGTTTTCCTCCTCACTATCAGAATCAGTGCCTACCAAACTCAACAATTCATCAGATACCCATTCATCATCAGATAGTCCCCTAGCATGTTTGTTGATTTGTACATTATTCTCAGCCTTATTAATTCTTTTCCTATGTCTATAGGAAGTCCAATCTGACCCACCCATCCTTGGGTCACAATCTATATCCACATCAAATAAACCATCACTTTCTTCATGTATGGAATCAGTAGAGGAACCATCTTCAATCTGAACCTCTTCCACATTCTGTGTTTCAGGCTGGACCTGCGAGACACCACTCTCAGGCTGCACTTGTGATTCACCCACATTCTAAATCTCAACCTCAACCTCAACACTTTTAAGCTGCACCTGTTCTACTGCCTCACACTGCACTTCTTCTAAAACTTTTGCCTCACACTGTACATGAGCCTCATTTACTAACTTTTTTACCTCGCACTACACCTCAACCTCACCAATTTCGGGTTCAACTTGTTCTGCACCATTACACAACACCTCAACCTCATTTGTGAACAAATTTGCCTCTCTCTCTCTCTCAACCTCAACCTCATTTCATAAATCCTCTACGGGTTCAGCCTCAATGTCATTCTCCACACTCGTATTGTCTTCACCATTATCCCCAGCTGGATAATATTCCAACATATGTACCTCCTCTGCTACACAAACTGAGTGAATGACATACATATGGACTTCACCACGCTACTTCGCGATTTGGACCATATTTAGTGCACCAACATCATCAACAAAATGACGCAACCTTTCCTCCAACGCTGGACAACCTCCTACTAAATAACATAGATCCTTCACATTAATATAACCCATTTCTCTCAATATAGAAAGCACCTCGAAGTAAGACACATGTCTTCATCACACCATAATTCGCTTCTTTGGCCATAAACGTACTTCATTCCCCCTCATTCACGAAATATCCTCCATGGTGAATAACCACTTGAAACTTGTCATCTTCCATGACAAAAACTGGGTACTACTTGTAAACCTGTGAAATGACCAGATACCCATAACAATATACATTTATTACAACATATACCACCGACAAACCAATAGGATACACAAACCTCGTTAAAGGGAGACCACAAACTACACATTAATGTGAAAATGGTGGGACAACACAGAAACATCAAAAAAATTAATCAAATTTTCAATTGAAAATGACAATCAAGCGTCCAAATCAAAACCCTATACTCAAAATCCACAAAACCCTAAAACGCAAAGCTATAAAATTTGAAGCACAACTCACCTGGAATGCTCGACAATTTCGATTACAAATGATAACCCCAAGAACGAAATTGGTGATGCTCCCAATTCCTCACACCAACGCAATGCCTCGACAATTCTTTTTCACCCTGATCCCAATTCCACTATCAGTAACCCTAATTACATTCAGCCTAATTCACCTTCTACATAAGCACAATGTAACGGGCCATGTAATTCCAAGTGAGACAGAGTAAAACAATCATGTCACTGTTCTGTTATTGATTTTGACGTTGTTAACTTTGAGGACTAAATTGAGTCACTTTTGAAAACTTGAGGACTTAATTGAGACTCTGAATAATAGAAGGACCATTTTGAAATTTCCTAACAAATTAGAGGAGTAAAATAGTAATTTAGCCTAATTTTAAAATAAAAATTACATTATATTTTGAAAAGGTGAAAAGTAAAAGGGTAAATTTTTTCTTTTTCGTTATTATTTTTCATTTTTACACATTGTAACGTCCCATTTAAATAATAAACGTAATTAAATGAAACATCACATGAAATAAAATAAAGAGCATTGTCATGGAGTATAATTGTCACTCCTTACAGTTATCCAAAAGTCACTAGGAAAGAAACATTGGCACACCACGATGACATTAACAAAACAGAATAAGAGTTTAACAATAACCAAAATATATGCTTAAGGTGCAAGTTATTACATAGGCCACAACCTTAAAAGAAAACGTGGAATAAGTAGATCCAACCCAAGACAAGCTACGCAACGGAGTTTCCATCATCCTGATGATCACGAGGAGTTCTCACATCTGCTCACATAAATAAATTGATAATCATCGCAAAAGGAGAAAACCACACACAAAGACACAAGCAAACAAAAAGGGTAAGTCAGAGTGGAAATTTTTTTATCATACAATTGCGTATAATTTTAAAGTCAAAGATACATAAATCAACCAAGCATATGATGACCAAGAAGCAAGACTCTAAGACTCAATTATCCGGATACATATAATTAGTCGGATTCATTGAATGCTTGCACTTGTGGTGGCCTCTACTGCTCTGCAGAGCCATTGCCAATGAATTTCACCCTACCACGCACAAGGTTAGCCTTCAAATATCTAAGGTCATTATTCTGCCAAAGACTACGGCCTCCTACTATAAGACCCGAGAAATTTAAATAATTAACTAAATAGTTATTTAATAAATGTGAGTAGTATGAGCCTTTATGGCATTTAATGCGATTTGATATGACGTGGAAAAGTACTAGCTCAAATGGTTTAGAGTATTTGGTTGTGTGAAAGGACTTGGGTTCGAGTCTTATGTATGCCAATTGTATGTTATTTTAATATGTGTTATTTTGAGGTTATGCTTGAACATGAATAGTGATAATGTAATCCTAAGATTATAGGAATTATCACGAAACATGATTGGTTGAGTCTGGGTTGAAAAAGGTTAGGGGGTTGTCCTTATGTGTTTAAATTAAATGATATATTGTGTCATGAACGGGTAGGTTCATGGATGGTAGGGATGTTCGTAGAGGTAGGACCACGAGCGGGCAAGTTCGTGCGAGCATCATAAATCCTAAGTCTAAGGCTAACTATTTGTGTGATTTGAAGGTTGAAAAGCCTTGGGGTATTAAGGTCTTGGCCAAGAATTGACTAGAATAATTTAGTGGGGTGTTTTAATTTTATTAACTTATGTGTTTATGTATTATGAGCTCACCCTTTTTGTTTGTGTTTGATGATGATCGTGTGACTTATCATACGGGAGCAGATGATAATCCAGGTGATGTTGTTGATGTGTAGATACAGAGAGAAGGGCTAGCTTGTGAGTCTATGAGCTAGGGATTTTTACTATGTTTTCCTTTGTTTTATTGAAATTTGGAACTTGTAATAACATTATTATTCTAGTGATGTTTACATTATGGCGCATTGAAAGATATTTTTAAATTTTCCCGCGTTTGGGAATAATAAAATTATGTCGATTATTTTTCTATATTTTATTTATTTATTTAATTAAGTAATTTCCAGAAGGATGTTACACCTGCTACTCTCACCACTTGCTACTCTCACCACTTGAGTCAGTATGCTCTACGTGAGACTAACTGACTCTTTAAAGTTTCAGGATGCAATCCTTACTAAATTATATAATGAGGTACCACCCGAAACCTTCGTGGAATTACGTCCTAACAAGGAGGCACCACCATGAGCTCCCACCAAAAAGGGTCATGGAATTACGTCTTGACCATAAGGCACCACCACGAAATCTTCGTGGAATTACGTGTTGACTATGAGGAACCATCATGAGATCTCACCTAGAGATTCATGGAATTACGTCCTAAACCATATCAAAATCATGTCTCACCAACTAGCATAAAATTATCATGCATACCAATCTCATGCCAATATATATAACCAACCATCCAACAAAATCATACTTTCCATTTCAGGTTCAACATAGCAACATCTCATCCCCATTTAATCTCATACAATATACATGGCACCATACATAAGATATTACATGCATATTCACATACTACATACTTTAAATAAGGTACTCCAACCAACCATACAACCAAAAACCAACAACATAGAAAAGAACACAAATTCCTGCACCAATCTCGCTCAAGTTATGGATTCTCGCTCAGGCGAAAGAGGTCTTTCGCTCAGGCGAAAGAGGTCTTTCGCTCAAGCTACAGGTCCTCGCTTAGGCAAGACTACCAACAGACCTCCTCGCCTGAGCGAGACTACTCTTCGCCCAAAGGTGAGGTCTCTCGCTTGAGCTACAACCAAGCGAACCACAACAAGCTCCCACGAGTTCTCGCTTAGGCGAGACCCTCTCACTTGAGTGAGATGCTTCATCGCTCAAAACGAAAGCTCTCCACCTGAGCGAGAGCTCGAGCAACAACCTAGGCCAGTTTTTGTTATTCTTGCCTAGGTGAGACAAGTTCGCTTGGGCGACAATATCACTTCTCGCCACTGTTCGTACCTGCATCAGCCATACATTCCATCCCAAACAACACATCGAGGTATTCCATGTAACCATAGTAGCACACAAGCCATATATGAACACAAAGCAAAACTAGAATACACAAACATTAAGAAAATACGAAAAACCCTAGCTTCCCTTACCTTTTTTAGTATAGCTAAGCTTGAGGAGATTTCAGACACTAACAACGTTAATACCTCAGCTCCAAGAACGAACTCAGTAGCTTAAGAGCACGGACATATGAGCAAGGATGAGTCTATAAGGACGACTCAAGACATAACAGTGCAACTGGTAGGGAAAAGAGAAGAGAAGAGTGAAGTTTAACTTACATGAGGGCAACGTACTACAAGCTTGGAGGAAAAGGGGGCTCTCTCTTAAACCCTAACAAAGCACTGTGTATCAGCTGTGAGAGGGGGCAGAGGAATAGTTTTCTGAAATGAGTAGAATGAGAGGGTTAGGGTTGGTTTAGGGGTTTTGGGCACCCTATGGGCCAGCCTTAGGCCTAACAGACCAAGGTAGGCCCTTAAACTTTAGGGCAGAATTTTAAGTGGGCCTTACACACATGTTCTCCCTTGATTGTAACTTTCCTTATTTTTTTAAGATTTTATTGTTCTTTTTGAAGCTTTTATTTTAACTTTTGTTCTTTTTGGAAATGAAAAACATGTTTTAAGTTAGAAACATGTTCCGGAATACTCTGTGGTATTCATAGCAAATGTTGGAAATCAGCACACTTAGGGTTTCATTTTTTATTTAAGGTATAATTATTGATTTTGTACCCCAATTTTTTTGTTAAGTTCAATTTGATCCCCATACTTTTGATTTGTTCAATTTAGTACCCTAATTATCTTAAAAGATTCAATTTGGTCATCTCCGTTAAGTTGGAGTTAACACCGTGTTCGTACAGAACACGTGTCAAGCCATAAAATTTTTAATTTTTTTTAAAAACATTTTAATTTTTTTTTTCAAAAAATTTTAAAATGGTTACGTGTCAGTTTACCATCGTGTCACGTGGCAACATACAATCATGAGACGTGGTAGTGATAATAGTTGTTTTCAATTTAGTCCTCTATTTAAATTTTTGGTTCAATTTAGTACCCCAATTTTTAAAATGATTCAATTTCATCCTTTCCAATTTGATACCAAATTAGTAACTAAGTTTAATTATAACTTATATATACATGTTAAAATAATTGTTTTGAATTTATACATCAAATTACTACACCTAAATATTCAAATTATTTTATTTTTTATAAGTGTAAAAAATTTCATGTGTAAAAAATTACAAAGGTAAAAAATGTAAAAATAAAATAATTTAAGTATTTAGGTGAAATGATTTGATGTATATGTTAGAAAAAGTTACTGAAACGTGTAAATATAAGTTGTAATTAAGCTTATTTACTAATTTGGTCTCAAATTGGAGATGATGAAATTGAATCATTTTAAAAAATTGGAATACTAAATTGAACGAAAAATTTAAATAGAGGACTAAGTTGAAAACAACTATTACCACTGTCATATGTCATGATTGTAAGTTGCCACGTGGCACGACAGTAAACTGACACGTGACAGTTTATAATTTTTTACAAAAAAAAATTAAAAAAATTAAAAAAATTTAAAATTCTACGGCTTGACACGTGTCCTGTACAAATACATTGTTAACTCTAACTTAACGAAGATTACCAAATTAAATCTTTTTAGATAATTGGGGTAATAAATTGAACAACCAAAAATATAGGGACGAAATTGAACTTAACCAAAAAATTGGGTATCAAATCAGTAATTATACCTTTATTTAACAAAAACGACTTGTGAATTTATATTCAATACAATCTATATCACTAATAAAGAGATTTTCTCTTTTGATATTCACATTCTTTTTAATTTTATATTTTTAGTAATTATTCTCTTAAACTTACATAATTTGTAATAAAAAATTACCTACTAATGGATAAATGATTTATTTTACAATTTTTTATAAAATTAATTTAATAATATGTTTTTTATTTTAATAATAATATTTTTTTTATTTTCTACTGCATTTACACTAAAAGACTACATATTTTAAGAAATCATAATTAATTTTAACAAATAATTATATAATCCTATAACTAACCTTAGTATAAAAAACGAAAGTTTATATAAAATTGAATACATAAGTACATTAAAATAATAAATACATGATTAAAGTGAATGAAATTAAAAGAAATTATACATAATCTTGAAAGTACACTTGAGTAAAAAGAAAACAGATGTTTTTATTTCTTTAAATTTGTTAAATTTTATAATATTTAAAACCTAATAATGGATATTTTTCAAAATCATTTTATATAATATTTAAAATGATTTATAAAGACTAATTTCTGATTTTATTATGGAAAAACGTTATGGAAAAAGCTAGTAGTATAAACAAACTCTTAATTTGATAACAGCACGTCGCAATCTATAAAAGTTATGTGGTAAAAAAATGTGTAGGGTTTTTAAATAGAAAATGGTTAAATTATTCTTTTGGTTCTCATTTTCGTAGCAAAATGTTAATTTGGTTTCTCAAATTTTTTTATCTCAATTTGGTCCCTATTTTGGAAAATTTGATGCAATCACGTCCTTTTCGTTAATGGTGTAGTAACGATGTTAAATGGGGTGTCACGTGTTAGTTTCTAGATTTTTTTTTTATTTTTTTAAAATTTTAAAAAAATTAAAAATTTGCCACGTGTCAAGCTGACATCGTGCCACATGGCAGTGATAGTATCACGTGTCACTCTTATGCCAGGTGTCATTTCCCTATTCTTAATTTGGTCCCAATATTTTAATTTTTGTCTCAATTTAGTCTCAATTTTTGTAAAAATTGTACAATTTTGTCCCTCTCAAAATTTAAACCAAATTTAATTTCTATATAAATGTGCACAAATATTTTTATCAAAATTGATATTTCAAGTAAATATTTTTAACAAGATTAAGTTTATTTTAATTTATATTTTACATTAAACTTTATTTAAAATTGTTTTAAAGTTGTTAATAGAAAATAATGCTAATAACAAAAAAACTCATAAATTATATTGATATTTTATTACATCATACTTTAATATTGTTTTTATTTGAATTTATATTTTAAATAATTGCATATTTTTAAAATATGTAAAATTCAATAATATCTATACAAATGTTTTAGTTGGTGTAAAAAGAATAATTATATAAATTTAAGAAAAATTAACTAGTTTATGTAACAATAAAAAACAAATAAATTTAAAATTTGAAAACAGTTTTAAGTAAATTTGAATGTGAAACAAATTTAAATAAACTTAGTTTTGTTGAAAATATATAACAAAAATATCAATTTGAATAAAAAAATCAAATCAAATAAAAATATTTGTATAACATTTATATAAAAGTCAATTTTTGTTTTAATTTGGAAGAGACAAAATTGTACAATTTTTATAAAAATTGGGACTAAATTAAGACAAGTACCAAATTGAGAATGAGAAAATGATACTTGATACGTGACACTGTTACGATCACATGGCACGATGTCAGCTTGACACGTGACATATTTTTAATTTTTTTTAAACATTTTTAAAAAATAACTAAAAATAAAAAAATTCAAAATAAAATAAATAAATAAAAAATTCAAAAAATTCAAAAACTCATATGTGACATCTATTTAACACTGTACACCACTAAATGATAGAGTTTGATTGCATCAAAATTTTTAAAATAGAAACCAAATTAAAATAAAAAAAATTGAAAAACTAAATTAATATTTTACTACGCAAATTAAGACGGAATAAATAATTTAACCATAGAAGAAAGAAAAAAAAGTTACAATTTCTGAAAAAAAAGTAGTTAGAAAAAAAAAAAGAAAAACTTTCGTTATTCTTCCATCATCGGATAACCATTTTGTTGCCGGAAGTTGCAGGAAAGACACATAATACAGAAAGAGGTTCGAATGTGAGCACATAAATTAGGGTTTGTATGAGGAAGAGGGATTTCGAACCTAATCTGTGTTTTCTTTCTTTCTTTCCCTGCAGAGTGACTCGCAACATCACGCATTACCCATGATTACGCTACTTTACCCATTTCACTAAAAGGAAGTGATTTAACTCGCAAATAGTAGCAAAATCACAATTCGGATCGCCATTTTTTGTACCCTGCCTGTAGACTTTTCACTTACTTTCTTGCTGTTTCTCCTGGCAGAAATTTGTTATCTGGAACTGGAATGGTGCTTACTCTACTTCTTTTGTTATTTTCACTCTCTCTCTGTATATACATGTATTATTCAGAATGCTCATTTGAAATGCGATCTATCACTTGGTGACATTTGGTGCCCTTCTGTCAGATGGAAACATTTGGTGCATCGATTTCAGAGGTGAGGAATGTTGCAACAGGTAATTCCAATGACGGTACGGTTGAAATGGAGGGTTTCAAGCAACGTGTTGACGAGATAATTTCAAAGGTTGATAAGGCAAGTATATTTATTAAAAATTATTATGCAATTATGTGTATTGTGCATCGTCGTTATTTGTTAGTCTTTGGTAGGCTCGATTGGTGTTAGGAGATGACCAAGGAGAACCAATTGGAAAAGAGGTGCTTAGTTGCTTACTAGGAACAGTGTATCTGGATTAATGTGGCCTAAAGGGAAAAAAAACTGTACAATACTCCGGCTGGATTGAGAGTGCCCAAACTCTCTCGCAATTCACAGACTTCCCTCCGTTGTTTTTCTTTTTCCATCTTACTTTGTATACAAGCTAGAAGTGCTTTTGATAGCTTCTTTTTTGGAAATGTAGAGCTTTTTCCAATAGAGAAGCTCACAAAAGCACTTATAGCTTTGTATCCGAACATGCTGTCTACATTTCTTCTATGTACAACCACAACCGTCTTTTACTCCTTATACATCTTCTATTCCATGAATGGTCTCCTACGACTTTCAACAGAGAGTTATACTTGAGGTTATGCTTTATCACCACTTTTTGAGCTTTTACATGGTTTACTTCTAAGGAATCCATTCACGTGGTTGGTTCCTGTATGAGACAATTGACTAGTAGTATATATTACATGATTTTGATAGCTTATATATAGGTATCGATAACAAGATAGGCTTTGAGTTTTATTTTTAATGTTTGCCTTTTCCTTCTGTGGTTTCCGGAAATACTATTACTCTTGTGGCTTGATTTTTAATTGACTGTGCTTCATGCACCATGTATTGATGCACATCCATTGCACACTTTATGGCCTCTTGGCATGCTGTGGTAAGACTACAATGCATGCTGCTGCCTCACTTAATGGTTAGAATATTATGCATGTGGTCGTCTGAGAAGGAGGCAATTTATGGTCTTTTGGCATGCTGTGTTAAGACTACAATGCATGCTGCTGCCTCACTTAATGGTTAGAATATTATGCATGTGGTCCTCTGAGAAGGAGGCAATTTATGGTCTTTTGGCATGTTGTGTTAAGACTACAATGCATGCTGCTGCCTTTGTAAAAGTCTGACAAGTTCATTCTTTCTGGAAGCATTTAGCTTGATGCCATGTTTGCAAACCACTACCATCAACTTTGTGCAAAGTGAATGATCAGTAGAGCTTGTACATTTTAGGTTGTCTACTACTTTATTGTGCCTCACTTAATGGTTATAATATTATGCATATGGTTGCATGACTGATGAGATTTTGATCTCTGATACGTAGAGGAGCTTTCATATAGACCTAACATGGACATTGAAAATGCAATTTGTTATCACATTTGTCAAAATTAAAACACATGGTTCTTGAGCTTAGTAAACTTAAAGTCCTAGAGTGTAATTGTGTCAACTTGGAAAACATGTTAGATCTTTTTTCCCAAGGGAAATGAGTTAAGATTTAGTTTTTTTTTTCTCTATCATTCACTGTGACATTTGGGGTCCAAGTTGTGTTATATCTTTTGGACTTTAATACTTTGTTACCTTCATTAATGAATACTCTAGATGTTTTGTCTATCTTTATATTTTTCTTGAATGAAATAAAAAGTAATTTGGACAAGTTATCAAAATACCCAAAAGTGATAATGCAAAAAATATTTTCTTCTGAACTTTTTTCTATTTTGGGTTCACTTTGAATTTTACATTTGTCCACCAACTCTCATACACCTTAGCAAAATTCTCAAAATTAGAAAATAATTTCTCTCTTGTTCAGTCTCATTACATGCATTTGACATATATACATGCATTGGTTGGATAATTTAGGAAACATGCACAACCTATTCTAGGAAACAAAACTTTGAGATCGCAGGATTGCTATGCTAGTAATAAAACCAATATACAAAATTAGATCCTATAAGAATAAAATCTAAATCTTTAATATCTCGACAAAAATGGTATAACAAATAGAAAAAATAGGCACTTAGTTGAAACTGCACGTGCCTTATTACTTGGTGCTGGTATACTTGCTCATTATTGGGGGGTGATGTCATTCTTACAACTTGTTTTCTTATCAATAGAATGATTTCTTCTTCCCTTGATGATAAAATTTCTTATTCCATTCTATCTTCCAAATGAACTTCTATTTCATGTTGCTCCTTGTGTCTTTTTGAGTGTATTTTGTACATGACTTGTCTCCGGGTTTAGACAAATTATAGGCCACCTCCCATATTACATGGTGAGTCCTTTTCATCAAGTGCCATATTACATGGTTGACCCATTGCTCTTTGAAAAGGTACTAGTTCTACAAATACCTGTCATCTTATTCACAATTTTCTAAGTCATTATTGGGTAACCCCTTCCTTTTCCTCATTTACTTTATGTCCCTTATTACCATTCCAAAATTTGTGATTGAAGAAATTGGTCTTCTTGGATGATGCCAAACCATTGTTGAAAATGACTACTATATGTCTCTTCTTTGATATGGTAGTGCTTGGCCATTGGCTTCTTCATCAATTGAATATTAAGAATGCTTTTCTTCATGGTGATTTGGAGGAGGACATCTTACATGGAGCGACCTAGTGGTTTTGTTGCTCAGGGGAAGTTAGGATTGGTCCGTAAGTTGAAATGGTTCCTATATGGTTTTAAGCAATATTCACATGCTTGGTATGGAAAGTTTAATCTTATTGTTCAACTATTTCAATGTGTTGAAATGTAATTTTATTTTATTACTATTTTTTTTTTGTGTACCCAACTTTAGGGTTAGGGTTTTGTGCATGTGTCTTGCCTCTTTTTGTATCCTATATATTTAAATTAATAAAAAAATACAATAGTGCAAGAAATACATTGTTCTTCTATCCATTCTATTTGTTCAAGCTGGTATCAGAGTGGATACAATCCCTTTTTGTCTTTTTTCTTGTCCTTGCTACCATTTGCTAATAAAAAGGTTAGGGTTAGGTGTGCCTTGAGGAGTGCTACCCAATTGTAAGGGTGGCAAGGCTACTTAGCTTGCTCCATTTTGGCTCGCCTTGTATAATAAATGCGGATTAATTTTTCTGGTCCACCCTATATTACGTTTGGTCTACGGGCCAGGCTGCATAAGGAGTTATGGAGTTATTAAGTAAATAAATTATTATTTGTACTGTAATTATTATTTGTTTAACTTAACATTTAATCTAAAGATCGATCTGTGTATACATACGCTTTTGAACATTTTATTCTCTCAGAATGATTAATCACTAATAAATCTTTACAACCATATTTTCTTTTTTGATTTAGTTATATACTTTAAATCTTAGATTTTATTTTGTACTTGTCCAAATCATTGTTATTTTAACATTGCTACCATTTCATGACCTGAGATTGATAACATTGAACGTGCCCTATTAATGTGAATGTATTTAGAAAAATTAATCTGTTATATTTGTGATATCATTTTATAGAAAACAGCAATAAATGACAAATAATAAAAAAACATTAAAGGAAGCTTTAAATTGGCTTGTAATGTAAATAAAAGTTGCAAATGAAAGGAAAAGTAAAGGTAAAAAGCAATTGGAAGTTGGAACAAAGATGGTTTTCGGTGTCTAGACACAACTTCAGTGCCTTCTTATACATCACTCTAGCTACAATACACATTCAGTTCTCGTACATCACGTACAATTCATATAAATTTCCAATGAATTCAAAGTGTCACAGAATCCAGTCAAACAACACAAAATGATATACATTCAATAGTTAGTTTCCCTTACCTTGAAGTTAGCTCTGAAATTTCTAGATTCTACCAAAGCACTTTTCAACCCTGAGCCAAGGTTACAACAACTCCTTCCTCATAAACCCTCTGTTAAGCTTGATATTCAAACAATAGGACTTAATCAGGTTATTGAGGAATTGAGAGAGTTCTTAGATAGATAATGGATTTCTAGGATAAGGATTTTTCCCAAAATGCTTGATTTGGCCGAATCTCACTTTTATAGCAAGGGTGCATGCAATTCTCTAATCTGTTTGAGTTACATGTAATAAACATTAAATCCTTCCCTCGTGGATACTTGTTTTCCACTTTCCTATCACTTATGCTCCACCACTTCTGAAGTTTAGTGTGTTTATTATCTCTCGAATCAAGTGTTTACTTTATAGGCACTTGTTTTCCATTTTTTGACAATTTACTCCACCACCGTTTTAAGCATCTGTTATATCTTGCCACATACTCATTTAATTTTTAGATTATCTTGCCACAGTTTTAAGCATCTTTGGTAAACTCTACAAAAAATATTTAATAAATATTTTAATATTTAAAGAATGAAAAGTTGCTTGTGTTTTCTGGTCTTGAAGTTTAGGTTGGTTTTAATATGTATGTCAGTCACATGTGTGTTTTTGATTATTCTTGTTTAATTAAGTTCAGAACTTTTTTGTGTATTGTTTTTGTTCCAACAGCTTGAGCAGAAAGTACATGATGTGGAGAACTTTTACTCAAGTATGAATAAAAAGCAAACAAACACACTTAAAGGTAATTCAACTTCAAAGGATAAGGAGAAACATGTTCCAAGTATTAAGAAGCAACAACAGGATGCCTCACGTAGAGAAGTGGCTGCTTTAAAAAGAATGCAAGATCTTATGCGCCAATTTGGCACAATACTACGCCAGGCAACTACTTTTCATTTATCAATTGTGTTTGTGTTGATATGCTGTAATATTTGAAACATGCTTTTTAGTGCAACTATGTTAACGTGTTAATTGTCTATTTATTTAGATGTCATTCTTTTTGTGACATTTGTGGGATCATTGTGATTGTTCTTATTTGGACTTATGCAGTGTTATCGAAAATCCGTTATGGTGGCACCATAGTGGAAATCGGTGGTGGTTTTACAACTTGCCACCACAACATGGCGGCGCGATGTGGGTTTTGCGGTTGTTTTTTTCATCACAGTTTTCTGCCACGAAATGAAGATGGCTAAAAAAGTGGTGCAGGAGAAGAAAACTCCATTTGTAGGGACGACATGGTAGGGTAGGAGAAGAAAAACCCCTTTGTGCATAGGGCAGCAACACAAGGAGGAAACCCTAATTATTTCTTTTCTTTGTTTTCAACACAAGGATGAATAAGCGAAAAAATTCATCTTTGCAATTGAAGAAAAAGTGTCACCATAGTTTAATAAAAAATTTGTGTATAACCTTTGGACACTAGGTGAACTTTGAGACAATCAGTAGTGCCATCAAGACCAACTTTGCTAGCAAAATTCATCTACAATCAACAATAGATTTTCTAGAAGGTAAAGGAATGAATTCCTAAGTTCTACTATTATGAAGAACATTTATTTCATCAAGTATGGCCATTAGAATGAGCTAAAACATCATCTATAGATTTTGGAATTGACAAAAAAGAAATTGAGGAAATACAAGTTCAAAGTGATGGAAATAACCTATGATAACTCAAAGTAGTATAATAAAGAGAGGGATTACGGGTAGAGCATAAATCTATATGCAGGGCAATGGGATGATTAGATTCAATTGTTGGAGTTGAAGGGGATGGAAGAGTTGACATTAGAAGAGAGTCATTCGGTGGACGATTGAGAATCTGTCGACGTGTCTACACTTGTAGAGGTAGTGGAGGTGGGGGACTTTTGTAGGTATAATAGACACAATAGGAGGATCATAGATAACTATGATCGTGACTTGATTAGATCGAGATGTAGTTGGAGAGGGAAGAAGATGAATAGTACTAACACCATGTGAGGAGGTAAATAACCTGAAGTAGACAAATAAGAGAAAATATTTATAACCAATAATGTAATCTGTGACACTTGAGTCTAGAACCTAAGGGCCAAGAGAGTTGTAGTGATGCCAACAAAGGATGTATCTATGTGTACCTATGTGTGCAACAAAAGTAGTGGAACTAAAGTTTTGACGATTCTCATACCATTTGAGAAATTTGTTGAAGATAGCATGATGTTTTGGAGTATTAAATGAAGTGGGATCCAAATGAGATGGTTGTGGGGGAGCAACTTGTGCAACCACAACAAATCAAGGATGATGACCATGTAAGGCATAACAATGATCAATTCTGTGACTAAGCTTGTGACAATGTTCACACCTATGACACCCTTTTCTTGCCTTGTGAGGGAAATTGCGATCATCATGTTGGAATATCATAGGTGACTAAATAGGGTATTTTAATGGTTGACTTACCAGACATGCAATAAAGTGGAACAAGGGGAAGTAAAGGTAGGTACAACTGGGGATCCTAAAATCTGATCACAGACATGTGAATAATCACCAAGAAGTTCATGTAAGGCTAACAACATGAAAGACTTTGATTGTTGCTGTAGTTCATGAGATGGAGTGGAGTTAGGAGACAATAACTCATTGAAGTCATGGAGAATAAGATGAACTATACCCAACTGTTCATCCATTGAACCATTAAGAAGTTTGGAAGCAACAATATTTAAGATATTTTGACAATCATTATAAAGACAGTTAAGTATCATTGGTGTATAACAGTGTGTCTTGTTTCCAAAACTTCTAAACATGTCGCAGAGGCGCAAAATATTTGTCATAGTTATGACTTCAATACAATGCATAAAATCAACTTTCATTCTTAAGGTTCTTCTATATATAAACATTATATTGGTAAAGTATTCGATGCCAAGTATTGTTATTGTTAAGAAGTAGACTTTAAACCTAACTCAATCTTACAAAATCGGCTTGTAAGGTAAGGTTTGCACTTACATATACACACACAACACACACACACACACACACACACACATATATATATATATATATATATATATTCTAAATTAGTCTTATCTTCATTCAATGTGGAATTTCCAACACACACCCCTCACACTGAAACATCTACATCTCAAGTGTGGGACTAGACATTAATGGGTTGTCCGATATCGAGTGGAACAATAGATCCAACAAATAATAAATTGCGATAGAATAGGCTAACCCATGAATTTGATACCATGTTAAGAAGAGGATTTTAATCTTAACTTTACAAAATCGACTTGTAAGATGAGGTTTGCACCCACTTATATATTATAATCTTGTCTTATCTCTAGTTGATGTAGGATTTCTAATAGACCCTCTCACGTCGAGGCATATACTTGAGCGTGGGATTACATTAATGAGTGGTTCGATGGTGGCCCAATAACGGGTGGAACAATATACCCAACAAACACCAAATCTCGCTTGGATAGGCTCAAACTCATGACTCTGATACCATGTTAACAATTGGACTTTAAACCTAACTCAATCCTACAAAATTGGCTTGTAAGGTGAGGTTTGCACTCACATATATATTGTAAATTGGCCTTATTTCTAGCACACCCCCTCACGTTGAGGCATGTATATCTCATGCGGATAGGCTCAAATCCATGGCTCGATTTAGGCTTAAAGTCCACTTCTTAAGAGTTATATTTGATTTGGTGTTGTTATGTGGCTTGGTTACTTCAATTTATCTCTGATTTCTCTTGTAAAAGCTGTTATGTAATGTTTGATTGTTTAAAAATTGAGTAGTTTAGACTCTGCTTTAGGCTTAAGTGTAGGGAATGTTAGTCTCTTCAAATTATGAAATTAGTTCTTTAATAACTGGTCTCTTCTACCAGATCACACAACACAAGTGGGCTTGGCCTTTTATGCAGCCTGTGGATGTAGAGGGGCTTGGTTTACATGATTATTATGAGGTATGATTAATATATGAATTTCCCCATGTTACTCTTGCATTAGTATGGTCTTTCTTGGGGTATTTTGGTGCTAATATTTAGAGACTTTCGAAGTTCATGATATTGCTTTTTAAGTTTTGAGGTTTTCGTAAATTTCATTGTGTTGAGAGAAAAATTGCAATACATTTGATAAAGTTTGTATCTGACTTATATTTATACAATGGAAGCTTTTATTTAGAATGAATCATAAAGATAAAGTTAACATCAAGCCTAATTTATATACATATTATTCTTGATCTCTGATAATATTTGTAAATACTTTTTTCATAATCTCTAACATATTTGCATGGTTATCATACTTGCGTGTTAACTTGAAAACACCAATGAGTTTATTAAACGAGTTTACATTCTTATATCCACTGCTTGAGTTGACTCAGAAAGAAACTTGTTTTTGAAGCAAGATCAATAGGCTTGATGTGAACTTGGTGAACTTGACCAAACTCGTGAGCTTGCAATCGAGTTGGCAAATTCGGAGGGGTTTTCTTTCAACGCGAAATGGCTCCAGTGATCATTGTTTCTTACAAGAAATAAAAAAACTCATTGTGATTAAGTTCATCCCTTTCTACCTCATGGATTAGGATTTGTTGTTTTGTACATCTTGAATAATCATCAATAAAAGTGGCAATATAGTAAAATCCTCAATTAGATTCAACACAACTTGGTTCCCAAATGTTATCGTGAACTAAGGCAAAAGGAGACAAAGCACGTTGAGACACTTTTAGGGAAAGAACTACAAGTGTTTTTTCATAATTAACATGACTCACAAGAAAAGCTTAATAACGTAGACAAACTTGGAACGAGTTGCTGTATCTTGAACAGGTTAGGATGACCTAACTAACTATGAATAAGAGACATATAGTTCATAATATCCCCTATTTTTCTTATTTGCATTATTTACATACGCTTTAGCAGTGTAATTCTTTATCTAAAATACTTCGCGAAGAAAGTGCAATTATTTTGAAATCCCGATAGGTTACACTTTTGTGATTTCAAATGACTGATTTCATTCAGCAGTGTGTTGGAGGAACCTGATTTTCCATATCATTCACTTACCATGATTTGATTGATCTGTTGTATATGCTGCTTTCTAGGTGATTGACAAGCCCATGGATTTCAGTACGATTAAGAATCAAATGGAGGCTAAGGATGGTACTGGATATAAGCATATTCGAGAAATATGTGCTGATGTGAGGCTGGTTTTCAAAAATGCTATGAAATATAATGACGAAAAAAGTGATGTTCATGTGATGGCAAAAACATTGTTGGCAAAATTTGAGGAGAAATGGTTGCAACTTCTGCCTAAAGTTACTGAAGAGGTAACTTATTTTCAATTAATTGTTTGAGACCATTTGTTGTGTTGGATGGAACATTATGAATTCAGAAATTTTGTTTCCTTTTCATAGTGGAAACAACGTAGATGTTTTTGACAACGCTGTCTTTATAACTGTTATCATATGAGGTTATTAAATTGTAGGAAACAAGACGAGAAGAGGAAGAAGCTGAAGCACAGTTAGCATTGCAAGTTGCTCAGGAAGCAGCTCAAGCTAAAATGGCTAGAGACTTGAGTAATGAGGTATTTGTAAGAGGTTTACAACTTTATTATAATATGGGACCATGAATTTAATCAAACAATCCATGTGCCTCTTCTTTAGGAATATTAAAGATACACTTGATTTAGGAGTATTGAACTATATTTATTTTGTTAAGATGTACTCTATATTTTTCAGTTGTACGAAGTTGATGTGATTCTAGAAGAGCTACGGGAGATGGTTCTTAAAAGATGCAGGTTAGCTGTTGCATCATATGTTTCCTGGAAAACATATTCAAGTAATATAGCATGTAATATGGTTTGGCATAAAATTTTGTGTGATGCAATTGTATGTAGGGATGGCAACGGGTCGGGTCGGGCACGAATAGTATGATATCCGTACCTGACCCGCTAAAAAAAAATCCGCCCGTTACCCGCCCGTTTACCTGCTGGGTATCCGCTTAAAAAATACCCGCGGATATTTTTAAAATCCGCGGGTACCCGTGGATACCCGATACCCGCAAATATTTAAAAAAATATGAATTTTATAAATTTTTTAATATAAAATTATAAAAATAAAATATAAATTAAATTAAATTATAATTATAATTAAATTTGACATAATAAAATATACTGTTACTTCTAATTTTAATTAAATTTAACTTAATAAAATATAAATTAAATATTAATTTTAATTTTTTGCGGGTAACGGGTACCCGCGGGTACGGATAGTATGATACCCGTATCCGACCCGTTACCCGCTACCCGCGGGTAATAAATACCCGCGGATAGTAACTATCCGTCGCGGATTTTATCCGCAGATATCTGCGGGCACGGGTATTTTTGGCATCCCTAATTGTATGCATGCTTAGGTGACGCTTTTGGAATACAAATAATGAAATTCATTTCTTCTTCCCTTTTCTTCCATCTGTGGCTTAGAACTTATAATTTCAACAAGGTACCAGATTGTTTCCTGTTCCCCACGTGCATACTCATTTTGCTGTCAAGTTTTGTAAACCTAGGAGCTCTACTTAATTTCAATATTTGTTCTTTTGATGTAGATTGCATCCACCCAAATAGACTTAACAAGCACCTTCGCACCTTCTTTGGGTGTATCATTCCCTCCTTTAGAAGGAGTTTGACCCAATGTTGTTAATGGTGGATGGTGGAGAGCCCAAAGACACGCACACTAAACCATAAATATTAAAAAAAAAAATCGCAGCACATATTGATACTAGAAAGCAGTTGATTTAAATAACAATGGATTAAATTCCTAGAAAACATGACAAGTTTCACTAGTTCATAATAACAAGTGCCATATATACATCAATTCAGTCCTTCAGGTTAAAGAACAAATTTGATGTCATTTTGAATATGATAAAAACAATATTGTATTGAGCTTTGGAGCAATTTGATATATTTATAAATTGATATCCTATTTTGTACATACCCACACGCTTGATTTTTCTCGATCTTTCAAATGTGTTTTTTCTGGGATGTCATTGCTCTAAAAACGATATCACTATTTCTCTTGTAATCTTAACCAGTCTTCGTATCAATGCAACTTGTAGAATAGTTCGTCTGTCAAGATCGTTACTTAATGTGTATTTTAGGAAAGTTTAATTTTATTCTCTATCATAGCTGATTATTTGTTGTTAATTGTTGGATTATTTTTCTAGAATAAATCTTATAACTATTGGGCAGTGTTATTAAATTTTGGGCCATGGCGGTGCCATTGCGGAAACCGGTAACGGTTTCCCAACCTTCCGCCACAACAAGGCGGAGGCGAATCGGTTTTTTCATGGCAGCTCATGGCGGCCGCTTTTGGCATGGCAGGTGGCGGTGGCGCAGCGGTTGTGGCAAAAAATTCGGACCCAAAAGCAAAAACTATGGTCGTGAACAGAAGGGAAGAATGGTGAAGAATGGCAGCAGAAGAATGACAGCAGCGACAATGTGGGAGGGAGGAAGAAGATAACTTGAAACCCTAAATTATTCGTCTAGTGTTTAATAATATTGGGATTTGTTCCCCTAGAATTAGTTGATTAATATTTCCATAATAGCCAACAGACTTTTGTACTTATAGGTCCAATGACCTAATAATTTTGTATGAGAAATAACATATTCTTCCTTCTAAATTTGAGATGGTATCAGAGCTTTTGATCCTAGGAACCTCTGACTGTAGCCTAAAACCCAAATCACAACCACCACTACACAACCTTGATCCATCGCTGCCCCTATTATTCATTGCAGCCTTCATCGCCTAAAACCCAAATCACAACCACCACTACACAACCTTGATCCATCGCTGCCCCTATTATTCATTGCAGCCTTCATCGTTGCTAACCTTACCGCCTTCATTGTATCTTCCTCTCATCACAATCTTCATCCGTGGTTGAGATTGTGAATTCCATTCCTAAAACAGGGGACAAAATCCCAAGAGTGTTGGAGAATTCCAGAATGTTCGTTCTGCTTATTAGCTAACTGGAAGAATGATCTTAAATGGTCTTAACTCATTAGGACCACATTGAAGGGAAAAGGAAAGGGCAGTAACCTTACTGGCGCTGCCTTACTGACAATGCTCTTATTGAAATGGATGCCAAGTTCAAATCATGGGACGAAGAAGACTATGTAATCATGGCATGGCTGTGGAATTCAATGGTACCAGAAATTAGTAATACTTGTATGTTCCTTAAATCAGCAAAGGAAATTTGGGGAGCGGTGGAACAAACGTATTCGAAGGCCATAGATGTTGCACAAATATATGATGTAAAGGTGGAAATCTTGGGAGCCAAATAGGAAAACAAATCTGCCATAGAATATGCCAATCAACTCAAGTCTTTATGGATGGAATTGGATCACCATCGCATTATAAAAGCAAAGTGCTCACAAGATTTAGCAATCCTTAAGATTACATTGAACAAAATAGGGTTTATGATTTTTTTGTAGGCCTGAATTCTGAATAGGATCAGGTTCGTATAAATTCTGGGAAAAGAGAAACACCCATGCTCAACTTGATGCTGGAAACCCCAATTGTTGAAAGCACAACAATGGTAGTTGAAGAAGGAACAACCATGATTGTTAATCAAAAGAAAAATGGATTTTCCAGTATGGAGAAAAAAAGAGGAAGTTTGGTGTCTTTATTGCAACAAGCCATGCCACACACGGGAGAAGTGCCTGAAATTACATGGAAAATCTCCAAATCGAGAATGGGGCAGAAACGCCAAAGCCGAGAAAGGGGTAGAAAGGAGGTTCTGAAAAAAAGGGGAGGACAAGGGCAAGTACACACTGCTAATGGACATAGTGAAGAGCTGGTCAGTTAAATCATGAAATAGAAAAGGTAAGGTCTTTTTTGAGAAAATCGGAGAAGCCTACTTGTATGTGCTCCTTAACATGTTCTAGTAAGTTTCCGTTTTCTTTTGGACTTGATGTTTCAAATACATTATGTACCCACTCCTGGATATTAGATTTTGGAGTCACAGACCATATGACACCCTTCACCAAATATTTTTTCACATATTTTTCATGTCCTAGCAACAAAAAAAATTTCCATAGCAGACGGAACCCTTATAACAACATGACAAGGAGAGGTTCAATTAAACCTGTCCATAACATTAAAAAATGTTCTACATGTCCCTAAGTTGTCCACCAATTTAATTGCGATACAAAAACATACAAAAGATCTCTCATGTAATGTTTTTTATAACAATGGTTGTATATTAGTGGACAAGAACTCAGGGAGGATGATTGGACATGCTAGAGAACGGGATGGCCTGTACTACATAGAAGATTCTAATATGTCTATTAGAAGTCACTCTCTTATATCTGAATCCACCATGACCAACAAAAAAAACATCTAACTTCACCATTGTTGGATGGGACATGCAAAAGTAATATTTCCTTCCTTGTTTAAGAATTTATATATAGGGAGTCTACATTGCGAGGTGTGTGAGCTTGCTAATCACAAGCACGTACCTTTTCCTATTAGTAATAAAATGAGTTATTTTCTTTTTTTCTCTTGTTCACATTGATGTATGGGATTATGCTAATGTTCCTATTATCTCGGGTGCAAAATGGTTTTTAACTTTCATAGATGATTGTACCAAGGTTATTTGGTTTTCTAATTGAAACAGAAATCTGAAGTTAGTTCTATATTTATTTGGTTTGTCTCAATGATTAAAAACCAATTTCGAGTCAACATTAAGAGAATTAGCTGACAATGCCATGGACTATTTTAACTGTGTTCAACCTTTTCTGCCAAAAGAAAGGGATTGTTCATGAGTCTTATGATATTCTGATAACTGTGTTTTGGATGATTAAAATGTACGGTTCATTTTTTGAACAGATTATCTGTTAGCAATGTTTGATAAATTTTGTCTCATTCCTTTTAAACCGAACTATTGGTATTTTCATCATTAAGCAAATGATAGGGTACTTCATTGTCACAACATAAATATAGAAATTTGATAGCATGGCTTAAACGCCAATAAAGTAACTAAGCTTAGCTGTCGAATAATTCTTCCCTTCATATCTACCTTAACTTGTCATTCTATAAAGATAATTTTGAGAAAATTATTTGCAGAAAAATGTCTACTGAAGAAAAGAGAAAGCTTGGAGATGGTCTTACCCGGTTGTCACCTGATGATCTAAGCAAAGCACTGGAAATTGTTGCTCAAAGCAATCCAAGCTTCCAGGCCACTGCTGAAGAGGTGGATCTAGACATGGATGCTCAGGTCATTCATTATGTGTACATTTCAAAGTGTCATGACATTCAATTTTTTCTTAAATTCTTAATAAATAAATAAGCAACCAGATAAATAAGGTTGTTTTTATTTCTTTCTGGATTGAATTACAGTGTTTGTCACAATTTGCATTCGTGAGTACGCTAATTTGTATACTGTGTTCCTTAAGCAGAGTGAGTCTACCTTGTGGAGGTTAAAATATTTTGTGAAGGAGGCGTTAGAAGTGCAGGGCAAGAACTCAGGAAACATGGGTGGCAATGAAAACCAGAACAACAACAAAAGAAAAAAAGAGTTCTGTGATGCTATTGCCAAAACGAAAAAGAAGACCAAGAAGACAACCTGATGATTTTTGGATATGATAACCCCCGTCTGTTTTACATTATCTCAAATGATTGCTGATGCCGAAGGAGTAACTTCAAGAAACAAACCCATTAGTACGAAGCCATTTGGGTAAATAACAAAAGTTGTGTTGATAAAATTAGTCATTCGTGACAACCATGGCCTTTTCAAGTGTTCTCCTTTTTGCACTGGAAGAAATCCTTGGAATGTAACCCAGTAGCTTGAAGGTAATTTCGGTTTTCCTTGATCCTCTTTGTGGTGATCTGCCACTTAGTACAGGGAAACCATGCACTCTTCATTTCGGTGGTTAAATAGAGAGATAAGTTTCTCTTTATATATTTATGCCAATTTGTTGGTTGTAATTTTGTTATTAGAAACCAATGGCCAAGTCATGGAAATTCTGTATATTATCTTAGACTAGTTTTAGCTCAAGGGATGGTGTTATGTTTGACTTGCTTCAAGTCAGAATTTTCTCATGAGTTGTATTTTCTCACCTGCGACTGTAAGCCTTCTTTCCATATTGGTTTTAGAGTTTAGGTTTAATATTAATTTAATCCTATTTTTGTTTTGTTGAATTTGTTTAATTAGGTCTTAATTTTATTCTTTTTAATCAAGTTCCAATTTTGACATTGTTAATTTGATTTATTTTTACGACGTTTAAATAGTTAATCGTAGAGAATGTCTGGTTTGACGTGGTTCAGTTCGTGCTGACATGGTCTGACGCACCTTTCACCGTCATTTTCTTTCTTCCATACATTGGAAACCACCATCAAAACACTCTCCTTCCACTCTTCAATCAACTCCCATCTTCATTCGTTCAACACCAAACCTATTTTCCTGTGCCCCAAACTTACCTCCTCCTCCCCAGTCAAGCCCAATCTTTACCTAACTGCAAACTCAGCATATTTCTCACACCCCTCCCACTAAGCCCACGTAACCCTCCAACTAAATACTACCTAGTTTAATTTTATTTTACCTTTATATACATATATAAGTTTGACATAATTCAGAACAATTTATTCAAATATAAATCAAGGTAGAAGATTAGAGTACAACAAAAACTATAACATGTTTTGTCAGAACAATCTAAACAATAACTATATTAAGATTAGAGTAATATTTTATTAGCTTTTTGGGATGATTTCTATTTCTCGTCATAAGCTTGGTTTGGCTAATACGCTTGTTTGTATTTTTTTTTTATACTTTTTAATGGTTTTTCATGGTATAAAAATTATTGATAGTTTTAGAATATTAATCTAGTTAGGATACTAAAACATCAGAATAATGCCTAACATGATTTATTAAAAAAAATACTAATGTTTTTGAATGAGAATTGACTACATGACTATTAATTTTTTAACGAATATATAACTATTTAATTATAATTATTATGGTTAAAACTATTATTATTATTGTTAATTTTAATGTCTTATTTCACTAATAATTTGTTAATGTTATATTATTTATAAGCTAATAGGATTTATTCAAAGAGAAAAAAAAAGATGGAATGATTAAAGAAGCAAAATGTTTAGAATATACTTTCTACTTTTTACATGATATTTTACTCAAATAAAATTGCCAATTATTTTTCAATGATTTTTTTAATTTTTAATTTCTATATTACAATGATTATAAATAATTTTTCAAAATCTGTTCCCAAAAAATAAAAAATTAAAATGCCGTGCATCGAGTCCAGGCAGATTCCAAGTTTAATCTAAAACAATATTAGTTAGGGTTTTGCATCAATTCATCCTTCAAAATTTCAATTTTTGCGTGAGATAATTTATTTATTTTTTCAAAAATTTAAAAAAAGAAAGAAAAGGAAGTTGTGAGAACCTACAAATATGGATGATTGCACATGATAAATAAAGCTATGTGGCAAGAGAACATGCAATATGCATATATCAAAGTATATTATTAAAATGAAACTAAAACAAAAGTACCGTCAACCAAATGTGGCAGCATCGTTGACATGGAATGAAAATTCTTACATTATAATATGACAACATGAAAAGACAATCAAATAAATATGTTTCTTCAAGCAGACATAAATATTGCATTACATTATAAACCTCAAATACTAAATATCCAATGCCTCCAGCAATCCACATGAAGCCTTCATCCCAGATTGAAATTGTGAAGCTAATCCCCCATAAACTGCACATTCATTTCGTGCTACAAAATCAAATTTAACCGTCATAAAATATACCTATTACAATGCTGTCTTTTGAAAGCAAACAAAAATCATTTGTTGATCATATGACGGTGTTTACAACATTTAAAATGAATTTATGTAAAATTATTTGAATTATCTTTTCTAAAATCATATTGTTAATTTATTTATAGATTGGATACACTTTTCAGTTGACAATGCTCATACATAAGTTTAAAAAGGTAATGGAGACCGAGAATAACACTAGAGTTCAAACAGAAATCAAAGAAGTTATTGGAATCAATACCTGTTATCTTTTGAGCAATCTATTGGCTATGTTTAGTTCAACCATTAGAAGTATATAGTCTATGAGTCTGTTCAAGAATGTCATATAAGCAATTCTCCATGGTTGCCAAATTAGTATTGACCCTAACAAGCCCCAGAAGCCTACAAAGAATCCTACTCCCAAGCTCATGTAAAATCCTCCATACAAAATTGAATTCTCTTCTTCACCATCAATGGCTGCTTCTTTAGGTTTTTGTGTCTTGTCTCCAGGACAACTTTTGTTGAGTTGCTCTCCACAAAGATCATTATTTCCTTCAAAACTAGAGGCATCAAAGGTTTGTAACTGTCTTCCCCAAGGGATTCTTCCACTCAGATTATTATTTGATAGGTCTAACACACCAAGACGATCAATGTTTGAAAGAGTGGAAGGAATACTGCCTGACAAATTATTTCTTGATAAGTCCAGAAACTCTAGCAAACTTAAATTCCCAATCTCAGAAGGAATTTCACCATCAAAGTTGTTTCTTGATAAATTCAAAGAAACTAATCCAAGTAAGTATCCAATCTGGTTTGGTATTGCACCCGTCAAATTATTACTTGAGAGATCAATGCTACTTAGAAGAACATCAGGATTCCAAAACACATAATCATTACCTTTCCACATGACAAGCACGTTAAAGTCATAAATATCAAAGTTAGACCCTTCAACTGAAATTTTTCGTTGCCTTTCAATTTGTCTTGTAATTAGGTTCCTTTCCATCATTGCCGTAAAATTCCTAAGACACGATGGGATTCCACCAGATAAGTGGTTCATTGAAAGATCCAAAAGATGAATTTTCCGCAAATAACAAATTTGGACAGGAACACTTCCAGTGAAACGATTTAGTCGCATGGTCAAGATTTTCAACTCGTGTAGATTTTCTCCAATCCATAAGGGTATTGGACCAGACAGAAAATTTCGACTCATGTCAAATATAATCAAACTAGCACAACTCTTGAGAGTGGAAGGTAGTTCACCAGTTAAATTTAGGGCTGGGCAAAAATAACTGAATTGTACTGTAATTAGGTTAATTGTACTGTTTTAAACCAAAAATAACTGAATTATTAACAGTAAAATTAAACTGTACTGTTTTGTAGTTAAAGTTAGAAAAACTGTACTGCAAACAGTTAACTGTTCAATCCAGTGCACTGAACTGTGATTTTTACTTTGTCTTCGATCCCGATCAGTCCACACACACTTCTTTTTTCTCCACCGAGATTCAACCACGACCAAAACAGATCCTGTCTCCGTCGCCTCGCCGCCGCCGTCGAAGGTTGTACCGCCGTCGAAGATTTCGCCGCCGTCGAAGGTTTCGCCGCCGTCGAAGGTTTCGCCGCCGTTGAAGATTGTTGCCGTCGAAGGTGATCTCTTTATATCTTTAGGTTTTCATTTCGCTTCTTCCTTTTTTTCCAATTCGATCATTCTAATCTTTTGGGATGAACCTGCTGTTAGGGATTTGTTCGTCAACAACTTGAAACCCAGTTGAGAAAGAAATCATGGCATAAAAGGTACTCTTCACACTCAATTTCTCATCTTTTCCCAATCTGCTAACTCTCGAGGTTAGTTGTGATCGCAAAATAGTTATCAAATTCAAAAGTTTTACATTGTTATACATTCAGCCATATCCTAGGGTAGTGAATGCTGGGCTTTAAAGGGACAAAAAAATGGAAAGGTAGGACTGTGGGAGAAGTAGAAAAGAGAAATATAAGATGGTTTTTACGGAATTATTTTACGAGATTGGTCATTATGCATGAATGACATGTCATGTTGGAATTACTCAAATTAGTCAAAACTTTCCCCAAGGTAGTAGCCAACCAAGCCACTCCCAGAATCAAATTGACTCGTCCAAATTCAAAGACCCAAAAAAATTTAGACAACACACTCCTATACTAGGGTGGAGATCATTGTAGCATCCTTGTGTTTGCTTTTCAAATCCACCTCCCAATTTAACCCAAAGAAGCTAGAAGCAATGTGGTTATGGCCCACACCAAAATTTGTAAAAGGTTTGAGAGGATTATTTAGTCTTACTGGGTATTATAGATGCTTTGTGAAAGACTATGGTAAGCTAGCCAAACCCTTAAACTCTTTATTGAACAAAAATGACTTTCAGTGGGATGATGCAGCACAAACAGCATTTGAACAATTAAAATCTGTTGTCACAACCTTACCCACACTGGTTGTTCCAGATTTCACTAACAATTTGTGATAGAGATAGGCACTTCAGGTACGGGATTGTGGGCCATCTTATTTTAAAGGAGGAACATCCTTTAGCATTTTGGAGTCAAGGATTACCAACTAGAGCACAACAAAAAGCTTTTTGTAATCAAGAATTTTATGACTTATGTTGGAGGGCACCTTCAGTGGTTTCATTTTGTGCTTCTAGCATAGGAGGGACCTCTTTGTCAGTGGTTTGCAAACTTTGTTTTCCTTTGTCATCATCTGCACTTTTAATGTCTGGATTTGGGATACTTTTGGGTTCAGATTGAGTAACTTGTTTCTCAGATTCATCAACAGAATCTTTGGGAGAATTCATGTAGTCAACTTCACCTTGTTTCTTGGATTGATCAGGTTCTGTGGCCTCATATTGTGGTGCATCTTTCAATGTTGGTTTAGGGTCTATAGAGTGATCCATGAAACCAACCTCTCTGTTAGATTGATCAGATTCTGAAATCTGGTGTGGTGGTGTTACACCTTTGAGCTTTTGGTTAGGACCTTCAGGGTAATCTATGTATTCATCCTCAACTATGTATTCATCCTCAACTTCAACTTGATTCTTTTGCTCTTTGAATTCACCATGTTTTGGAGTTAGTGGACCTTTCAACTTGTGCTTAGGACTTTTTGGTTGATCCATGTACCCAACCACATCTTCTAATTCATGATTTTTCTTCTTGGAATGATCAAATTCTGGAGTGTGGTGTCGTGGTCAGGGTTTTTTCGAACATATAAATGAATAGTAGGATTTATTTATTGGGTGCGTATGAGGACGATATTAAAGAATATGTAGCTTCTTGTGATAGCAAATCAATCAGCAAAAATAAGCCTAGTATGTTGTCTCCAGCAGGATGTTACATTCTCTTCCAGTTCCACATAAAAGTAGGGCTGACATATCAATGGACTTTATAGGTGGCCTTCCTAAGGCTCAATGAAAATATTTTGTTCTAGTGTCTCTGTATCATCTAACTACACATGCTCATTTCTTTGCATTATCACACCCTTTTTCAGCAAAGACTATAGCATATTGTTTATCAAGGAGGTGATTCGGCTACATGGATTTCCCGTTACCATTGTTTCAAATCGAGACCAACTTTTCATGAGTAGGTTTCAGAACTAAATATTTTGTGGTGAAATAGTTAGAGAACTGATATATTACTTCACATTAGTGAAGACTCTGTAGTCATAAACACAATCGTTTATTGTTATATATTTTGACAAAAGATTAATTTAAAAAGACAATAATTCTATACCTTTAATCACTTAAAGTGTGAGGACACTTTTCACCAAATAATTTTTCTAGAAGAGACAGTGTGATCGACAACATATGATTATTAAATATTAAATTAGAGGTAGAACTAACACCACATGCAGAAGGCACTGAAGGTGATAGCGTGATAATTGAAGCATGTATATTATTTATTTAGATAATTGAAGCATGTATATTAGAACTACAGAGTCTTCACTAATGTGAAGTTTCAACCCCTGCCTGAACTATTAACCGAAGGTCATGAGTTGAATTTGATTCCAAAAGTTGTGTTAGATTGCAGAATAAATGATGTTGGTCAGCAAGAGATTTTGGTTATATGGAAGCAGTTACTAATTGGACAGTCTCTTATTGCAAAGGTTTATGGGAAAAGAAATAAGGGAAATGGGAATAAAAACTCAACCATTGTTCCAAGGAGATTGCATAATAGATGGCTTAATTGCATGGAGAAGACAAAACATAAAAATTACTTTTAAATTTAATTTTATATTATGTAAAACATATACATTCATTACGCTGTAAGCATCCACAGTCACATAATTCATTATCTCACCACTAGAGTGTGTCGATCTAGCTGCACCAGACAACCTCAATATTTTTCTATAAATGGAAGCTGTAAGCATTGACCTAATTTTCATCCCAACAAGCCTAGTGCGAAAATACCATTGCCTTTGTGATAGGGACTCTGCGATTTTTGTAATGAAAAGAGTTAAGACCAATACATAACCCTCATATTTGAAACTGCCATTACCCTCAGCAATCGATATAAAAGCATTCAAAAGTACAGGACCAGTACATACACTAAGTACCTTGAGCAATGCAAACAATCCTGACATCAAAATATCTTTCCAGTGGCAAAAAACTATTGCCCACAAAATTGATGATTGTGACAATGATTCTTTTCCCTTTTGCGTGTTCAATTGTTCTATAAACGACAAATAACAAAATTCTGCTCGATCCAATTCTGGCAACTTTGGGATATCCTCATCCTGAAGTGTTTTCTCTTGACCAATTTTCATCAATGGATTCAACCACCAAAACGACATTCTACTGAGGAATCCAGCTTTAGCAAATGGGGTTACGTAGTTATAAGGATCAACTTCATGAAAGTCGTTGTTTAAGGAATCATAAAAGTCTTCATCAATACTTGTAGCAGTGTCTTCACATTTGGGTGTTTTATAAGTGCACAAGAGTAGTAAAACTGCTCCTGGAAAAGATAGAACATCTAAAGCTTCCTTGAAGGTCAGTTCTCTGTTACTAATTGCATAAGACATGGATAAAACACAGAGAACACTCGAAAGAAATAGTGTAACAAGTGAAAATAACCACAACCATGATCTTGGAAGTTGTTTCAACTTAAGACTTACACTTAATCCTACTATCAACCATCTGAATCCTCCAAAGAGTTCTAGTAACCACCAATTAAGTGGAAGAAGAGTGTGACTCTTCCTTAAGTTTTCCTCTAAACCCCAAATCCCAAAGCACAAATATAACAACCCCAGAGATGCATTGGTTATGGAAGAAATTAGCTGCAAGTTTGAATATCTTTCCACTTGAAACATACCCTGAAATGGTCTGAACAAATACTTCTGGATTAGAACGAAAGCCAGTATGACCAGCACTGACACATCAAAGCAAAAGATCAAGAACTGGTTGAAACATGAAGAAGGATCTTTCAAAGTCTTCAAATCAAAACAAAATGGCTGTTTTCCTCCAGTCCCAGGACAATCAGCTTCTGCACAAAACATACTCAAAAATTCCTTCATCGTTGTATGTGCTCTTTGCTGCTTAAACCCTGTCATGAAGGAATACAATAAGCTTTTTTATTGAGAAAGCATTGTTCTAAAAATTAAAAAGAAAAATTGAGTCCAGAAAGAGGGTCCTCAATAGTAGAATTGAACCGAAAACTAACATAGCAGTTAGTTTTTGAAAACCAAGTTGCATATGCAGCCGCCAAAGCGAGAAGCGGCAGCTAAGTTAGTATTGAAAATATTCAACTCTGCTAAAAGGACACTGTACTTGTCATGGAAGATAAAAGAAAAACAAATCGTACAGACTTTAATTCATCATGATGAGTACAAAATTATTAAATCAGTGAAAAGATTGAACATAGTGACAGCTACGGGTTGGACCTGTTTCCAATACTTCACCGTTATTAAATCATTTTCGTCAACTAACAGTATATTCCTACTCTTCGAATATTTTTTAAATTATTTTTGCAAACACATAAAAGAATATATATTTTATCTCCTAAATGCCGAATAACGAAAGATACTGCTATTGTATAAATTTGGTCAATATATTTTCCATTAACATCGAGATCACTTTCGGACACAACTTCCATGTTTATTTTTCATCATGTTAAGTAGACATGTCAAAGCGGATCAGGTATTTCGGACCAGTCCGTTAACTCACCAAGCAAAAGGCAGAACGGATTGGATTTTTCAACCCGCTGACCCATCATAGTCTAGTTCGTCTAATCTGTCAAAGAGGTAGACCAAAGGTGAGCCAGTCTATCCTAGTCTGTTAACCCGTTTTCTTTTTACAATTTTTTTATATTTAAAAATTAAAAATAATTAAAATAAATAATTTTTTTATATTATATAAACAAATTTATATATAAAAAAATTTTAAACAAAAATTTTAAAAAAGTTAAAAAGAAATAAAAAAATATTAAATTTTTTTCTTAAAATAAAAAGATGGTGGGCCAGCCACTGGCCATGAGACGGGTTAGGTTACAGAATTCAACTCTTCTTGTTTTGACGGGTCAGCCTGACCTGACCCATTTTTTGTGGATCAAAGGCAGAGGTAAGCCAAATCAGGCCGAGCTGACCCGTTTTGACACCCCTAATGTTAAGAAGTAGATTTTAAATTTAACTCAGTTCTACAAAATTAGTCTGTAAGGTGATATTAAACATTACCAAATCTCGTTAGGATATTCTAACCCATTACTTTAATATTATATTATGTTAAGAAGTAAACTTTAAATTTAATTTAACCTTATAAAATTAAACCGTAAAGTAAGGTTTTCATCCGGTTATATATTATAAATTCAACTTATCACGGTAGAACTTCAAAGATCTACAATTCGCAACTTTGGGGATGAAACAGACATGAAAAATGATAAATAACAAGAGACGTAAATGAATGGGTAGGAACAGTGGAGTGCTGACTCACTAAGTATTTGTCTTTTACCTAAGACACAGATATCTCTTACAGTAAATAGTACAAGGTTAGTTGGTTGTTTTTCTGAAAACAAATCAACATGGCTCTCAATTAACTTATATATTGTTGTCCATGGAAAACGACATTATTGAATGAGTAGAAAACGAAAGCTTTGTAGACAAGATGGAGAAAAAAATATTGCTGATAATAAGACACGTAGAAGAATGTTATTGATATTCACGTGATATCCCGCATTAATTTAAATGTATAAATGTACTAGAAGAATAAAGAGTATTGGGTAGTGTAGTGTAATGTGGTGTAGTGTGTCAATATTATTATAATACATTTGATGATAATTGTCGTTTAACTAAACTACTTTTGTTGCTGCTTATTTGTCTTATTTGATGTTATTATGAAGAAAATATATAATAATTTATCTCCATTTTAATAAAATATTTGTATAGTTTCTTATTTTTCTTTTCTTTTCTTTTCATTTAACACACTGAATTAATGATTTATTGAAAATGTTTTAAACTAAGTTTATAAAATTAAAACAGTAACATACAAAAATATAATACATTGAAAATAAAATAATTGATACCAATAAAATTAAGTAACAAAATTTGATGTTATTATCTGCATATTATATGCAAAGGAAAATGATATTTTAACCCACTTTTTTTGATCCACTTTTAACCCATTGCTTTAATCACCATTAGATCATCTTTTTTATTCTTTTTAGTGATGTGATGTGATGATCTAATGGTTAGGGCTAGGCAAAAATAACTTAATTGTACTATACTTAAGTTAACTGTACTGTTTTAAACTAAAAATAACTGAACTACTAATAGTAAAATTAAACTGTACTACTTTTAAGTTAAAGTTTAAAATACTGTACTGAAAACAGTTAACTGTTTATACTAGTACAGTTCACTGTAGCTAGATGGCTCTCTCCTCTTTCCACTTAAAGACTCCTTTCGTTCCTGATTTCTAAATCCCACGGCCCACACTCCATCCCGCCTCCATCTCTGATGCATTTTCTCCTCCGTTGTCTCTCTATATATATACCAACACTTTTCCTTTTTATTTACCTAAATAATATATTTAATTATTTATTTATATAACAATACACGCAAAAAATAATAATCACTTCTGCTTCAACTTCTTTTTTTATATACCCAACCTGTATAATATATTCATATTAATCCTTTTTTTTTTTTCTTTATACTCACAATTTAAATCTATTATATTTATTATGGAGCAGGATTCACGTGTTCATTCTTTTTCTTTTTAAATTTTAATTCATAAAATATGTTATTGTAATAATTGAGAAATTACGATAAATATATTTAGTTAAGATTTGATGATTCAAACCAGTAATAATATATTTTGACTCAAGTTTATTTTATTATTATATATATATATATATATATATATATATATAATATATACTTTAAGGTATAATCACAGAAATTATTACCGGTATAATTTTCATGATTTTAAATCAAATTAATAAAACCAGAATATATTTTGATTCAGATTAACTAATAATACTCGTATATTTTTTAATACATGATTGGATGGAAAATACAATTTAGAATAATATATATAATTACTTTATCTGTATTAAGTAATAAATATTTTATTTGATTGGGATGTTTAAAAATGGTTTAATTATTTTTATTTGAAACTTATTCTTTTATTCTTTTATCATAAATGATATTTTCCATTTTTTAATACTAAAAGAACTATAGTTAATAAGATGTATACATATTTTGATTTTGGTGTATTGAAATATGAGGCATATTTCAAGTATTATTTTCTAAGCACTTTCAAATTATTAACTTTATATTATTATTGCATATTACAATCATATGTAATTAGTGCAATTCGGTTCAAAATAATGTAATTCAGTTAAAAAATAGTGCAATTCAGTTCAAAATCAACACAATTCGGTTCAAAAATAGTACAATTCGGTTCAAAAATAATGAAGTTTATTCAAAATCGTTGCAATTCGATTCAAAAACGGTTCAAAAATAGTGTAGTTAAGTTAAAAATTAGTGTAGTTCAATTCAAGAATAGTGCAGTTCAGTAAAAAATAGTGCAGTTCAGTTCTGATATAGTGCAGTTCAGTTCTGATATAGTGCAGTTCATAAAACAGTTCAGTTTATAACAGTTCAGTACAGTTCATATTATAGTGCAGTTTAGTTCAGTACAGTGCAGTTCAGTCCAGTTTATTTTTCAGAAAAACAGTTCAGTTCAGTTCGTCTGAACTGTTTTTCAGTTCAGTGCAATTCATACGAACTATTTTTTAGTTCAGTGCAGTTTTTGGTAGTTCAGTGCAGTTTGGTTTATTTTGCCCAGCCCTATTGATAATGCGAGTGAACACAATAATTTGATCGATTATCTTTTCATTTTTTATAATTATACCTTTGAAACTTCTTCCTTTCTTGACTTGGAATTGTGAATAAAGACACACACGACGTAGAAATTAAGCCTCATTCTTGCAAATTGTGCAAATACTTAAACCCTGTTGCGGAGCATTGAATTCATATCTCAAACCATATTTGGTAGTGTTTGTTCTTTACTCATATCAACTACAAATTTCATATTTAGAAAATTGTAATGGGCATTTACTTTCTCATAATATTGTTCGCAGTGTTTGTGTGCCTTCTACATATCAAAGTATCCGTTCTTGGATTCAACTCGCCATCACAGAGTTCACAAGTGAAATGCATAGAGAGGGAGAGACAAGCACTCCTCACTTTCAAACAAAGTGTTCCAGATTACCATGGCATGCTGCTCACCTGGAGGGATGATGAAAATAACAGAGATTGTTGCAAATGGGAAGGTATTGAATGTAACAACGAAACTGGTCACATAGAGATGCTTGATCTTCGTGGTGGTTCAATATCGCATTATTTGTCAGGTTCAATCAATATCACTTCATTGTGTGACTTGCAATATTTGGAATATTTGGATCTCAGCTTTAACTATTTTCCCAATAGCCAAATTCCAGCATCCATCGGCTCCTTTCAAAGGTTAAGATATCTCAATCTATCATGCTCAAGATTCTCAGGGACAATTCCTTATGAACTTGAAAATCTCTCAAAGTTAGAGTATCTTGATCTTAAAAGTAATGATCTTCTTGGAGAAATTCCTTCACAACTGGGAAATCTTTCAAGTCTGCGATATCTTGATCTAAGTGACAATTATTATATTAATGGAGAGATTCCTTCACAACTTGGAAATCTGTCACATTTGAGGTATCTCGATCTTTCAGATACTGGACTTGCTAATGCAATTCCTTCTGCACTTGGAAGTCTGTCACATTTGAGGTATCTCGATCTTTCATATAATGAACTTTCTGCAATTCCTTCTCAACTCGGAAATCTGTCACATTTGACGTATCTCGACCTTTCTGGAAATTCACTTTCCGGAGCACTCCCTCTCCAGGTTGGAAATCTTCCTCTCTTGCATTCTCTTAGACTTGATGGACGTTCCGGTCTTCATTTAAAAGATGAAAAGTGGCTAACTTCTCTCTCTTCATTAACAACTCTCACTCTCTATTCATTTTCTTATCTTCACTTCTCTCATCCTTGGCTTAGTGACCATCTTCCAAACTTACGAGAGTTGAGTCTTGTCCAATGTGGTCTTTCAGATCATCATATTTCATCTTTGTTTCCTTCTCAATCCAATCTTTCCACTTCACTTTCCATCCTTGATCTCTCTGATAATATACTGACGTCATCGACATTTCAATCGTTGTCCAACTATAGCTCTAATCTCCAAGAGCTTCATCTTTCTGGTAATGACATTGTTTCGGCCTATCCTCACTATCCAAACTTTCCTTCTCTTGTGCTCCTTGATCTCTCTTCTAATAATCTGACTCAGACATCAATATTTCAAGGGATTTTCAATTTTAGCACCAAACTACAAAATCTTTACTTAAGAAATTCCAGTCTCACTGAGAGAAATTTTGCTGTGACATCTGCTTCCATTAAAAATTCTCTTTCACTTGTCACCCTTGATCTCTCAGGTAATCTATTGAAATCATCGGCTATATTTAACTGGGTTTTCAACTTCACCACCAATCTTCAAAGCCTTTCCCTTGATGCTAACTTAATAGAAGGTCCCATTCCAGATGCACTTGGGAAAGTAATGAACTCTCTTGAAGTTCTGGGAATTAGCTCCAACAAACTGAAAGGCGAGATTCCAGCTTCCCTTGGAAACATATGCACCTTGAAGATATTATACCTTTACGGTAACAGTTTGCGTGGGAAAATTTCTAGCTTCATTCAGAATTCCTCAAGGTGCAACAGCCCTGCACTTGAGACGCTAGATTTATCAAATAACTTGATTATTGGAAAACTACCTAATATTTCAGCCTTTACATCTTTGAAGATTTTATGTTTTTCCAACAATCAGTTAACTGGAGAAATACCAAAAAGCTTTGGGTTACTTCATCGATTGCAGTCTCTTCGTCTTGAGGAGAATTATTTGGAAGGTGATATCAATGAATTGCATCTCACAAATTTGTCCCAATTGTTAGAACTGGACTTATCAGACAACTCGTTGTCATTAACCTGGTTTCCACCTTTCCAATTATTTAATTTGGGACTAGCTTCTTGCAAGTTGGGTCCTAGCTTCCCAAGTTGGCTCCAGTCTCAAAATCAGCTAAGCTTCCTTGATATTTCTGAGGCGGGGATTGATGACTTTGTACCTGATTGGTTTTGGAACAAGTTACAGTTTATCAGTAGGATGAATATGTCCTATAACCGTCTCAAAGGTGTGATTCCGAATATAACAATGAGGTATGTCAACTATGGTCCCGAGGCAATAATTCTAAATTCAAATCAATTTGAGGGTGTAATTCCTACGTTTTTGTCACACGCTGGCACGTTGGATTTGTCAAGAAATAAGTTTTCGGATTTAAATACATTATTGTGCAGAAATAGAGCAACAAAAGATATGCGTACTTTGGATTTATCAAATAATGAAATAACGGGACAACTGCCTGAGTGTTGGGAACATCTAAGTTCATTAGTATTTCTTGATCTCAGAAATAACAAATTATCTGGAAAGATTCCACAGTCCATGGGTACTCTTGTTAACTTGCAGGCTCTGGTCCTACGAAACAACAATTTTAGGGGAGAACTGCCACTCACATTGAAAAACTGTTCTAGCTTAGATTTATTAGATGTGAGTAAAAATTTGTTGTCTGGTCCAATACCTTCTTGGATCGGGGAAAATATGGAACAAATGAAAATCTTGAGCTTGAGAGTAAATCACTTCTTTGGAAGTGTTCCTGTACAGCTCTGCTATTTGAGTCAAATTCAAGTCTTTGACCTCTCACAGAATAACTTGACAGGGGAAATACCAACTTGTTTCAGAAATTTTACCACATTGATGGAAAGGAGCGTAATCCGGAGGGAAATTGTAAGGAAACGAAAAATTTCAGCTGAAGAATCTTATGGATATATTTATGACTCTTACTTGTCATTGGAGTGGAAAGGTCAGGATTATGAGTTTTGGAATCCAGAGAATCTTCTCAAGAGCATTGACCTCTCAAGTAACAATTTAACAGGTGAAGTACCCAAAGAGATTGGATATTTAGATGGATTGATTTCTTTGAATTTATCAAGAAACAACTTTCATGGTGAAATTCCTTCTGAGATTGGGAATTTAAGTTTGCTAGAGTTTCTGGACTTATCAAGAAATAATTTGTCAGGCAGTATTCCTTCCACTCTTTCAAACATTGATCGTCTTGGTGTGTTAAACCTATCAAACAATAATCTGAGTGGAAGAATCCCTTGGGGAAGACAGTTGCAAACCTTTGATGCCTCTAGTTTTGAAGGAAATAATGATCTTTGTGGAGAGCAACTCAACAAAAGTTGTCCTGGAGACAAGACACAAAAACCTAAAGAAGCAGCCATTGATGGTGAAGAAGAGAATTCAATTTTGTATGGAGGATTTTACATGAGCTTGGGAGTAGGATTCTTTGTAGGCTTCTGGGGCTTGTTAGGGTCAATACTGATTTGGCAACCATGGAGAATTGCTTATATGAGATTCTTGAACAGACTCATAGACTACATTCGTGTAATGGTTGAACTGAACATTACCAAATGCCATATTTTGCTAAAAGGATAGTTATTGGGTACGTTATTCCATTAAATTCTTTCTCTAAACTTGCTAGTGATTATTTCTCTTTTTATGTAGAACTAGTGTTATACCCGTGCGTACGCACGGGTGGTGTGTTTTTTTTTTATTTAGTTTTGTATTTGTAAAATAAAAAATATTAATTATCTTTTTTAATTAATATTTTCTCATATATATATATATATATATATATATATATATATATATATATATATATAATAGATCAGAAGAGTAATAATAATAACCGTATAAAAATAATTAAATATCTCATACAAGTACTTTTAGTAATATTAATAATAATAATAATAATAATAATAATATTATTATTATTACGATAGTGTAAATATATTATAGATTATGGATATCGTACAAAATAATAATAATAATAATATGAAAAAATTTAAATAATTATTCATAGATATCTTTTGCAACAAAATAATTAAAAATAATAATATTATTTTATACTAACATTTTAAATAAAAATAATAAAGTGTAATAAATATTTCTAATTTTCAATAAATATAAATTCAACTTCCAATTAGTAATAAAATATTAACATTAATAATAATAATAATAATAATAATAATAATAATAATAATAAATACAAAACAATTGAAATTGAACTTAAAATTTATGAATAGAAACCCATGTAATATATATATCCATTGCTAAACTAAAATGTAAACATAATAACAATAATAATATAATAATGATGATAGTGTAGACATAATAATAATAATAATAATAATAATAATAATAATAATAATAATAATAATAATAATAATACAAAGTAATATTAATATTAATAATAATAGTAATAGTAGTAGAATAATATCAATACTAATAACAATAATAAATATTCATTAATACTAATAATAGTAATATATTATTAGTTACGTGAAGAAAACAATATTATTTTATGATTAAAGATTATAATTAAACTTTTGAGTTATTCATTACATATGTTGTATTAAAATGAAATATGTATTCACTTTCGTTCTTAAAAGTAAAATTTATATATTTTACATTATGAATCCCGTACAAAGTAAACACATAATCAAGTCGAGATTGATCTTAAAATTTGTTAATAGAAACACTCATAAATAAAAATAACTTTAATTAATATTTAAAAATAATAATAATAATAATAATAATTATTATTATTATTATTATTATTAATTGCAGTATATAAATTAAAAGATAGTATTATCAACTATAAATAAAAACTTCATTCATAATTAAATAAATTTAAAATAATTAATGGAATAAACTAATTTATAAAAAAAAATTAAATTAATGATATAATTATTAATTGCAACTGTATATATTTAAAAGATTTCAAAAAATATGGAATTAAAAACAATCCATTCATAAATAGAAAACTAAAAGCAATTAATAAAATTAATTGATCAAATATTAAAAAAATTAGAAAAAAATCATATAATTATTGATTATAAAAATAAGATGTAAACATATCATGTATTATGGATCCCGTACAAAATAATAATAATGATAATAATGAATAGTAACATTACTACTAATAATACTAATTATTCATTAAATCAAATCATATTAATATTAATAGTAGTAATGTAACATTAGTTAAGTGGAGTAAAACAATATTCTTGTATAATTAAAATTTGCACGGTAAAATGTCTACACATGGTAATGAAATAAACTAATTTATAAAAAAAAATAGAAATTAATGATATAATTATGAATTGCAACCGTATATATTTAAAAGATTTCAAAAAATATGGAATTAAAAACAATCCATTCACAATTAAAAAACTAAAATCAATTAATAAAATTAATTGATCAAATATTAAAAAAATTAGAAAAAAATCATATAATTATTGATTATAAAAATAAGATGTAAACATGTCATGTATTATGGATCCCGTACAAAATAATAATAATGATAATAATGAATAGTGACATTACTACTAATAATACTAATTATTCATTAAATCAAATCATATTAATATTAATAGTAGTAATCTAACATTAGTTAAGTGAAGTAAAATAATATTCTTGTATAATTAAAATTTGCACCATATAAATGAAAGGTCTACATGATAATGAAATCAACTAATTTATAAAAAAAAAAATAGAAATTAATGATATAATTATTAATTGCAACTGTATATATTTAAAAGATTTCAAAAAATATGGAATTAAAAACAATCCATTCATAATTAGAAAACTAAAAGCAATTAATAAAATTAATTGATCAAATATTAACAAAATTGGAAAAAAATTATATAATTATTGATTATAAAAATAAGATGTAAACATATCATGTATTATGGATCCCGTACAAAATAATAATAATGATAATAATAATGAATAGTAACATTCTTCATTTCTAAAAGTAATATATATTAAAAATGCATATGCACAATCTTTTTGAGATAATAAGATTGTTTATCTAGATACTAATCAAGTTGTTAGACGTACTAATTCTTTACTCTTTCTATCGCTGATTAGTATCTTTTTACTTCATTATATCTATTTACTTGTACGTTTCTCACACTCTCAAATCGATCATTAATTTAAAATTTAAACATTGAATTTGTCCAAATCTATTATTTTAATTCGCCAGGGCCTTTACTAGTAGTAGTTTTCCATAAAATCGTTATTTTACTTGCAATAAGTAACATTACAAAAAAAAAAAATTACATGTACCTAGTTAAAATTCGAAGGTAATGACAAAAATCCTTAGATAAGGCTAGTCATGAGTATGTTATTTCCTGTTTTTCTTTCTCTCACCAATGATAACATCATCCCTAGATATTTCCGTAGGTAATAATAATTTATATACAAACATCATTATCATGATGTGGATAATTATTCGTTCAAAATTCATTTTTCTCTTATAGTGTAAATTATAGATGGCGTGCTCTGCTCGACTAATGTATGTGTTGTGGATTGTATCACAGGATTTGCTGGAGTAGGGTATTGAGGTTCAAAATGTAATGGTAAATCAGTGTTTCAACAAACTTATTTATTTCATTATCTTGTATTTGTAATGTAAGCGTAACTTTTCTTTTTTCTTCTTACAAAGTGAACGTTTTGCAAATTGCCTACCCTTTCTAAGGGTCAGCATTGATGGAAACAAAAACAAGTTTGGTTGCAATAATAATGAATGAGAGTTTTGTGGTTCATTCATACTTCACGGTGTAGTCCTTCTTCTTGGTTCAAACAAAGATGTTTCATCTTAAAAGATATCTAAGGTTAATACTAAAATAATATTATTACTATTTCATGTTAACACATTAAACTTTAACTGATTCGGTGCATCGATTGTTCTTAAATTGTGACATAATACTTTTTTGGTCCATCCCCTGCCATCGCCTCTCAGCTGCTTCTGCTTTTAACTTCAATTGTTCTTCCATATAACTTGAAGACATTAAGCACCAACAAATGAATATTTACAAATTTGAAGCAGAAATGCGTGACTCTCTTAAAAAGCTTGAACGAATTTAGTCCCGTATTTTTATACCTATCTGATATGTTATCAAAGCCATTACCTTGATATCTAACAAATTCAAACCCTCCCCTTTCTTGATTTAAATCACCATTTCAAATTAACAGTGCGATTATGACCAATCAACTCAACTACATAATATGTATTGGGCGGAATCCTACGGAGACTCTAACTGATGACGATTGAGAGGTTCGTCCGTTGTATAGCGACCTAGATTGTGGTTCTCAGTTGAGTTGATGACGACAAAGAAACTAAGAGAGGTGATGTCAGACATTCGATAACATCTCTAAAAACTTACTTTGAAGTATACTCCACTCCCAAATCCCATTAACTTAGCTGGTCGGGTACGTCAGACTTGGTTGCCCGAACCATACAATACAATGGTCAATTTCTTTTTTTCTATTTCATTCATAAATTCTTCTCGCTAAATTCTTAAGGTGATGTTTCATGAGCTAGGTATGGATATTTAATGAGACATGTTTCTTACAGTCTTGTAGAATGAATCACGTGGAAAGTCACACTGTACACCGGAGGAAAGAGATTGAGGATTTTGATATTTTGTTGACGATGTTTTAGTATATAATCTTTAACAGGAGATGTTAAAGAGTTATTATTTTTATTTATTTTTTATCACGGTGAAAATGTACCACTATATATTGTGATATATTATCGTTGAAAGTGTATTAATCAAATACATAATTGTTTGATATATATCTACGACTAGCGATGTCAAAAAAATCATACCCGCGGATATTCACAGATAAAACCCATAACAGGTAAAAAACAAATATTAAAAATGAATATCCGCTACCCAGAGATATGGGTATCATATTAACGGGACAGGTACGGGTATCATTATATATATATATATATATATATATATATACATATATATATGTATATATATATATATATATGTATATATATATACATATATGTATATATATATATACATATATGTATATATGTATATATATATACATATATGTATATATATATATACATATACATATATATATATATATATATATATATATGTATATATATATATATATATATATATATATATATATATATATATATATATATATATATGTACATATGTATACATATATATATATATATATATATATATATATATATATATTTTGTGGAGGCATTGATGTGTCTTGAAGACGGGTTATGAACCAACATGGAATGTAATGAAATTAACACTTTTACTTAGATATTTTAATTAAGTGATTGTTAGAAATTTTTAATGAGCTTCTTATGTTTTCAAGCTCTTCTAGATTAAAATTGGATAACATGAAACTTTATACAATGTTGCAAGATGTAGACATTGATGAAGTTTGTAATTTCTTTAATATTTCATTCAAAAATAAACTACAATATAAATTGTTAGTGATTTTTTATTTGTTTGTTTTTGAGGAATCAATCGGAAAAAGTGGACTTGTTGATCCAAGCACTAATTATGATTAAATATTTGTTTTTTTAAATATTTTTGTAAATACTTGCGGATACCCGTGGATATGAAAAAAATAGGCAAGTACCCGCATAGTGGATACCCGACGAATATCGATATGGGTATACGAGGAATATTTATCTAGCGGATAGGGTACGTGGAAATACTACTTGTATCCTACCCGCCTAGTTGACATCCCTATCACGTGTATAACGATTAAATTTAAATTAACTCATTTGAGTTGTGAACAATTATGGTCATACTTATTATAAGAGCATATGATAATGTAATATCGAAATTACCTAAAATGGATGACAATCTCATTTATTTATTTCTATATATATATATATATATATATATATATATATATATATATATATATATATATATATATATATATATATATAAGAACTCAATGTTTTAGCTACTAGTAAAAGATTTTAATTGAATTTTAAGAACACAATGTTTTATACATTAAATTTTGAGGAGATTTTGAAAGCTCAAATAATGTTTATAAAAGATTTCAATTGAATTTCATTCGAAGTTATGAAGGCAATACTCTATAAAATTGATTTAGAAACATACAACATTTATTATATTTAAAGCAAATTGATTATATTACTCACAGTTAGTTTTGAAAACACGAACTTAGCAATTTAATCGATTATTTCCATACATAATAAATTATTTATAAAATTTGTATCTGAACTAAACTCTAAATATTCGATTATTACCATAGATTAACGATTTCCTAACTTATGTATCGATTGGGGTATGGAATAGTTGATTATTTGTAAATATATCACCGCTGGGAATACAATATAATCAATTAATTTATTTGAAAACAAATTTTTTTCTCATAAGAATAAGTTTTATTCAAATAAGTGAAAAATGTCCAGTGGAGGATCTAAGCTCAGACATTATTAAATCTTTAAGCTTCATCAATTTAAGTTTCTTGAATTTAAATAATGTTACATGTAGATTAATTATAGTAATACACACTATCAAACCCTTAGGTTTCATCATTCAATGATTACGCAAACCATTACTTTTTAAAACGGAACTTGTCATGGTTTCATTACACTTTTCAATCCTTCAAATCTTACACTCGCAGCAATTCATGAAGCCTTCATCTCATAGCATAATCTCCAAACAAATTGATATAAACAGCAAATTTTGTGCTAATTAAAAATCATATGACAGACATTGGTAATGATGGAAAAAAAAAATTAGAGACCAAATTTAAGTATTAAACTAAGGGAAAATTGAAATATTGGCAGTCATTGGAGTATAAAAAAAAAGACTATAACATGTAAGGAGTTTTGAAATGGTCCAAGTAGAATTCATTTAAAACAAACCAGACTATCTCTAAGTAGAATTTCATTTAAAACGAAATTGAAAGAAAGAAGTTATTAGAGTGATGTAGCTGCTAATCTTTGAGCCACCTTTGACACTTTGCTATGTTGACTTCAGCCATAACAAGAAGATAATCTATGAGTCTATTCAAGAACCTCAGATAAGCAATTCTCCATGGTTGGCAAAGTAGTAATGGCCCTAACAAGCCCCAAAATCCTGTGAAGAACCCTACTCCCAAGCTCATGTATAATGCTCCATAGAAAATTGAATCATCATCTTCATCATGCTCTTCTGGCCCTTCAGACTTTATCATTGTCTCATCTTCAGGACAAGTTTTTTCAAGGGGTTTCCCACAAAGATCAAGATTTCCTTCAAAACTAGAGGCATCAAAGGTTTGCAACTGTCTTCCCAATGGAATTCTTCCGGTGAGATGGTTGTTTGATAAGTCTAACACAGCAAGACGATCAATATTGGAAAGAGAAGGAGGAATTTTTCCAGAGAAATGATTTCTTGATAGGTCAAGGGAGTCTAGCAAACTTAAATTCCCAATCTCGAAAGGAATTTCTCCACTCAAATTGTTTCTTGATAAATTCAAAGAAACTAACCCGAACATGTATGTAATCGCTTTTGGCATTTCACCTGTCAAATTGTTACATGAGAGATCGATGCTTTGAAGAATCAATTCGGGATGTCTGAAGTTGCGTTCCACACCTTTCCACATCCATGTTATGTGAAGCACATAAGCGGTATCACCGAAAAAACTATAGATTTCAGAGTAACTTGCATTGTACCAATGCACACGACTTTGAGTTTCAGTTTTGTTGATGGTCTTTTCAGATAACGCAGTGAAATTGTTTAAGCAAGTTGGAATTCCTTCTGATAACTTATTCCTAGAAAGATCCAACAAGTGAATACGTTTCAAATAACATAGATGAAGGGCAAGATCTCCAGAGAAGTGATTCCCTCGCATGATCAAGATTATCAATCGCTGCATGCTTTCTCCAACCCATGATGGTATTGGTCCCGACAACATATTCTTACTCACATCCAACATAATTAAATTCTTGCAATTCTTCAAAGAGGAAGGCAATTCACCCATTAAACTATTGTTTCGTAACACTAAAGCTTCCAATTTAACAAGGTTGCCCATGGATACAGGAATCCTTCCTGACAATTTATTGTTACTTAAATCAAGAAACAATAATCTGTCTACAAATTCCCAACAATCTGGCAGTTTCCCGTTTATTTGATTATATGATAAATCCAAAGTGGCCAAGTTTGCAGATACCCTGTTTCCACATAAGAAATCTGAAAATTTATTTGCAGAGAGTAACAACTCGGAAGCCTCTAGCAAAAATAATGGAACTTTTCCCTCAAATTTATTTGAATTTAAAAATATAGATGGTTTGAATGGAAGCTTCAATTGCATATTAGGGATTGAACCAATGAGATTATTGTGAGACATATTCAAAACGTACATAATTTGCAACTTGTTCCAAAACCATTCTGGTACTAGATCATTCATCCCATTATGAGATATATCTAGTGTGACTAAGGAATTTTGAGTCTGGATCCAACTAGGGAAATTCGGACCTAACTTGCAAGATGCAAGACCCAAGAAGGTTAATTGAAAGGGAGGAACCCAATTGGAGCCAAATTTTAGAGACAAAGAGTTATGTGACAAATCTAAGTAATATAATTTGGAAAAGTTAGAAAGATGAGATTCAGTGACATCACCCTCTAAAGAATTCCCCTCCAACGATAAAATCTCAAACCTAGATAGTAGTTGGATGCTCTCGGGTATATTGCCTGTAATTTGGTTATAAGATAAGTTCAATTTCCCCAATGTGTGTCTGGTGCACCAAGAAGAATTTTGAATGAAGCTCAGAAATTCGCCCTCCAATCTGTTTTTTGAGAGGTCTAAGTATTGTAATCTGCACATGATGGCGAAGAAAGACGGAACTTTTCCCTGGAGTTTGTTATTGGAGAGAGAAAGATATTCAAGAGAGTTCATCGCTTTCCCAAATTCATCTGGAATGGTACCTTCCAAGAAATTATAATCAATGTGAAGGGTATGAAGATTTGTGGTGAAGTTAGAAAGCCAGTGAAATATAGAGCATGATTTTAACAAGTTATCATAGAGATCAAAGTAGAGAAGAGAAGATAAAGAATTCATTGCAGAACCGGAAGAAACCGAGAAACTCGGATCTATAATACTGCAGTTTACGAGATGAAGCTCTTGCATTTTGGAGCTGATATTAAAATTCCCAAGAAACATTGATGATGTTAGAATATTATATGAGAGGTCGAGGATCTTAATAGAAGGAAAATTTGGACCCGGAGAAGGTGAGAAATCTATATTATTGTGAGAAAGATAACGCTCTTGAAGATGAAGGGTAAAGTTAAACAAGAGTTGAGGTGTTGATGATGTCAACATATTAGAAGAGAGATCTAGGACGGTAAGAGAGGTGGAGTTGTTGGAAGAGTGAGAATGGAACAAAAACTGAATATCATTATCCAAAAGATTAGAATCAACTAACCTCAACTCTCTTAAGTTTGGAATGATTTTACTAATAGTTTGTAGCCACTGGTGAGAGGAACCAAGACTATAAAATGAACTCAGCTCAAGAATTTTTAAGGAATGGAGAGTACACAGCCACTGTGCATCCTTAGATTTTATTTCAAAATTGCCAACTAGTCGGAGAGTACGCAACAATGGAAGATTCCCTATGCTGAAAGGGATTGCTCCATAAAGGGAACTTGAAATGTAGTTTGGCTTATATGGAGCAGTGTTACTTCCGAGACTGAGATATTGTAGCTTTCTGAGATTCCCAATTTGACATGGGATTTTGACGGTAAGATAAAATACTCCAAGATCGAGATAATGTAAGTGTTTGAGATTCCCAAACTGCATAGGAATTTCTCCCCAAAAATAATTATCTCGAAGATCCAAATAGCGTAGTTCCGAGAGATTTCCAAGTGTGGAAGGAATCCTCCCCGACAAATAAGAATCAGAGAGATCAAGATATCTTAAGTTGGTGACGGAGCCCATGAAGTCGGGGATGAGACCAGGTACAAAATGATTATGGCTGAGATCCAGATGTTGAATATATGGCAATTGAATGAGTGAAGTGTCATAGTTTCCATGAAGATCAAGTAGTTGTACATGACCAGTTTCATGGTTGCAGAGAACGCGTTTCCATTTGCAGCAATCTGTATTATCGGTCCAAGTGGAGAGCATGCCAAAGTCATCTATGAGGCCTTCTTTGAAACTCAGGAGTGCTTGCTTCTCCCTCTCTATGCACTTTCCTTCACCACTTTTACTTGAGTTCTTCAATGTCAAGCTAATTCCAGAGGTATGCAATGAAAGCAAGAGAAGAACATAAGATGTTTTTAGAAAATAAGCACTCATTATAGTTTTTCTGATACTGGAAAATCTTAACAAACAAGACTACTTTTTTCTTTTTCAGCTGTGATGTTAAGAAAGCTACATCGTATAATTTATATACGGACAGGCCGTGACTTTCCAAAAATCTATCATATGCCTAAACAATTTTCTTTTTTAATTTGGACTTTTTTTTTGCCCGAGCGTGGAGATGATGGTTGAATTAGCTTTTGTCGAGTTAGATACTTTTATCTCCTAATTCTATACTTGGTAAGCTAATTATATTCACATATAATATAATTAATATAGTAAATAAATGTAAGTGGTGCAGTTTGGATATGGAGTAGTTTTAATAACTCAATCCTTTAGAGATTATAAGTTCAGTGTCTTATATATTAACAAGCCGTAATGTTTATATTTAGGTTATATGATATTATATCTTTAAAACGTGAGGTATAGGTAGAGATGACAAATAAACTCGTATCCGTGGGTATTGTTCGAACCCGTTCCTGTTTTGACGGGGAATCCCCGCATTGACTGGGTATGGGTATGGGTATGGGGAATCCCCGACTTTTTCAATTGGGTATGGGGATGGGTATAGGGATGTACATATCCCGCCATATTACCCGTCCCCGTTTAAATTAATATTCCTAATTAATTAAATAACCACATATATATATATATATATATATATATATTATTTTTTATTTATTCTAATTATTTGGTTTGTCATGAAACTCATTCGCATTTCAATTATATTTTTCATCTTATCATACTCTTAATGTAATTATGTTCAAAATATGTATGTTAATTAAAAATTTTTATGTCTCACATTTGAATATTTCTATTATTTTTTAATATTTTTATTTAATGTATATTTTTCTTTCACATGAAAATATTTAATACTCTCAATTTAAGTATTTAATAGCACAAACATTTCGTTTACTAGGTAATATACAAAAATCATTTACTTATTATTCTTATTATTAGTTTTTGTTTCATTTGAATAACTTTTTTATTTCACTAAAAAAAGTTTTGTTATTTCTCAACCACTGAGTATAAATGTTTATATTTGAAAAGTTTTTTAGATTTCTAATATATTTTTTAATTTATCATACCCTTAATTATACATTTGTTTTCCTTTGTGCGATTTCTTTCAATAGTCTCTCAAATTGTTTGTAAACATTTGTTAATTTTTTAATATTTTTATTTCTTGTTTATTTTCATTATGTAGAATACTATTTTCATATATTTTATATAATTATTTTTTATTTTTTAACTCATTATCATTCATACTATAATTTTTTCACTATAATTGTATAAATAACTTTTATTTACTACAACATAAAAATTTAATGTAATTGTCATTAATATTTTTTTATCACCATCCAACATAATTGAAGTTCAAAAGATACAAGATATATGTTAAAATTTTATTATTATGATTATTATTTGTTCTTTGTATCATTTTGATTAAGTAATATATTATAACTTTTATTAGTGTATAAAAAAGAGATTCATTAGAATTTAAAAGATTGAAGTAAATTAACATTTAAAATATATTTTAATTTGAATATTTGTTTTCCGTTTATATTTTCTTAAAAATATTTTTAAATTTTATCAACTAGGTTTCATTAATCTTTGCAAATTTAATAAATGTGTTGGTTCTCATAGAATTTTATTTTGTATTATAATCTAAAATGTAAAAAATTATAATTTATTTTAAACTTTTATTATGATTATTATTTGTTCTTTGTATCATTTTGATCAAATGATGTATTATAACTTTTATTAGTGTATAAAAAAGAGATTCATTAGAATTTAAAAGATTGAAGTAAACAAACATTTAAAATATATTTTAATTTGAATATTTGTTTTCCTGTTATATTTTCTTAAAAATATTTTTAAATTTTATCAATTGGGTTTCATTAATCTTTGCAAATTTAATAAATGTGTTGGTTCTCATGAAATTTTATTTTGTATTATAATTTAAAATGTAAACAATTATAATTTATTTTAAAATATTTGATATCGAATAAACAACCATCATTCTAATAATGAATATTTGATAATATTATGTTTCCTTTATCATAATTTTTTTTTTATTTTATAAAAATTAATTAAAATTAATATTGAAATAGTAAGAAAATGTGTATGGGTATGGGTAGGAGATTATACCCGTTATCCGGTGGGGATGGGGATGGGTCAAAAGTTTAATACCCGTTGGATTTGGGTATGGGAATGGGGATGGATTTTTTTTACGGGGATGGGTATGGGATAGCGAAACCCGTGTCCGCCCCTCCCCGTTGCCATCCCTAACGATAATATATACTTTCATCTTTTTTGTCAATATTTTCACATTTTCTTTTTCCCTTTTTCACATTATTGTGCCACTCTTGGTGACAAAATATGTTTTTGAAATTTCCTTTATAACCATGTCCGTAATTAATATCATGATCACGATCATGAAAATATAAATCAAGTGTTGTTGCATTCACTTCTAGGAATGGAGTAGAACCAATTGGATACGTTTCATGATTTTCTATCAAAAGCTCATTCCTTTATTCAGTCATACAAAGGCATGAAATAAATTCATAATATTTATTGTTGCATTCACCTCTAGGAATAGAGCAGATTAGGTGGATCTCATGATTTTTCATCAAAAGTTTTATTGTTTTGTCCAACCATACACAGACATGAAATAAATTCATAATATTTGTGAAATCTCTTTTCACAATATTTTTGTCGCATGAGAAAATTAGTTCCTTAAATGCTTTATTTATTTCTTTAATGGTATCCCCAGATCCATTGCATCTAAATGTATCTCAACATTTAAAATCCAATATAAGGAATTCTTCCTTGTAATATCAAGATGACAAATTCATAATTTGTAAGATTTGATATGTTTAAAATTAGTAATAATAATAGTAATAATCACATAAAAAAATAATAGAGGAAGGATTAGGAAAAGTCTGGATTGAGACACGCAGAACACTATCATTAGAGAGGAAAAGCTTTCACAATTCCTTAGATTCCTCAGTTGGTTGGAGTATCGTGCTGATAACGCGTTATAAAATATAGATAATAATAGAGAGAAGTAGAGAAATAATAATAGAGAGAAGAAGTAAAGGAAGAATAGAGAATGAGCAAATGAGGAGCAACTTTTTTGTGTTGTGTATTATTATTGATAGGAAGAGTCATATTTATAGATTCAACATGTAATCCATAAAGGAAACAAATCAAGTAATTAATACAAATATTTACATACAAAATAATGAATTATATAAGTATCAATCTTATAAGTAGATTTATCAAATCATTGGACAATCATTGATTCATAATAAATATAATGAAATTTTATGAAATTGCATATTTATTTGGGTGGATGGTAATGTGAGCATGTTTTGTTATTTGTGAAAGTGTGTTTATCATTGGTTTTACCATAGTCGGATAGATTGTCTTATGATGGCAATGTGTTTCACTTTTGGTTTGGGAGACCATGTAAAGGCGATGTATTTCACTTTGGTTGAAAAGACTATCTTGTTAGGGCGGTGTGTTCTAGTTTTGACAGGAAAGGATGTCATTTCAGAACGTTTTGTTCCATCAAAGCTGAGGAGACAGTCTTATGAAGGCAATGTATTCCACTGTAGCTAAGGAAGCTACCATTTGAGGGTGTTGCATGTGCATCTTAGTGAAAATAAAATTTTATTTATTTTCAAAATGGCCTTGAACTTTAACCGATTTGTAAAGTTTTTAAAAAAAATTATTTTCACTTTTTTATGTTAGCTTATTATTCTATTTTTCTTTGTTTCTTTTATTTATTATTATATTATTGTGATGATAGCTTAATATACTTTTATATCGTATGGGAGCATGGGAAGACTCAGGTTATGATGCACAGTCATGAAAAATGAGTTAGACAAATATGAGAAATTATTAATAAATTTTGGAAGTAAAACATTATTTATTTTTATTTATTCATTTTAATAAAATAGGATTAATCACTTCCGCGTCATTCTATCAAATTCCATATTTCAGCTCACTTCGGCGAGAAGCTTCCTCTGTCATTAACGCTCTCTTAAATTATCAGCCTCTGAAAGAGTTTCCCTCAAACAAACAAAAAGAATGGTAGTTGACTTTACGTGTAGGAGAAGTGGTGATAATGATAAAGTTATAGGGACTTCAATACTCAACCTACAACACATGAAAAGGGTTTCTATGAAAATGAAGAAAAAGACTTATGATCTTGATTGCAACGTTGAATATTTGCAGGAGAATTGATTTTGAACAAGAAGATGAAGCATGAGGCCAGCAATTTCTGTTAACATAAATTATAAAAAAAAATTGTGTTAGCAGGAAAGAATACATTGTTGGGAATAACTGTGAGTCAAAAGTCTCATATTGGATATAATAGACATAGTTAAACACTATATAAAAATAAATAAAAGTCTATAACATCATTACCTATTGTCTTAAGGTTTTAGGATAAAAGTGGTGTTAATGACTTAAATGTGTGAGACTAATGTAATATAACCATATGGAACCACAATCTCTCGATAATCATAACTCATATGATGAAACATAACCCAACATACATCGATGTTTTAAAATGAACAAAAAAAATTATAATGTAGAATGCAATAATGTATGCAACTAGTATTTTTATCCGTGCAACGCACGGGATATCAAATTTTAAAATTAAAAATTACAGTATATTTATTAAATTAATTTGAAATTATAAAAATATAATTAAATTTAATATAAATTTTATTTTATAAAATTCAATAATAATATTTTAATTGATTTTACAATAAAAATGTATTTAAGTTATTTATATATATTTTTAATAAAATGTATTATATATAATTATTTTAAATAATATATTAAGATTTAGATAATTAAAATTAAGAAATCAAATTTAATTTTGAATGAAATATTGAATAAAAAATGTAGAAAAATATAATAGTTGTTTCTCTAATAATAAAAATGATGGACGATATAGAAATTGTTGAGTAGACTTAATAAAGATACAAACATTAGATGATACAAAAAATGTAAAGAATAAGCGATATAAACGAAACAAATAGTTAGATCTGACAAAATATAAGAAGAAAATGAGTTGTTCGGTTGAGAAAACTCAAAATAAAATTGACTTCTGGGTTTAAACCTGTAAAAAAACGCATGAAAAAGTTAGATCTGACAAAATATAAGAAGAAAAATAGATGTTCACTTGAGAAAACTCAAAATAAAAACAACTTCTGGGTTTAAACCTGTAAAAAAACGCGTGAAAAAGATAGATCTGACAAAAAATAAGAAGAAAATGAGTTGTTCGCTTTAGAAAACTCAAAATAAAATCAACTTCTGTGTTCTTACCTGTAAAAAAGCGCATGAAAAAGTTAGATCTGACAAAATATAAGAAGAAAATGAGTTGTTCGCTTGAGAAACTCAAAATAAAATCGACTTCTGGGTTCTTAGCTGTAAAAAAACGCATGAAAAAGTTAGATCTGACAAAATATAAGAAGAAAATGAGATGCTTGCTTGAGAAAAATCAAAATAAATACGACTTCTGGGTTTAAACATCTGAAAAAACGAATGAAAAAGATAGATCTGACAAAAAATAAGAAGAAATGAGTTGTTCGGTTGAGAAAACTCTAAATAAAATCGACTTCTGGTTTTAAACCTGTAAAAAAACGCATCAAAAAGTTAGATATCAGAAAATATAAGAAGAAGATGAGTTGTTCGGTTGAGAAAACTCAATAAATTCGAATTCTGGGTTAAAACCTGTAAAAAAACGCATGAAAAAGTTAGATCTCACAAAACATAAGAAGAAAATGAGTTGTTCGGTTGAGAAAACTCAAAATAAAATCGACTTCTGGGGTTAAACCTGTAAAAAAAGGCATGAAAAAGTTAGATCTGACAAAATTATAGATGACATTTTCTGTTTAGATAAGGTTTTCTTCATCACGACTAATTAATGTATGTTTTTGTATCACAAAATTTGCAGCTTACGGGAGGCTATTGATTTGACTTCTCTTAATTATAAGATAATCTATTTGAATTTTTAGTTTATTTTCTCTATATGTCAAATGCATTAACTACCAGTTCGGTCTCAAGACAACTACAGAAATATCTCACAGCAGAATTGCATATCAATAATATGACATGATGTTGGTTTTGCAAGTTTCTGATGAAGTGTTTAACAGTTTTGTGATTTAAAATTTAATATTCAAACGTCCATTTGAATGATTTCCAAGTCATTTAAGTCTTTTCTCTCGTTATTCGTTCGGTGTTCGTGTTCATCAACAGCTCAGTCAGTAAATATTAAAAATGTTGTGATGCTAAAGTTAGTGCAAGATCGGTCGGTTTAAAGTAATCAATATTATAATTAATGTAAGATAAAAGTTTCAACAATCATACAATTGACATATATTTCTAGTTTTTCCCATGAACGCGTGATTAATGTCGGCCTAACCATGGCCCAATCCTTTTTAATCCTGATTACAGACTTGTTTATGTTAATTAAATGACTAGCTGGCTTTCAAATGTGTTGTTCGGACGATGATCGACCGACTATTAATAGAAAATGACATGTTCATCGGTAGCACGTAGCAAGTAGGGCTGGGCAAAAATAACTGCACTGTACTGAACTACCACAAACTGCACTGAACTAAAAAACAGTTCGGATGAACTGCACTGAACTGAAAAACAGTTCAGACGAACTGAACTGTTTTTCTGAAAAATAAACTGGACTGAACTGCACTGTACTGAACTGCACTGCACTATAATATGAACTGTACTGAACTGTTATAAACTGAACTGTTTTATGAACTGCACTATATCAGAACTGAACTGCACTATTTTTTAACTGAACTGCACTATTTTTTAACTGAACTGCATAATTTTTTACTGAACTGCACTATTCTTGAATTGAACTGCACTAATTTTTAACTTAACTACACTATTTTTGAACCGTTTTTGAATCGAATTGCACTGATTTTGAATAAACTTCACTATTTTTGAACCGAATTGTACTATTTTTGAACCGAATTGCATTGATTTTAAACTGAATTGCATTATTTTTGAACTGAATTGCACTGTTTTTGAACTGAATTACATTATTTTGAACTGAATTGCACTAATTATATATGATTGTAATACGCAATAATAATATAAAGTTTATAATTTGAAAGTGCTTAGGAAATAATACTTGAAATAAGCCTCATACTTCAATACACCAAAATCAAAATATTTATACATCTTAATAGATAGGTTCTCTAGTAGGTTCTCCCATAAACAACATCAAAATGTTAATACATCTTAATACATTTTCAATCATCTAAATTAATTGCACTTGAAGGTCCCACTTCGTCTTGAAAAGTTATATCTACACAAAAAAAAAAATATTTTAGGCTTTCATATAAAGTATCAACTAAAAAGTATATAAAGTTTTGATATAAACTCACCTTGCTCAAATTCATCAAGCTCTTTAGGATCCTCATTGAAAAGTATAGAGAAAGGTGTTCCTCTTAACCAATCTTGTGTGCAAACAAGTACTTCCACTATTTTAGGCGTTAGGCAACTACGATAAGGATTAACCACCCTTCCTCCTGTACTGAATGCACACTCTGATGCTACGGTAGAGATGGGAATGGCTAACACCTCTCGAGCCATGTTTGCAAGGATAGGAAATCTAGTTGAGTTGACCTTCCACCAATGTAAAACATCAAGCTCAACTGACTTTGTATAAGGTTCAGGATCCTCTCTCAAATATTTATCAAGCTCTGATATATAATCAAATCTACGTCCTGTAGCTCTTAGGTAGAAGCTCATGCCATGAGGATCATCATCTTCATCATCTAGTTGGGATTCTTGTTGGCTACTTTGAGAACCCTCCTCAACCCCTTGATATTGATCATAAAGTGTTTTTAAAGATGACAATAATTTTGATTTCAATCCACTGGCCATGCTAGGTTCAAATATATAGTCAATGAAGTAATTAACAAAATCCAACTTACTCCTTGGGTCAAGCACAACAGCAATCAATAATAAGATATTAATTCCATTGGGATTTCCCCAATATTTGTCATACTTACCCTTCATCCTCATTGCCATCAATCTTATGCTCACATCAGTACTCTCAGAATATTGTCGAATCTTTTTACCAATTCCAAACACTTCCTTCATATACATATGACTAGTGACATAAGAAGAACCAGAAATCCGCATGGTAGAGTCATAAAACATCTTTAAGAATGGTAGAACAGACCTCGCATATTCCCAATCCTCTTCTAGTGGCACACCACTACTTTTGGCCATTTCAGCACCAAATTTCTTATCTTGCATATCTAGCAAGACAAAGGCATCTTTGTACTTCAAGCTTGCCTCTAACATTAGATAAGTTGAATTCCATCTGGTTTCAACATCAAGGCAGACAAGACCTCTATAAGAAATTCCCTCTTGTTCAACACAGGCCTTGAATCTAGCAAATCGAGCTGGAGAAGATTTGACATATTTAACTGCACTTCGAATTTTTGAAATTGAATCTTTTATCTCTTTTAACCCATCCTTCACAATCAAACTTAATATATGTGCACAACAACGCATATGAACATATTCTCCCTTTAAGACAAGACAATTCCATGATAACATCCTTCTTTTGAGGTATTGGACCCCAACATCATTTGCTGTAGCATTATCCACAGTGACACTAAGGACTCGCTTCAACTCCCAGTTATTCAAACAAGCCTCAACATGTTTAGCAATGAGCTCCCCTGAATGACCTGTTGTTTGAGAAAAATTCAAAATTTTCTTATGAAGCTTCCAATCTTCATCAATAAAGTGAGCTGTTAAACTCATGTAGTTTAGGTTTTGGATTGAAGTCCATGTGTCTGTAGTTAAGCAAACCCTCCCACACTGCTTTGATAGAAAAATTTTTAACTTTGCTTTTTCCTCTTCATAGAGTTCCCACATTTCACGCCTCAATGTAGTGCGGGATGGGACCTCAAACCGTGGTTGCAAGGATCGTACAAAGTCACGGAAGTCTTCATCTTCCACAAATCGAAAAGGAAGCTCGGACTTCACAAACATCTTCACCAACTTCATTCGAGATGCATTTTGGTCAAACTTAGAAATTGTTGGTGAAGGGCTAACACTAGCCCCTTCTGTAGTTGATGATGACATTTTTTTCCTTTTGAATGCTTCTCTATTTGGATTTTCCTTGCATCTTATCAAATGATTCCTCATCCCACTTGTTCCAGCCAAATATTTAATCAAATCACCACAGTAATTGCACTTAGCCTTCTTCTCAGAATAAGGGTCTTGTTTGGTAAAATGCTCCCACACATCTGATCGACCTTTACTATGCTCAGTTGATGATGTAGCCATAAAAGGAGGTAAAGGATCAATCCCAGAAGTAGCTGGTGTGAGAGTTTCGACAGTTTCTGGCAATGTAAAATCCATCTGATCCAAGATTGCAGCTTATAAACTTGATTGTTTTGTTCTCCAACCTGAATTCATCTTCTCCAACCTGATTACATATTTATATCAGTATGGTTGCCTGATGCAGAGACAAACATGTTTGTGCTAAGCCATAGCTTCAATGCAAAGACAGAAATCAAGTGGACAAATATATAACAGAATGCATGAATGATGAGAAAAAAATGCTTCATTTTGGTGAGGAATCAGAGGTTGCTAAATGGTTATACATCTACTCATTTATAGAAAAAAATGGGTAAGAGTATGCAGCCAGGTCAATTGTTGTTTACTGAAAACAATTTTATTATTTCAAGGAAAGGAATACTGGAACAGAAAATAGTGAAAATTGAAAGAACATTTCCATGTAGATTGAATGACAAACAGAAAAAGGAGATAACTCTCCAAAGGTCTGCCACTTTCAAAGGCTTTCCTTTTTATAACCGAGACACCAGTTCCTGATGTGCATATTTCTCTGGGTGAAGCCTCCTCTACAATCTCTAACTGTTTATATATGCTAATCCCTTGTCCCTACAACTCCAACCACCCAGCTAGTTCTGTAACTACAGCTAATTAGTCTCATCTTTAATTCTTCTGTCTTGAATCTTATTAAGTTGGGTACAAATTTTTTTCCCATTATAAAGGAGTGCGCAGGCCTGTTATCATTTACTTATAATGCTAAACAGAATCAGTTGTTTTCTGTTGCCAGCATATTATGTGTAAACAGAAATCAGGATATTTGATTTCTACTCTCTACTTTTGTTGAGAGAATAAACCAGCTTGTATAATTTAGAGAGGTTTTAATTACTTAAACTCAAAAGCCACTTGTTCACATCTACTTGCAAAACTCTAGTGTGCTTAGGACATTTTGAAACCAACTTTACATAGGGCTGTACTGCTATTTTCTTCTGTATTTGACTGTGCTTAGGACATTTTGAAACAATTTTTAAGCCACCACTAAATTTCTCCAGACTTGAGATTGAAGGAAAGATAAGATGGTCAACATTTTCTTTTTGGATCAAATCAAATGTGTGAACGAGAATATACTCAAACTTTGTCTGCCATTAAGAATTTAAGACCCTGATCTAAATGTATCTTATGTGAACCTCAGCATAATAATTAATTAATCAAATTTTACAGAAGGTTTGTTATACTACTGACATAATTAACTAAAGGTTTTGCTCTAGGTGATGAAGAATCACAAAACGGATTCAGAAAAGTAAAAGATGACTGCAACACAATGATTTATCTTTATCATGATTGCGATTTATTCTACATTATGACATCAGCATTGTGGTAATGCACTTTATGAACTAAGTGTTTCAGCAAAGAAAAAGAAAGAACAGAAAAAAGTTGTAAATTTGCTAGAGACGTAATGTAATAAAAAAAAAGGAAAATGAAATAAGAAAGGATAAATATCTACCGTATACACTGATTGTAATGGATTAGAAACAAGATTTATTTATTCATTTTGATTTTTTTTTCATAAAAAATGTTAATTTAGTTTTTTAATTTTTTAATTTTAATTTAATCTTGACGTATGATAATTAATGCAATTTATTGCAACTATTTCTATCCATCTCATTTTTCATTTCACTTTGGTGCCTTTGCCAGCCTCACCTACCTAAACTTATCTACTTCTTCCTTCCAAGGTCAAATTCCTTCACAAATCTCACACCTTTCCAAATTAGCCACCCTCGATCTTTCCTTTAACTTTGATTTAACGTGGAAAGAAGACAGTTGGAAGAGACTACTCCAAAATGCAACACATCTAACAGAGCTTGTTTTGGATTATACAGACATGTCTTCAATTTCAACCAAGACTCTCAATTTGTCTTCCTCTTTAGTTACTCTTAGTCTTTCAGGGACTCAGCTAAGAGAAAACTTGACAGACGGTATCTTTTGTTTACCAAATCTTCAACACCTCGATCTTTCATATAATTTGTACCTTAGAAGCCATCTTCCAAAAGTTAGTTGTAGCACTACTTCTCTTAATATCTTAGATCTTTCACTTTCTCAGTTCCAAGGCTCAATCCCTCCATCCTTCTCTAACCTCTCACATCTTACTTCATTGGACCTCTCATGTAACTCTCTTGTCGATTCAATCCCATCCTCACTCCTAACCCTTCCACGTCTCTCTTTTCTCAATCTCCTTAGTAATAGTCTTAGTGGTGAAATCCCAAATGTCTTTCCACAGGCAAACAAATTTAAAGAATTGCATTTCAATGGTAACAACTTAGGAGGTGAGCTGCCATCAACACTTTCAAATCTTCAACATCTCACTCTCTTGGATCTTTCAGTTAATAAATTCAGTGGTCAGATCCCAGACGTGTTTGTCGGGCTAACCAAATTGAATGTTCTCTATCTGTCATATAACAATTTTGAAGGAAAAATCCCATCTTCATTGTTTGGCTTAACTCAACTTTCGGAACTGAAATTTTCTTATAATAAGTTACAAGGCCCTTTGCCCGACAAAATATCAGGATTTTCCAGTCTAGTTAGCTTATCATTTGATAACAACTTGATGAATGGGTCAATTCCTTCATGGTGTTTATCCTTGCCATCTTTGGAGTATTTGTTTCTATGGAAAAATGAATTCACAGGGCTCGTCTATGCAAACATATCAAATTCCTTGATGTATCTAGATTTCTCCTACAACAAGTTACAAGGTAATATACCAGAAATAATTTTCAACCTTGTAAATCTTACTAAATTAGATCTATCATCCAACAACTTAAGTGGATATATTCACTTTTCACTTTTCTCTAAGCTTCCAAATTTGGAATATCTTCTCCTTTCCCAGAATGATCTGTTATCCCTAAATTTTGAATCTAATGTCAACTACACTTTTTCCTCGTTACTGATGTTGGACTTATCTTCTACAAGTTTAGTTGAATTTCCAAAATTAGCAGGAAAAGTACCACTGAAACTGGGTGAGGAATGGTATCACTGAAACTGTTGTTACTAACATCCAGAGTTAGCAGATTGGGAAAAGATGAGAAATTGAGTGTGAAGAGTACCTTTTATGCCATGATTTCTTTCTCAACTGGGTTTCAAGTTATTGACGAACAAATCCCTAACAGCAGGTTCATCCCAAAAGATTAGAATGATCGAATTGGAGAAAAAAGAAGAAGCGAAATGAAAACCTAAAGATATAAAGAGATCACCTTCGACGGCAACAATCTTCAACGGCGGCGAAACCTTCGACGGCGGCGAAACCTTCGACGGCAGCGAAATCTTCGACGGCGGTACAACCTTCGACGGCGGCGAGTGACGGAGACAGGATCTGTGTGGTTGAATCTCGGTGGAGAAAAAAGAAGAAGTGTGTGTGGACTGATCTGGATCGAAGAGAAAGTAAAAATCACAGTTCAGTGCACTGATGTGAACAGTTAACTGTTTGCAGTACAGTTTTTCTAACTTTAACTACAAAACAGTACAGTTTAATTTTACTGTTAATAATTCAGTTATTTTTGGTTTAAAACAGTACAATTAACCTAAGTACAGTACAATTCAGTTATTTTTGCCCAGCCCTAGTAGCAAGTAATAAATATTGTTTTTGGCAGCTGCTTCATTTTCAATTACGCCTCCCATTTGCCTCTACATCTCTCATCTGTAGCCTATCTTCTCCTCTAACCCTAAAAAGGAGGAAAACCATCATGAATGAAGGAGAAGATCCAAGGAGGAGCGTGAGAGCTTCTCAATACACTTAACAACCTCCGAGAGACTATCCCAAATGCCCAAAAGTGATTTCTATTCATGAAAGCAAGGAATCCCTCTAGACCCTTCAAAAGAACATGTTTAAATACCCATTTTTAACACATCAGTGTCGTCGATGCTTGGCGCTATAAGTTAATAAGTGAAACAACAGCTTTTGTGAAGCCATTGCCCGACACAATTGACGACTGCCTGACGCACTAGCCAAGGCTTGGCCACCCCCAATAGCCTCTGTGAAACAGTTTTTAGGTTAAAAGTGGTGTCAAATGACTTATATGTATAAGACTAATTCATATATATATATATATATATATATATATATATATATATATATATATATATATATATATATATATATATATAACCACAGTCTTTCAATGACTATAACACATATGAAAAATATATAAACTCAACAATTAGACCTATCAAAAAACAATCTCAGCAGAAGAATCCCATGGGGAGGACATTTTGAAACCTTTGATGACTCTTGTTTTGAAGGAAATGGGGTGGCTCGTTCTTAACGTGGACTTGTGTTGAACAAACGAAAATATTGTCTTGAAATTCTCTCAGAGTTTGGCTTCACTGCCTGCAAGCCTGCCGACACTCCTTCCAACCTCACTGTAAAACTGAATGCTGAGAGTGGTGATCTCTTGGATGATTCAACAAGCTTTAGACGTTTAATAAGAAAGCTCATTTATTTGACTAAACCCGTCCAGATATATCTTTTTGCCATTCACCTTGCAAAAAATCATTCTTTTCACGAAAGAAGCAAACACATTGAAGTGGATTGCCACTTCATACGAGCCAAAGTTGTTGAAGGACTCCTTATTCTCTCACATGTTCCATCCAAACATCAATTAATCGACGTGCTTACCACGTCTATGTATATATCCATCTTCTTTTTAAACCAATTTGTCCAAGAAGGGTCTACTCATCATCCATACTCCATCTTGAGAGGGGTTATTAGTGATACAAAAGATCCTTCCTCTGGCCTAACAACTTTGCAAAACTATTTCTGATAGACAATTGTTTTCTTTGTTTTATGTTGAACTCTTTTTTGGTGTATATAAACCTGTCTCTGTAATAATATCAGTTGACTTTATCTTTTCTCTCACAAGGATCGTTGTTCACCTTTCTTCAAACATGTTCTCGTATCACTAATAGTGGATATGAAGATGAGTGTGGATGAAGAGGAGAAAATAAAATTTTGTAAGTGGAGAAATTTGACATGTTTATTTGGATCTTTGGATTGAGAATAATTTACGGTTTAGTCAACAATAAATTAAATAAATATTAAAGATATATTATACTAGCATTGATCTAATCAATTCAATGCTAATTTAAATAGATAAAATTATTGTAGGTCTAACCAACACGGACTTAAATAAATATAAATATAAATACTTGGATTTTGACAAAAAAGATTTATCTATTTTGAACTAAAAAAATCAATTTCATCCTTATAATTAGGAAAATAGTATCTTCACTACGGTTATATTTCATTTATATTACAATAAAAAAAAGTTTTATTAATAGTTGATGTTATTGAGCACGCATTTGGTATGGTATGTGATAATTGTTGGTGTGTTTAGCATATGAAAAATTAATATTAGTATTAATAGGCAATTACCTTAATGACATACCAAACATGTGTTCAATTGCCTAAATGACTTTAATGAAATTTATTAAAACTAATGGAATTAAATCTTTGTGCTAAAATTGTTCTTTTCTTTTTTCTTAAATATGTTAATATTTATTTTATTTGACCGATTATTGTGTTAACCTTAGAGTTAATATAAACAAATATAAAGAAAAAATAAGTTTGAAAAACGTATTACTTTAATGTGAAAAGAATCGGTATTTGAATAAATATGTTTAATATCAGACCGTGACATGATAAATATTGCAAAAGTAGGAAACACGATAACAAGATCATTAAATTAAAAGGTGTGATAAACATAAAGGACACAAGATAATTATTTATTTATTTTTGGTTTCACATAACTGTAAGAGTCCTAACAACGAAACTTATATAATTATAGTAGAATGATAATTTCGGTTGGTTTTCGAGTCAAATTTACTCAATTTTTTTAATCTGTCTTTCTTTGTTCTTGTCTAATAAATGGATAAGCTGAGCCGCTCAGCGTTTTCTTCCACCTATTTTAATTGATAATGCCTTATTTTCTAAATGAAGTTAATGTCATTTTCATATCTATACCTGTTGTCGCATTTTGTTGGCCTGAAGGGTTTCCTTCGATTTTCCTTTCATTTAGTACGTTCAACCTTTGAAACTTTCTTCCTTGCTTGACTAGGAAATTAAATAAAAACAGGGCCAAGAAATTAATCCTCGCTCACGTATGCCAACTACTTAAAATATCCTAATGCTGAGCAAATAATAATTTTAATGGTGTTGTTGATTGATCTTTTATTCATACCACGGTTTAGAGCATAGAAGAAATTTCGTATCAAGAAAATAGTAATGGGCAGTTACTTTCTCAGACTATTGTTATCAGTGTTTGTTCTGCTTATCAAAGTATCCGTTCTTGGATTGAACTCGCCATCAGAGAGTTCTTATGTGAAATGCAAAGAGAGGGAGAAACAAGCACTCCTCAATTTCAAACTAAGTGTGGAAGATTACTATGGCATGCTGTTCACATGGAGGGACGATAACAGAGATTGCTGCAAATGGGAGGGTATTGAATGCAACAATGAAACTGGTCACATAGAGAAGCTTGATCTTCGTGGTTCAACATCGCATTATTTGTCAGGTTCAATCAATATCACTTCATTGGTTGACTTACAAAATTTGGAATATTTGGATCTCAGCTATAATATTTGTCTCGGATGTCAAATTCCAGCATCCATCGGCTCCTTTCAGAGCTTAAGATATCTCAATCTATCACAGTTAATTTTCATAGGGACAATTCCCTATGAACTGGGAGATCTATCAAAGTTAGAGTGTCTTGATCTTAAAAGTAATGATCTTCATGGAGAAGTTCCTTCACAACTTGGAAATCTGTCACAATTGAAGTATCTCGATCTTTCAAACAATCGACTTGCTCATGCAATTCCTTCTCAACTTGGAAGTCTATCACATTTGAGGTATCTCGATCTTTCTGGAAATCAACTTTCTCATTCAATTCCTTCTGAACTTGGAAATCTGTCACATTTGAGGTATCTCCACCTTTCTGGAAATTCACTTTCCGGAGCACTCCCTTTCCAGGTTGGAAATCTTCCTCTCTTGCATTCTCTTAGACTTGATGGACGTAACGGTCTTAATTTAAAGGATGAAAAGTGGCTAACTTCTCTCTCTTCATTAACAACTCTCAGTCTCTATTCATTTTCTTATCTTGACTTCTCTCATCCCTGGCTTCAAATTATTAGTGACCATCTTCCAAACTTACGAGAGTTGACTCTAGTCCGATGTGGTCTTTCAGATCATCATCTTTCATCTTTGTTTCCTTCTCAATCCAACATTTCCACTTCACTTTCCATCCTTTATCTCTCTGATAATATACTGACGTCATCAACATTTCAATCGTTGTCCAACTATAGCTCTAATCTCCAAGAGCTTCATCTTTCTGGTAATAACATTGTCTTGTCATCTCCTCCCTATCCAAACTTTCCTTCTCTTGTGCTCCTTGATCTCTCTTCTAATAATCTAACTCAAGCATCAATATTTCAAGGAAATCTCAATTTCAGCACCAAACTGCAGGTACTTATGTTGTCTGAATGCGGCCTCACTGATAAAAGCTTTCTTGTATCATCTGCTTACATTAAAAATTCTCATTCCCTTGTCACCCTTCATCTCTCGAATAATCTATTGAAATCATCCGTTGTATTTCATTGGCTTTGCAACTTCTCCGCCAATATTCAATGCCTTTCCCTACATTATACATTGTTAGAAGGTCCCATTCCAGATGCAGTTGGGAATGTAATGAAATCTCTTGAAGTTCTCGGAATTGGCTCCAACAAACTGAAAGGCGATATTCCAGCTTCCCTTGGGAGCATATGCACATTGAAGACATTATACCTTAACAGTAACAGCCTGAGTGGGAAAATTTCTAGCTTCATTCAGAATACCTCAAGGTGCAACAACCCTGCACTTGAGGTGTTAGATTTATCTAACAACTTAATTATTGGAGAAATACCAGAAAGCATTGGGTTGCTTCATCAGTTGCAGTTTCTTTTTCTTGAGGAGAATTATTTGGAGGGTGATATCAATGAATTGCATCTCACAAATTTGTCCCAATTGTTGAAACTAGACTTATCAGACAACTCATTGTCATTAAAGTTTGCTACCACTTGGATTCCACCCTTCCAATTACTTAGTTTGGGACTAGCTTCATGCAAGTTGGGTCCTAGCTTTCCAAGCTGGCTCCAGTCTCAAAATCAGCTAAGCTTCCTTGATATTTCTGATGCGGGGATTCATGACTTTGTACCAGATTGGTTTTGGAACAAGTTACAGTTTATAAGTAGGATAAATATGTCCTATAACCGTCTCAAAGGTGTGATTCCGAATCTAACAATGAAGTATGTCAACTATGGTCCCGAGGCAATAATTCTAAATTCAAATCAATTTGAAGGTGTAATTCCTACGTTTTTGTCACACGCTGGCACGTTGGATTTGTCAAGAAATAAGTTTTCAGATTTAAATACATTATTGTGCAGAAATAGAGTAATAAAAGACATGCATACTTTGGATTTATCAAATAATCAAATAATGGGACAAATGCCTGAGTGTTGGGAACATCTAAGTTCATTAGTCCATAGGTACTCTTGTTAACTTGCAGGCTCTGGTGCTACGAAACAACAATTTTAACGGAGAACTGCCACTTACATTGAAAAACTGTTCTAGATTAGATTTATTAGACGTGAGTAACAATTTGTTGTCTGGTCCAGTACCTTCTTGGATCGGGGAAAATATGCAACAATTGAAAATCTTGAGCTTGAGAGTAAATCACTTCTTTGGAAGTGTTCCTGTACAACTCTGCTGTTTGAGTCAAATTCAAGTGTTGGACCTCTCAAGGAATAACTTGTCAGGAGAAATGCCAACATGTCTGAGAAATTTTACCACATTGATGGAAAAGAGTGCATTCGTAGGGGAAATTGTGAGGAGACGAAAAATTTCAATTCAAAGATTTTTCGAATATATTTATGACTCTTATTTGTTACTGTCATGGAAAGGTCAGGATTATGAGTTTTGGGAGCCAGAGAATCTTCTTAAGAGCATTGACCTCTCAAGCAACAGGTTAACAGGTGAAGTACCGAAAGAGGTTGGATATTTAGTTGGATTGGTTTCTTTGAATTTATCAAGAAACAACTTTCATGGAGAGATTCCTTCTGAGATTGGGAATTTAAGTTTGCTAGAGTTTCTGGACTTATCAAGAAATAATTTGTCAGGCAGTATTCCTTCCACTCTTTCCAACATTGATAGTCTTGGTGTGTTAGACCTATCAAACAATAATCTGAGTGGAAGAATCCCTTTGGGAAGACACTTGCAAACCTTTGATGCCTCTAGTTTTGAAGGAAATATTGATCTTTGTGGAGAGCAACTCAACAAAAGTTGTCCAGGAGATGAGACAGTGCAAGAAACTCAACAACCAGCAATGGATGGTGAAGAAGACGATTCAATTTTGTATGGAGGATTGTACATGAGCTTGGGGCTAGGTTTCTTTGCAGGCTTTTGGGGTTTATTAGGATCAATGTTACTTTGGCAACCATGGAGAATTGCTTACATTAGAGTCTTGAACAGAATGATAGACTATATACTTGTAATGGCTGAGCTCAACTTTGCCAAGTGCCATAGGTGGCTAAAAGGATAGTTCATATGTGTGTTCTTCCAATAACTTCTTTCTTATAATTTGCTACTTCATTTCTCTATTTTGTTCAAATCAGTGAGAATGAATGTTTTTATGAAAATATATTGTTTATCTAGGGACCAATTAAGTTGTTTGACTTTACTTATTAAATAAATGTTTTTTCTTTTTTTAATGATAAGTATCCTTTTACTTCATTATATCTCTTCAGTTCACTTGTATGTCTCTTACACCCACAAAGTGGTATGCATTAATTTGAAATTTAAACATCGAGTTTGTCCAATTCTATTTTTTTAATTAGTTAGTGCCTTCACTAGTGCTAATTTTCCAAAAATCACTATTTTACTTGCAATAAATAAATCATAGATGGCATGTTGGGTTTCTTCATCACAACTAATTAATAGAATTTTCAGTTTATGGAAGCATATTGATTTGACTACTGTTGAAGGATAATCTGTTTGTAATTTTAGTTTATTTTCTTTAGCGTAAAATACATATTAACTATCACTTCAGTCTGAAGACAAGTGCAGAAAAATCTCAATCTCACAGCAGAATTGCATTATTCAATAATTGATCCACTGTGAGGAGGTTATCTAACAATGCTCTGCTGCCATGTGAAGTAAAATTTAATAACGGTGGTCGCACTTCAAGAACCATATATTCTTAAATATAAAACAACAATTTATAATTTATACAATCACATATTTCACCATCACAACTCAAGGCAAAAACTAATAACAGTTAAGAACTTTGTGCTTGTCTCTTAAATTGCTTAACTGATTCTTAAAATTTAGTCAAAGTAGTTTATCTATATATTTAATTAGAGAACTACATATACATTTAATGATATTTTTGTATAAATTTTGTTTTTTGTCACTAAAATACTTTTATTGATAATTTTAGTTTTTTCTTTAATCTTGAACTAGATCTTCCGTATTTTCACAACTAAACTATTTTAATTCATAAATAAATTATTTTAATTATACTTTTTATTTTCATATAGTATGAAAATATTAATGAATAAAATTTAATGTTGTGTTTGGTGGCTGAGAGGAAGCAGGGTATGGTAAGCTTATCTTCTACTTTGATTGATACTTTTGAAGAGTAGTTGATAGCAATTAAAGCTGATGTAGCAGTCATTTTCATCTGTGGAAAACTAATACACCGAAGATTTTGTACGATAGTTTTCGTTCCACCACTAATAATTCAATACAACTAAGCAAAAGCCAAACTCATGAACATTGATGAAATTCTTCATTCTTTTCTTCATAAACTAGTCTTTTATACTTAAACAGGATAAATATTTTTATATAATTGAGATTTATAATGATTAATTTTTAGTAAATAAATTAGATTTTAGATTTATGATGATAAAATTAAATATGTTAAAGTCCCGTCGTGGTTGAGGATTTCTTACGACTTAAAGACTCTTACTGCTTATTAAGTCAATTTAAAACCATAAATATATTTAGAATAAGTAATTGCATCTGTCACTTTCTTACATGCTCTGCTTTCAATATCCATAACAACAGATTCTAAAGACCCATCATGGTTGGATGATATGGTTAATCTAGGTGTTGCTCCTTCTCTTTGAATTGAGCTTTCAAGAATAAATTCAATCTTCCTCAATTTAGGTTTAGATAATTGCTCTTTTTATTTGGATAGATTTGGTATAATGTCCCATTTTCTTTATGGTATTTTCTTCGTGTGAAACCATATAATTGTTAGATTTTAATATACAATACAAATTACAAGGATATAACAAAGTCTGAAAAAAAATTACATTAAATATGTTTTAACAGTATTAGAACAGAGGTTCAATATTAAAAATAAGCTCCAAGTCCTTCATGTCCTCAACCTTATATAAAAGGTCTATATCTTCATCGTTTCTTCAACTTTTCTTCAAAATTAGCCTCTAAAATATCTTATTACTAAATTTCAGTCCTCAATTTTTCCATAACAGGACTAATATATTTGCTCTCATTCATTTGTAGCACGAAATTGCTGTGCAGTTTATGGGGGATTAGCTTCATAATTTCAATCTGGGATGAAGGCTTCATGGATTGCTGGATGCATAGGATATGTAGTATTTGAGGTTTATAATGTAATGCAATATATATGTCTGCTTCAAGAAACATATTGATTTCATTGTCTTTCATGTTGTCATATTATAATGTAAGAATTTTCATTCCATCTCAACGATTCTTCCACATTTTAGTTTCCTTTTAATAATATTTTTTTATGTATGCATATTTCGTGTTCTCTTCCCACATAGCTTTATTTGTCATTTGCAATCATCCATATTTGTACACAACTTCCTTTTCTTTCTTTATTAATTTTTCTGAAAAAAATAAATAAATTATCTCATGCAATAATTGAAATTATATTTTCAAGAATGAATTGATGCAAAACCCTAACTAATGGTTTTAGATTAAATTTGGAATCTGCCTGGACTCGATGCACATCATTTTAATTTTTAATTTTTTTCGAACAGATTTTGAAAAATTATTTATCATTATTGTAATATAGAAACTAAAAATTACAGAAATCATAAAAAAATAATTGGCAATTTTATTTGAGTAAAATATCATGTAAAAAGTAGAAAGTATATTCTAAACATTTTGCTTCTTTAATCATTCCATCTTTTTTTTTTCTCTTTTGAATGAATCCTATTAGCTTATAAATAATATAACATTAACAAATTATTAGTGAAATGAGACATTAAAATTAATAATAATAATAACTTTAACCATAATAATTATAATTAAATAGTTATATTTTCGTTAAAACATTAATAGTCATGTACAGTATATATCTGTAGTCAATTCTCATTAAAAAACATTAGGATTTTGTTTTTCATAAATCATATTAGGCATTATTCTGAAGTTTTAGTATCCTAACTAGATTACTATTCTAAAACATTATCAATAATTTTTTATAACATGAAATTTCGTTAAAAAATAAATAAATAAATACAAACAAGCATATTAGCCAAGCCAAGCTTATGATGAGAAAAAGAAATCATCCCAAAAAGCTAATAAAATATTTGGATACTTACAAAACATGTTATAGTTATAGTTTTACTCTAATTTATATTTGAATAAATTGTTCTGAATTATGTCAAACTTAATATATATGTATATAAAGGTAACATAGAATTAAACTAGGTAGTATTTAGTTGGAGGGTTACGTGGGCTTAATGGGAGGGAGGGGTGTGAGAAATATGGTGAGTTTGTTTTTGGTTTTTTGGCATCATAGTTTAGATTTTTATTTTTTGGTTTGTTTTGTTTTCTGATATTTTGAATGAATGAAGATGGAATAATGAGAATAATAGGAATAAAAGGAATAAGAAAGGCTATGTGAGAATTGTACAGAGGTGGTAAAGGAATGGATAGGGAAGAAAATTGGTTAAGATGGTGCTTCTGAGTGAAATTGTTAGAGAAGTTGATGAAGGAGAATGTGGGAAAACCCTACGTGAGGCATGGAGGTTCATTATGATGTGGTGGGTTGAAGAAAATGTGTTTGGTGTTGAAGGAATGAAGATGGGAGTTGATTGAAGATAATGAAGAGTGGAAGGAGAGTGTTTTGACGTTGGTTACAAATGGATGAATGGAAGAAAACGATGAAAACCATTTTGATAACTTATTTGTTAACTATTTAAATGATGTTGAAAAATATTATCATAGAAGTTGCACTGTAGTTTTAATAATTTTTGAACACCTAATTATCTCTTCTTACGTGGATATAAAACAAAAACAAACAAAATAAAATAAATGACCAGTACGAAAAAACTAATACGTTTTTCCATAGCTAATGTATGCATGTGATTGAGGAGCTTAATTTTCTAACCCATATTTTGGGTTGGAAAGACTTGGAAACTCAACAAAGAATGTATTCATTGATGTTGATATGAGCCTTGTTAATATCAAGGCTTTCTGCGTATACATGGGTTCCCCTTCATATATAACATTTCTGTGAAGTTGACAGATGAAGCTTGTTTTCAGGGAGACGTTTAATTCTTTTTTTTTCTTTTATTTTTCAAACATTAAATTTTGTATATTAATTCTGAAATTGAGGCTCTTCTAGCATGAAATTGTTTCATGATCCTAACACAATAATGACTTTCAACGTCACTAATTTTGTGTCGCATGTAGCAAAGTCTAAAGTTAAAAATGTGCAATTGCTTTTTTGTAAATATTTTTCTCAAATTGATGTCTGACATAGTTTTAACAGACGCCAAGTTCAAAATTAACATCGGGTAACTTTAGGTTTGACATTAATTTTGAATTTAACATATGTCAGGAGAGATCCAACGTCAATTTGGGATTATATATAGGGTAAAAAAAAGACACGAGAGTTCACATTTGTACTATTTCGTTACGTGCGAGCACCATTGCAGCAAGGTGTCCACCACAACAAGGTTTTGAGGTCCATTGCACTCCATATCACTCCCATTGCTTGTGGTGCTCATTTTCTATATAGAATTTAGTCTAATAGATTGGTTTTCGCATTATGATTAGTTTTCTTCAACTTTGGATTGTCCTTTCACTCTTGTTATGTAATGGCATTGGTTATCCCTATTGCTGATTGCATGTGATCTTTATCCATATGGTGGTTTTGTGCTTTGTTAAATTCTTAGAATGTTTGTCGTATTAAATATTTAAATTTATTGTTAGTTTTATCTTAGTTTTAATATGAATATTTAATTTTAGAGTTTTAATATGAGTACTAAATATATGAATATTTAGTTTTATCTTAGTGTTATCTTATTAAATTAGTAGGTGCATTTTACTTTATATTAAATTGTATTTTTAGTTTTGTTTAATTGTATGTTTGATTTTAAATTTATTAGTTGTACATTTATATAATTTAGATTCATTAGATGTGTTGGATGAATTTATAAATTATTTTTAGGTGCATTTATGTTGAGATTTATTATAACTTTAGTTGAACACTAAGCAGATTTTAGTTTTCAATTGAGTAAAAAGGCTTAAACATGAATAGTTTATATTAAATTTTGAATTGTCTGATCATTTCAAACAAATATTTTTCATTATTTGTTATAATATATACATTGAAATTTATGCATAAATTTGATAAAATTTTAGTTGAGATCGTTTTGTGTTGTTCTTCAGATTCGTACTTGATTGTGGTCATGAGTAATACTTTCATTTAATGTACTTTGGAGATCAATGTGCAATATTACTAAAATTTTATCAAATTTATGATGTCACACTTCTTTGTATATGTGTACTTTGGAGATCAATTTGCAATATTACCAAAATTTTATCAAATTTATGATGGCACACCTCTTTGTATACCTGTTAGTGAATTATGAAAAGTTTTTTTTTTTTTCAAATACGTAAGGCATCATATTTTTTTATCAATTAATATTTTAATATCATTGAAGTTAAATTGTATATGAAATAGACAAAATTAAACATCTAATTAACTCCTCTTATATGGATTTTCTTGTAACAAAAGTTCTACAAGAATTGTAAATAAAGAATCTGCTCTGTGAAAAATGTTAAATTAATGGGATAAGATCCATCTCCAAATCTTATATCATATTGTAATAAAGGAATGGGATGCGTCTCATAGTTTGATAGCATTATTCAGTCATGCGCGTGACCACAATAATTTGATCGATTATCTTTTCATTTTTATAATTATACCTTTGAAACTTTCTTCCTTGCTTGACTTGTAATTGGGGGCGTAGAAAGTAAGTCTCATTCATGCAAATTATGCAACTACTTAAACCCTGTTGCGGAGCATTTAATACATATAAAAAATCATAATTGGCAGTGTTTGTTCTTTACTCATATCATACACAAATTTCATATCTACAAAATTGCTATGGCCAGTTACTTCCTCAAAATACTGTTCGTAGTGTTTGTGTGCCTTCTGCATATCAAAGTATCCGTTCTTGGACTCAACTCATCTTCAGAGAGTTCATATGTGAAATGCATAGAGAGGGAGAGACAAGCACTCCTCAATTTCAAACCAAGTGTCCAACATTACCATGGCATGCTGTCTACATGGAGAGACGATGAAAATAACAGAGATTGTTGCAAATGGGAAGGTATTGAATGCAACAATGAAACTGGTCACGTACAGATGCTTGATCTTCGTGGTTCAGAATCGCATTATTTGTCAGGTTCATTTAATATCACTTCACTGGTTGGCTTACAAAAATTGGAATATTTGGATCTCAGCTCTAATCATCGTTCCATTGGAGGTCAAATTCCACCATCCATCGGCTCCTTTCAAAGGTTAAGATATCTCAATCTATCACAATCATTTTTCAAAGGTACAATTCCCTATCAACTAGGAAATCTCTCAAAATTAGAGTATCTTGGTCTTAAAGGAATTGATCTTTATGGAGAAATTCCTTCTCAACTTGGAAATCTTTCGAGTCTGCAATATCTTGATCTAAGTGCCAATTCTGACATCCATGGAGAGATTCCTCCTCAATTTGGGAGTCTGTCACATTTGAAGTATCTTGATCTTTCATACAATTTTCAAATCTATGGAAACATTCCTTATCAACTTGGAAGTCTGTCACATATGAGGTATCTCGATCTTTATCTAACTCGACTTTCCGGAGCACTGCCTTTCCAGGTTGGAAATCTTCCTCTCTTGCATTCTCTTAGACTTGATGGACGTAACGGTCTTAATTTAAAGGATGAAAAGTGGCTAACTTCTCTCTCTTCATTAACAACTCTCTTCATTAACAACTCTCAGTCTCTATTTATTTTTTAATCTTGACTTCTCTCATCCCTGGCTTCAAATTATCAGTGACCATCTTCCAAACTTACGAGAGTTAAGTCTATACGATTGTGCACTTTCAGATGGTGATATTTCATCTTCGTTTCCTTCTCAATCCAACATTTCCACTTCACTTTCCATCCTTGATCTCTCTGATAATATACTGACGTCATCAACATTTCAGCTGTTGTCCAACTATAGCTCTAATCTCCAAGAGCTTCATCTTTTTGGTAATAACATTGTCTTGTCATCTCCTCCCTATCCAAACTTTCCTTCTCTTGAGATCCTTGATCTCTCTTTTAATAATCTAACTCAAGCATCAATATTTCAAGGAAATCTCAACTTCAGCACCAAACTTGAAGAACTTATCTTGACTGAATGCGGCCTCACTGATAAAAGCTTTCTTGTGTCATCTGCTTACATTAAAAATTCTCATTCCCTTGTCACCCTTGATCTCTCGGATAATCTATTGAAATCATCCGTTGTATTTCATTGGCTTTGCAACTTCACTGTCAATCTTCAAAGTCTTTACCTTGATAATAACTTGTTAGAAGGTCCCATTCCAGACGGATTCTGGAAAGTAATGACCTCTCTCAAATATCTTAATCTCGGTTCTAACAAACTAAAAGGAAAGATTCCAGCATCCTTATGGTTTCTTTATCAGTTGAAGCTTCTTCGCCTTAACGATAATTACTTTGAGGGTGATATCAATGAATTGCAACTCACAAATTTGTCCCAATTGGCAACACTAGACTTATCAGGCAACTCATTGTCTCTAAAGTTTGCTACCACATGGACTCTACCCTTCCAATTATTTCAATTGGGCCTAGCTTCTTGCAAGTTGGGTCCTAGCTTTCCAAGTTGGCTCCAGACTCTAAGTCAGCTTGAATTTCTGGATATTTCTGATGCCGGAATCGATGACTTTGTACCAGATTGGTTTTGGAACAAGATACAGTTTATAAGTGACGTGAATATGTCTTACAACAGTCTCAAAGGTGTGATACCGAATTTAACGATGAAGTTAATGCACTACGGTCCAGATGCAATAATTCTAAATTCAAATAAACTTGAAGGTGTAATTCCTACATTTTTGTCACACGATCGCACGTTAGATCTCTCAGGCAATAAGTTTTCAGATATAAATACACTTTTGTGCAGGAATAGAGTAACAAACTATATGGAGACTTTGGATTTATCAAATAATCAAATAGCAGGACAACTACCGGAGTGTTGGGAACATCTAAGTTCACTACGATTTCTTGATCTAAGAAATAATAAATTATCTGGAAGGATTCCACAGTCCATGGGTACTCTTGTTAACTTGCGGGCTCTGGTCCTACGAAACAACAATTTAAATGGAGAACTGCCACTCACATTGAAAAACTGTTCTAGCTTAGGTTTCTTGGACGTGAGTAAAAATTTGTTGTCTGGTCCAGTACCTTCTTTGATTGGGGAAAATATGCAACAATTGAAAATCTTGAGCATGCGAATAAATCACTTCTTTGGAAGTGTTCCTGAACATCTCTGCTATTTGAGTCAAATTCAAGTGTTGGACCTCTCAAGGAATAACTTGTCAGGAGAAATGCCAACATGTCTGAGAAATTTTACCACATTGATGGAATGGAGTGTAGTCCCAAGGGATATTGTGAGGAAACGAAAAATTTCAACTCAAGAATCTTATGTCGATATTTATGACTCTTATTTGTCATTGGCATGGAAAGGTCAGGATTATGAGTTTTGGGAGCCAGAGAATCTTCTTAAGAGCATTGACCTCTCAAGCAACAGGTTAACAGGTGAAGTACCGAAAGAGGTTGGATATTTAGTTGGATTGGTTTCTTTGAATTTATCAAGAAACAACTTTCATGGAGAGATTCCTTCTGAGATTGGGAATTTAAGTTTGCTAGAGTTTCTGGACTTATCAAGAAATAATTTGTCAGGCAGTATTCCTTCCACTCTTTCCAACATTGATAGTCTTGGTGTGTTAGACCTATCAAACAATAATCTGAGTGGAAGAATCCCTTTGGGAAGACACTTGCAAACCTTTGATGCCTCTAGTTTTGAAGGAAATATTGATCTTTGTGGAGAGCAACTCAACAAAAGTTGTCCAGGAGATGAGACAGTGCAAGAAACTCAACAACCAGCAATGGATGGTGAAGAAGACGATTCAATTTTGTATGGAGGATTGTACATGAGCTTGGGGCTAGGTTTCTTTGCAGGCTTTTGGGGTTTATTAGGATCAATGTTACTTTGGCAACCATGGAGAATTGCTTACATGAGATTCGTGGACCGAATTATAGACTATATACTTGTAATGGCTGAACTCAACGTTGCCAAGTGCCATAGGTGGCTAAAAGGATAGTTCGTAGGTATGTTCTTCCAATAACTTCTTTCTATAATTTCCTACTCCATTTCTCTGTTTTAGTTTAAATCTGTGAAAATGAATATTTTTACGGAAATAAATTGTTTATCTCGGGACCAAGTTGTTAGACTTTACTTATTAAATAAACGCCTTCTTTTGGTGATAAGTATCGTTTTAGTTCATTATATCTCTTCAGTTAAGTTGCATGTCTCTCACACCCACAAATTGGTCTGCAGTAAATTTAAAATTTAAACACTGAGCTTGTCCAATTCTATTTTTTTAGTTAGTTAGTGCCTTCACTAATAGTAATTTTCCAAAAATAACTATTTTACTTGCAATAAATAAATTATAGATCGCATGTTGTGTCTAGATAAGGGTTTCTTCATCACAACTAATAAATAGAATTTGCAGTTTATGGAAGCATATTGATCTGACTACTGTTGAAGGATAATCTGTTTGTAATTTTAGTTTATTTTCTTTAGCGTCAAATACATATTAACTATCACTTCAGTCTCAAGACAAGTGCAGAAAAATCTCAATCTCACAGCAGAATTGCATTATTCAATAATTTGACATTAGGCTGAGTCTGCAATTGCTTCACTGTGAGGAGGTTAATAACGGTGGTCGCACTTCAAGAACCATATATTCTTAACTATAAAACAACAATTTATAATTTATACAATCACATATTTCAACATCACAACTCAGGGCGAAAACTAAGAATAGCTAAGATCTCTGTGCTTGTCTCTTAAATTGCTTTACTGATTATTAAAAAGAGGCTTGGAAGTTGGTTAGGATTAACCTCAATGGGCGAGCTAGAGAAGATATATTGGAGGGTAAAAAACCTTTCTCCTATTCTTTGTTATTAAATAAAGAAAGGAAATCTAGTTGTAACTTTTTTAAGCTAAAAAGAAACATTAATTTTTTAAGCTGAAATTTGTAGCAAACCACATTCAAATCAACTTTGTACATATAGAAAGTCCATTATCTAACTGTACTTACTCCATAAATTTTCCTTTCAGAATTTCCACACATATGCACTTTACAGTACCAAATTTCCCAATCTTTCAACCTTAATACCTAGTTGTACTGTTGCATTCGATTAAACTTAAATATCACAGCATTCAACAGAAATTTTGACATCTAATCATTCTCTAAGACTTATCACAGAGTTTTCCCCGATTGGAAATCACCCAGAACCCCAAAATCATCAAAATCGAGACCCTATGCTCACGCCGCTGGCGGCTGGATCAACACCGCCAGGCCCTTCATCCCAAAACCCAGAAACTGATAAGAACCCCACGCGTCGCCTGGTGGTTGGGAGTGTGCTGCCAGGCGGTTCCCCTTCCAAAACCCTAAAACCAGCTTAAAACAGATGAGTCGCCTGGCGGTGGTTTATCACCCGTCAGGCAGTTTCTGGAAATTTTCCAGAAACGCAGAAATTCGTGAATACAACAGCAGATAGGCATTCAATTTATCATACATCACGTGTTATTATTATTTAAAATAAAACAGCGGAGTCCAGCTCCCTTAACCTGGATCCTTTAGCTTAAACTTTGACAATTAGGAAGTTCTCCTTCGATCACCAGACCCTCCTTGGTTCCTCTCTATTCAGCCCCTCAACTCTCACTCAAACCTCACAAATTCCATATTTTCGTGCTCTCTCTCTGGGTATATTTTCCAGCTTGCCAAACCTTCACTATTAACCCACTTTTACCTTTTAAAGTGTGCCTAAAAAACTAGGTGAATATCTTAGGACAAAAATTTGTTATTAAGTGATGTTTAATGTCATTTACCAACTCATTATGGCTATTTTCCGGCCACCCGTCAGCTGCCATACTACTATGGTTTTCTTTCAACCTTTCCATATTCAAGTCAAAGCCAACAATACCAAATACTAAAATACAACGAAAATAACTCAAAGCAAGTCCTCTCACACCAATCAAGTACTCTCAACCATTTGAGCTAGTACTTTTCCATGTCATGCTCTTCATAATTTAATGTCATAATTATTTTCTCACCCGCATTTATTAATTAACTATTTATTTAATTAATTAAATCTCACGGGTCTTACACCCGCCTGACCCGTTTGGGTCGTCAGACCCGTTTGACCCGTCTGGGTTGTCAGGCCTACTCGACCCATTTGTGTCGTTAGGTCAGTCTGATCTGTCTAGATCGTTTGGTCAACCCAACCGGTCATGGTTGTCAGGTTTGCCGGGTCCGTTTGGGATTGAGTCCAGAGTGTGAGATTGAGTGAGAAGAATTTCAAATTCCACCCTTTTTTAGGGTATTTGAATTTCTTCTAATTTAGCTAATTGAAATACTTTAAAAGAAATGCATGCATTTTAAATGTTTTTAAATTTCTCTATCCAAACAAAGCATTTCATTGCAAAGAATTTCAAATTCTCCAAATAAATGAATCACCCTCTTGAATTGCAACATCCAAACAGACCATTAAAGTTGAAACAAATCATTGTTGCTTACATGAGATTCTTGAACAAACTGATATAGACGATATGTTTGTAATGGCTGAATTGAACGTTAGCAAGTGTCAGAGGTGGTTCAAAGGAAAGTTAGTAGTTATGTTTACCAATAACTTCTTTTATATAATTTTCGACTTCATTTATCTGTTTTTGTTTAAATCTGCGAGAATGAGTAGTTTTATGAAAATATATTGTTTATCTCAGGACCAATCTAATTGTTAGACTTTTCTTATTAAATAATTTTTTTTTATGATAAGTATCATTTTACTTCATTATATCTCTTCAGTTCACTTGTAAGTCTCTTATACCCACAAAACCACAAACTGGTGTGCATTAATTTAAAATTTAAACATTGAGTTTGTCCAATTCTATTTTTTTAATGTTTAAATATATATTTGGTCCCTATTTTTGTTGTTTTTATTCAATTTAATCCCCATTTTCATTTGTGTTCAATTAAATTATCATTTTCGTCAATTTGGTCATCTTCACTAAAGGTGTTTAAATAGTCAACGTTTTTGAACAGTATATGTCACGTGTCAACTCTTACTTTTTTTTATTTTTATTTAATTATTTATTTATTTTAATTTATTTTAATTTCAAAAAAATTGTCCATGTGTCAAGTCACAATTGTGCCACGTGTCAAGTTACAATTGTGTCACGTGTCAATGCTAGTACCATGTATCAATTTGTGATAATATTATTATTTTTGTTTAATTTAGTTCTTATTTTTGTTCAATTTAATCCCAATTTTTATTAAAATAAATCAATTTTGTCCCTTCAAATTGACACTAAATTTAATATCTTTTATACAAATTATATTAATATTTTTTCTAAAATTGATATTTAAATTTATTATTTTTTAAATTTAATTATAAATTATTAAATTTAATTATAAATTGAATAAAATTCTTATATTTAATTGCTAAATAGAATATAATTATTTAAAATAGTATAACAATATAATTATTAAATTTTTTTTCTAATATTTATATTCTAAAATACTTTTAAAATTGATATTTAAAAAATTTAAAATATTCAAAATATTTTAGAAAACTAAACTTATATTTGTAAAATTAACATTTAAATATAAAATAGTTTAGATTTTAATATCTAAAATACGATAAAAATATTAAATATTTTAGATTTAAATGTCAATTTTACAAATTTTAATATATATTTTTAAAATTTTAATAATATTTAAATAATTATATTTTATTTAACATTTGAATCTAAGAATTATGTTCAATTTATAATTAAATATTATGATTTATAATTGAATTTAAAAAATAATTAATAATAATGTCAATTTTAAAAATTAAATGGTTCTATTTTAAAAATATTTGGGACTAAATTAAACAAAAATAACGAATATAGGAACTGAATTGAACAAAAATAACAAATATTGAGAAGAAATTGAAAAAAAATAATAATACAACCACAAACTGACACGTGACACTAGCATTGATACGTGGTACAATCGTGACTTGACACATGGACAATTTTTTTGAAATTAAAAGATTTAAAAAATTTTAAAAAAAATAAAACAGGAGCTAACACACGTGACATGTACTGTTCAGAAGTGTTAACTATTTAAACATTGTTAGTGAAAAGGATCAAATTAAGCAAAATTTAACGAAAATGAAAACTTAATTAAATACAAAACGAAAATAAAGACCAAATTGAATAAAGATAATAAATACAGGGACCAAATATATATTCCATATTTTTTAATTAGTTAGTGCCCGTGCCTCAGCAATAGTATTTTTTCCAAAAATTACTATTTTACTTGCAATAAATAAATTATAGATGAAATGTTCCGTTTAGATAAGGTTTTCTTCGTCACGGCTAATTAATGTATGTATTTGAATCACAGAGAATTTGTCGTTTATGAAGATTTTTTTATTGTTATATATCACTTTTATAAATTGTTTTTGAATTTTATCGACTGAGTAGTAGATTATTAGAATTTTATTTTCTTAAAGTAGATTCTTTTATTATTTAAGGACAATTTCTTTTAGTGAAAAAATGTTGCTAAGATTTAGTTCCTAAGAAACATAATTTCAACTACAAATTCACATGTTTTTATTATTTATCATATTTTTTTCTAATTTTAAAGATTATTTAGTTAAAATTATGTTTTTTAGGAACTAAACCGTAACAACAAATTTTTTTCTAATTTTATAGATTTATATATTTATTTATAAATTAATTCATAATAAAAAATTAGAAGAGTAAATTATTATAAATTAATTAATTTAAATATATTGTAATTATGGTAATAGAAAAATTGCCATAGTAAAATATTGTAATTAAGAACTCTGTGCTTGTCTCTTAAATTGTTTAACTGATTCTTAAAAAGAGATTTGGAAGTTGGTTAGGATTACCCTCAATGGCAGATATATTGGAGGATCAAAAACCTTTTCTCCTATTCTTTTTGTTATTCTATAAAGAAAAAGAAAATCTAATTGTAAGTTTTCTGTCATATAATATAGAAAGAAACGTTAATTTTTTAAGCTAAAATTTGTAGCCAACCACATTCAAACTGATTTTGTACATATAAGCAACAATGCTATATATCCAAATAATATTGGCTGATCCTATTTTCATGTGTTAGTATCCATTGAGTTTCAACTTAAATCTCTATTTTCCCATGCATACTGTGTCTGCTTAAGTCCCAAAGAAGAGCGAAAACATAACTAATCTAATAATGGAAAGAATCTAATGTCAATGTATTACTGAAACCTAAGCCAATGAAGAGTCTCTAAAAGTTTGCGGATATCCTATCAAGAAGATTTATATATAAATCCTCAGAAGCAACAATAACAAAAATTCTTAATATTATATAAAACTATTGTGTTTCTTAGAAATAACTTTTTCAGTAACGTTAGCATAATCTACCAGCAAGAATTTATTCAATAATTTTAAATATAAAATTAACAACTCCAATATATCTAAAATCAATAACTTTATTAGCAATGGGATAGGAATTCTAGGTAGAAAAGAAACTAAGAGTTTTTTTAATGGCTTCAGTAACATACTTAGCAATAGGAATTATATCTTAATGATAAACTAATCAAATCAAATCGTTCATTTACTCTATTATCTATAATAATTGCATCGATAGTTAGTGTGATATTTTTATTTCTGATATTTGTATGTACATATTTTGGAAGTATGGGTCAACCGGAAGAGTCGTCATCAGCATGAAAAAATAATACAATAAGGACTTTATTTTTCCACAATCACTTTTTGGACCAATAATAATTGAAGACAAAAGCAATTGAATTACGCAAAGCCAAAAATCAACCAAGTGGGTGAATGCAATTTAATTTTGTTTCAACTTTTCGCATACTCATCACCAAAAAAAATTATCTTCATTCTCTTAATATATGTACGGTTTTTAAATTTTTGTCTCAATTGCATCTCCATAGACAATTATCCTCTTCCCATACAGGATTTCTCACACATTAATACACTACCAAAACTCTTTATATATATATTCTCAAATTCACAAATAAGATACAAAAACAAATTTAGACATCTACCTCCCCCAACTGGATTGGTACTTTCGCTCTAACTCTTGATATTTCAAATGCCTCGCCACCGTCCCAAAATATATAGATTATCTCAATGCCTGAACACTAATAAAATTCTAATCACTACCACAAACCTACTTCATAAGTGCTTATTTTAAGTATAATTCACATACATTTTAACACTTATCTCATTATTATATTGCATATACCGAGGATTTTATCCCTTTTGATTAAAATTAAGCAAAAGCATTTGGATTTTATAAATATATGTGGTGAATTAATGTAATTTTGATGAATTTATGCAGAATTAAAATAAATATAATATAACAGTTTGAGCCCCAATCACAACTTGAGCAACTCAAAAGCGGTTTTAAGAAGATTTAAATTTGGTTTTCACAAGCAAAGAAGATGGTGTCTAAGCTACACTTAGAAAACTTCATCCTGAAACAACCTCAAGCGCCAAACTAGAGCTCAACCATGGAACAAACCTGCCATTGAAGAAAGCTTTATGATTGAATGTTAGAATCATCATGAGTTGTTGAATTTTCTTGTGTTGGGATTGGATGTAGCCATTCTGAAATATTGTGTTGGTACTGTTTTAATGTTTTATTCACTTGCTCTTTCATGTGTTAGTAATTCAATTTGCATTTCATTTGTATGATGAATTGATCAATCGTTTGTTGCATATATAACTTGAGTTAGGTGAAAGCTAATTCATTTTATAGATCCAATTGAATCATCTAAAGTTGTTACGAGACAGACATGTGTGTCCCTATATGACTTAGCTGGCTAAAAGAATCTTGATCTTAATGCAAAAGTCTCTTCGCCGGCCGTGGAGAATTCATCCTAAGTTAGAATGCTTTTATGTCCTAGTGTTGTAAACATTGATCGATGGTGTACTTTTAGGAACAATGAAAAACTTTGATAAACTTATAGGAACAATGAATAAACTTTGTATCTTCCTAAAACAATATTTAATTAGTTTGTTCCTATAAGCTCAATAATTTAACTTGGTAAAATAAACCTATTCAAAACATCAAATAATAAATTTAAAGAAGCCCTGTTAAAATAATAATAATAATTATTATTATTATAATAATAATAATAATAATAATAATAATAGTTCAAAATATGCATTTAAACTATTTTAAAGAAACAAACGATTTCTTTAAAATGCTGAAGCTATTCACTTTAGTTAGAAACTTAAGTAAAATGATAAAAGTATGAGGTGATACATAATGTGGTTTCATTTAGACAATAAGGAATTTTTTTACATATTAATTTATATATTAATCAGTGTCGAAAATCTTACATCGACTAAAGATAAGGTCGATTTAGAGTATATCAGTGATTGCAAAACTTGCCTTACAAACTGATTTTGTAGAGTTAAGTTAGGCTTAAAATTCACTTTTTAACACAATATCAGAGTCCGAGGTTTGAGTTTATTCCAGCAAGAATTGTTTGTTGGGCTTATCGTGACACTCACAATCATATTGTGACCAGACCACCCATTAATGTTCAAGCTCAAATCCACTTCTTAACAATTAGTCATAGTACACATGTAATGGATAATGGAGTACTTAAGGGGGGCGACTCAAGGATTTAGGAGGCTTATTTCATTAGAGATTTCATCTCCAACAAATTGAAGAAAAAATAACATATTAACCAGAGATAAGGATAAGAAGATCGGTGCACACAAACGACATGAAATTCAATGAATAGAATCTACTAAAACCCTCAAAAGAAAGACTCTAAAATAGGTTAAATTAATTTTTAATACCAATAAAAAGTAATAGACAGGGATAATAATTTAATTAAATTTTACTCTCAAACATAAATTTATAATTAATTTAATAGAAGTATATATTAATACTAAAAAATATATTTTGAATCTTTTTTTCTTAAAAATAATTTTATAATTAATTTAATAGAGAAATATTAGTATTAATTTTTTTTAGGGCTTTATTTTCTAGAAACCTAAAACAAGTGTTTTACCTGTTTCATCGTTGAGTGCTTATTTTACAAATTATCAGGATACAATGTATATATTATAGGCTGAATGACACTATTTCGCATAAGGTTAAGAATGTTTTTAGTTTTTGAACTTTGACTTAAAATTGAAATTCGTCCTTGTCTGCAATTTTGATACATTTTGATTCCTAAATTTTAAAAATTAATGAATATAGTCCTTTTAAGAAAAACTTTATAAATTAATATAAAATAAACTATATTTTATTTTGTTTAAGTTTTAATTTAATGAATATTTAAACAAAATTGAAGAAATATTTTAAGTAATATAATTTAATAATTTAATACATGTTAACCTGATTTAGAAATCCGGTTAACATTTTTTGAAAAAAAAATATTTTTTTAACTTAAAAGTGGTAAATATTAACAATAATTTTGTATATATTTATAAAATTTAATATGAAGTAAAATATGTATTTTTAAATTTTAATTTAATTAAAATTTATTAAATATTTAAATTAGCATAATTTAATAATTTTAATATAATTTTACATATGTTAACATAATAATTTAATACATGTTAATCAGATTTAGAAATCTGGTTAAGTTAAAAATAATAAATATTAACATAATAATTTATTAAACATTTATAAAATTAATATAAATTAAAGTATATTTTATTTGTTTAAATTCTTATTTAATAAAAATTTAAATAAAACTAAATATTTTAATTAAAATAATTTAAAAATTTTATATAATTTAATATATGGAAATCCCATTTGTTTAAAATGTTTTTTAACAGGTAGTAAATTGGACATTGGACGTTGACATCCGTGAAAAAAAAAATAATGACGGATGTCGATATACATAAATAAAAAATAAAAAAACTTAATTTCGAATGTTGACATATATATAATACAAAAAAATGAATTATCGGATTTTGACGTCCGTAAAATAAGATGTGGAGAAAAAAACTTTGGGATGGGAGTATAGAGAGAAAAAAATGTAATTCCTTTTAATTGAGAGATAGAATGAAAATTTAAAAACAATTTGAGATCAGAAGAAATGTTTGGAGGTTGCATAATAGAAAATACTTACTGAGTTTTTAACCAACTAATAGACAAAATTCACAGACTCGTATACCCATTTAAGAAATCAAATCGTTCATTTACTCTATTTTCTATAATAACATTTTATTTAATTTTTATTTTGTAATATTTGTATGTAATTGAAGACAAAAGCAATTGAATTACGCAGAGCTAAAAATCAACCAAGGGGGTGAATGCAATTTCTTTCAACCATAATTCTTTATGATTTTATAAGTAATTTTCAAACTGTAATTTGTTAATTCTTTTCACCTCTAATTTTATAAGAAAACGAATAAGGATGAAAAAGAAAATTATGCTTTTAAATACTTCTGTTTTTTATTAGATGAACTTTGCAAGATTGTGTAACAAACCCAGGGTCACCACACATGACATTGAAAATCATTTTAAAGAGATGGATGAATTATCACTATAATTTATTATAAAAATGTACGAAAAAATCTAAAGAGAAAAATGATGATGAGATTCGAAATCAAACATAACAAGTTTGTGTGATGTCTCCTGTAGGATGTCAATGGTATGGATAAGATAGGACCATTAGGTCTATCGCACTTCACATGTTGAATAAATATGTATATGTATCCATATTCATCGGATATCCATTATACGGGTACCCGCATAATTTTTTAATATTTATGGTATTTATGGGTATTTAGAAAAATATATAAAAAAATTTGACAACATATTTTAATCATAAATTCAAATAAAATACAATACATAACATTCTTAAATTTAAAAAAAAAAGTCCAAATAACACATTTAAATATTGTTGAATGACAGTTTACAAAGAAATAATTTTTTTAAACTAATTGATAAAAAATAATTCATTCAAAATCAATATGTTAATATTTTAATCATGTGTTTTTTTAATTTAAATTAGAGTATAGCGAATATGGGTATCCATAGGTACGAATACTATGATATCCGTACCCGTTCCATTAACGTGTGAGTATCCAAACCTGTTACGTGCGAGTATCCATTTACAATATTCATTTCCTATCTATTGTGGGTTTTATCCGCAAATATCCACATCCACATGTACATATTTTTTTTTGGGTTAAATATGTTTTTGGTCCCTCAAGTTTGAGCGAAATTTGGGTTTAGTCCCTCATCAAAACTTTTGACCAATTTAGTCCTTCATCTTCCAAAATGCGTGAATTTAGTCCTTTTAACCAAATTTTGTTAAGTTTATCTGACATTTCAAGCGCATTTCATGATAGTATTTAAATTATTTATACTGTTTGACACATTTTTGCTTCAATGTTAACTTAAATACTATCATGAAATGCGCTCGAAACGTCAGATAAACTTAACAAAATTTGGTTAAAAGGACTAAATTCACGCATTTTGAAAGATGAAGGACTAAATTGGTCAAAAGTTTTGATGAGGGACTAATTCCAAATTTCGCTGAAACTTGAGGGACCAAAAACATATTTAACCCTTTTTTTTTTTACTTCTCTGTTCCGAACTCTCGTTCTCTTATTTTCTTCTTCTTTACTTCCTTTCTCTTTCCTATTTTTTTTTTCTTCCGCTTATCTCAAGATTTTTATTTTCATATTTCATCTCTTTCAAAATCCGGTCACACCTCGTCATGATCGAATGGATAAGGAACATTTCAATCCAATTAGATTTTTAAATTGAATAAATTATTTACTTTATAAAAAAATTTTCTCTTATTTTCTGTATGATTTTTTCATTAAATAGACTCTACTACTATTGGCCAAGGCCACGCTAATCAAACACTAACACTAATGCTTTTTTATTTTTAAATTAGTGTAATCTTAGAGTTGGCTAAGCCAGATCTATTTGTGTTTAATATTGAGCAGTCTCTTTTTTTAACATGGACTAATCAAACATTAATACATACTTTTATTTGTTAAAAGGACATTGACTTAGAGATGCTAAGTAGGGCTGGGCAAAAATAACTGAATTGTACTGTACTTAGGTTAATTGTACTGTTTTAAACCAAAAATAACTGAATTATTAACAGTAAAATTAAACTGTACTGTTTTGTAGTTAAAGTTAGAAAAACTGTACTGCAAACAGTTAACTGTTCAATCCAGTGCACTGAACTGTGATTTTTACTTTGTCTTCGATCCCGATCAGTCCACACACACTTCTTCGTTTTTCTCCACCGAGATTCAACCACGACCAAAACAGATCCTGTCTCCGTCGCCTCGCCGCCGCCGTCGAAGGTTGTACCGCCGTCGAAGATTTCGCCGCCGTCGAAGGTTTCGCCGCCGTCGAAGGTTTCGCCGCCGTTGAAGATTGTTGCCGTCGAAGGTGATCTCTTTATATCTTTAGGTTTTCATTTCGCTTCTTCCTTTTTTTCCAATTCGATCATTCTAATCTTTTGGGATGAACCTGCTGTTAGGGATTTGTTCGTCAACAACTTGAAACCCAGTTGAGAAAGAAATCATGGCATAAAAGGTACTCTTCACACTCAATTTCTCATCTTTTCCCAATCTGCTAACTCTCGAGGTTAGTTGTGATCGCAAAATAGTTATCAAATTCAAAAGTTTTACATTGTTATACATTCAGCCATATCCTAGGGTAGTGAATGCTGGGCTTTAAAGGGACAAAAAAATGGAAAGGTAGGACTGTGGGAGAAGTAGAAAAGAGAAATATAAGATGGTTTTTACGGAATTATTTTACGAGATTGGTCATTATGCATGAATGACATGTCATGTTGGAATTACTCAAATTAGTCAAAACTTTCCCCAAGGTAGTAGCCAACCAAGCCACTCCCAGAATCAAATTGACTCGTCCAAATTCAAAGACCCAAAAAAATTTAGACAACACACTCCTATACTAGGGTGGAGATCATTGTAGCATCCTTGTGTTTGCTTTTCAAATCCACCTCCCAATTTAACCCAAAGAAGCTAGAAGCAATGTGGTTATGGCCCACACCAAAATTTGTAAAAGGTTTGAGAGGATTATTTAGTCTTACTGGGTATTATAGATGCTTTGTGAAAGACTATGGTAAGCTAGCCAAACCCTTAAACTCTTTATTGAACAAAAATGACTTTCAGTGGGATGATGCAGCACAAACAGCATTTGAACAATTAAAATCTGTTGTCACAACCTTACCCACACTGGTTGTTCCAGATTTCACTAACAATTTGTGATAGAGATAGGCACTTCAGGTACGGGATTGTGGGCCATCTTATTTTAAAGGAGGAACATCCTTTAGCATTTTGGAGTCAAGGATTACCAACTAGAGCACAACAAAAAGCTTTTTGTAATCAAGAATTTTATGACTTATGTTGGAGGGCACCTTCAGTGGTTTCATTTTGTGCTTCTAGCATAGGAGGGACCTCTTTGTCAGTGGTTTGCAAACTTTGTTTTCCTTTGTCATCATCTGCACTTTTAATGTCTGGATTTGGGATACTTTTGGGTTCAGATTGAGTAACTTGTTTCTCAGATTCATCAACAGAATCTTTGGGAGAATTCATGTAGTCAACTTCACCTTGTTTCTTGGATTGATCAGGTTCTGTGGCCTCATATTGTGGTGCATCTTTCAATGTTGGTTTAGGGTCTATAGAGTGATCCATGAAACCAACCTCTCTGTTAGATTGATCAGATTCTGAAATCTGGTGTGGTGGTGTTACACCTTTGAGCTTTTGGTTAGGACCTTCAGGGTAATCTATGTATTCATCCTCAACTATGTATTCATCCTCAACTTCAACTTGATTCTTTTGCTCTTTGAATTCACCATGTTTTGGAGTTAGTGGACCTTTCAACTTGTGCTTAGGACTTTTTGGTTGATCCATGTACCCAACCACATCTTCTAATTCATGATTTTTCTTCTTGGAATGATCAAATTCTGGAGTGTGGTGTCGTGGTCAGGGTTTTTTCGAACATATAAATGAATAGTAGGATTTATTTATTGGGTGCGTATGAGGACGATATTAAAGAATATGTAGCTTCTTGTGATAGCAAATCAATCAGCAAAAATAAGCCTAGTATGTTGTCTCCAGCAGGATGTTACATTCTCTTCCAATTCCACATAAAAGTAGGGCTGACATATCAATGGACTTTATAGGTGGCCTTCCTAAGGCTCAATGAAAATATTTTGTTCTAGTGTCTCTGTATCATCTAACTACACATGCTCATTTCTTTGCATTATCACACCCTTTTTCAGCAAAGACTATAGCATATTGTTTATCAAGGAGGTGATTCGGCTACATGGATTTCCCGTTACCATTGTTTCAAATCGAGACCAACTTTTCATGAGTAGGTTTCAGAACTAAATATTTTGTGGTGAAATAGTTAGAGAACTGATATATTACTTCACATTAGTGAAGACTCTGTAGTCATAAACACAATCGTTTATTGTTATATATTTTGACAAAAGATTAATTTAAAAAGACAATAATTCTATACCTTTAATCACTTAAAGTGTGAGGACACTTTTCACCAAATAATTTTTCTAGAAGAGACAGTGTGATCGACAACATATGATTATTAAATATTAAATTAGAGGTAGAACTAACACCACATGCAGAAGGCACTGAAGGTGATAGCGTGATAATTGAAGCATGTATATTATTTATTTAGATAATTGAAGCATGTATATTAGAACTACAGAGTCTTCACTAATGTGAAGTTTCAACCCCTGCCTGAACTATTAACCGAAGGTCATGAGTTGAATTTGATTCCAAAAGTTGTGTTAGATTGCAGAATAAATGATGTTGGTCAGCAAGAGATTTTGGTTATATGGAAGCAGTTACTAATTGGACAGTCTCTTATTGCAAAGGTTTATGGGAAAAGAAATAAGGGAAATGGGAATAAAAACTCAACCATTGTTCCAAGGAGATTGCATAATAGATGGCTTAATTGCATGGAGAAGACAAAACAAATGAGGATTCACGTGCAGATAATTCTGGTGTTTTTCAGAGATAGATTTCAATTCCCTTGTTGCAGATTGTCTCAGTAATTCTGGTCTTGTCTGCCTTGACGTTGAAACCAGATGGAATTCAACTTATCTAATGTTAGAGGCAAGCTTGAAATACAAAGATGCCTTTGTCTTGCTAGATATGCAAGATAAGAAATTTGGTGCTGAAATGGCCAAAAGTAGTGGTGTGCCACTAGAAGAGGATTGGGAATATGCGAGGTCTGTTCTACCATTCTTAAAGATGTTTTATGACTCTACCATGCGGATTTCTGGTTCTTCTTATGTCACTAGTCATATGTATATGAAGGAAGTGTTTGGAATTGGTAAAAAGATTCGACAATATTCTGAGAGTACTGATGTGAGCATAAGATTGATGGCAATGAGGATGAAGGGTAAGTATGACAAATATTGGGGAAATCCCAATGGAATTAATATCTTATTATTGATTGCTGTTGTGCTTGACCCAAGGAGTAAGTTGGATTTTGTTAATTACTTCATTGACTATATATTTGAACCTAGCATGGCCAGTGGATTGAAATCAAAATTATTGTCATCTTTAAAAACACTTTATGATCAATATCAAGGGGTTGAGGAGGGTTCTCAAAGTAGCCAACAAGAATCCCAACTAGATGATGAAGATGATGATCCTCATGGCATGAGCTTCTACCTAAGAGCTACAGGACGTAGATTTGATTATATATCAGAGCTTGATAAATATTTGAGAGAGGATCCTGAACCTTATACAAAGTCAGTTGAGCTTGATGTTTTACATTGGTGGAAGGTCAACTCAACTAGATTTCCTATCCTTGCAAACATGGCTCGAGAGGTGTTAGCCATTCCCATCTCTACCGTAGCATCAGAGTGTGCATTCAGTACAGGAGGAAGGGTGGTTAATCCTTATCGTAGTTGCCTAACGCCTAAAATAGTGGAAGTACTTGTTTGCACACAAGATTGGTTAAGAGGAACACCTTTCTCTATACTTTTCAATGAGGATCCTAAAGAGCTTGATGAATTTGAGCAAGGTGAGTTTATATCAAAACTTTATATACTTTTTATTTGATACTTTATATGAAAGCCTAAAATATTTTTTTTTTTTTTGTAGATATAACTTCTCAAGACGAAGTGGGACCTTCAAGTGCAATTAATTTAGATGATTGAAAATGTATTAAGATGTATTAACATTTTGATGTTGTTTATGGGAGAACCTACTAGAGAACCTATGTATTAAGATGTATAAATATTTTGATTTTGGTGTATTGAAGTATGAGGCTTATTTCAAGTATTATTTCCTAAGCACTTTCAAATTATAAACTTTATATTATTATTGCGTATTACAATCATATATAATTAGTGCAATTCGGTTCAAAATAATGTAATTCAGTTCAAAAACAGTGCAATTCAGTTCAAAAATAATGCAATTCAGTTTAAAATCAATGCAATTCGGTTCAAAAATAGTACAATTCGGTTCAAAAATAGTGAAGTTTATTCAAAATCAGTGCAATTCGATTCAAAAACGGTTCAAAAATAGTGTAGTTAAGTTAAAAATTAGTGCAGTTCAATTCAAGAATAGTGCAGTTCAGTAAAAAATAGTGCAGTTCAGTTAAAAAATAGTGCAGTTCAGTTAAAAAATAGTGCAGTTCAGTTCTGATATAGTGCAGTTCATAAAACAGTTCAGTTTATAACAGTTCAGTACAGTTCATATTATAGTGCAGTGCAGTTCAGTACAGTGCAGTTCAGTCCAGTTTATTTTTCAGAAAAACAGTTCAGTTCAGTTCGTCTGAACTGATTTTCAGTTCAGTGCAGTTCATACGAACTGTTTTTTAGTTCAGTGCAGTTTGTGGTAGTTCAGTACAGTGCAGTTATTTTTGCCCAGCCCTAATGCTAAGTCGAATATACTATTGTAGTGAGCATTAGCGTAATGAATGTATATGTTTTACATAATATAAAATTAAATTTAAAAGTATTTTTTATGTTTTGTCTTCTCCATGCAATTAAGCCATCTATTATGCAATCTCCTTGGAACAATGGTTGAGTTTTTATTCCCATTTCCCTTATTTCTTTTCCCATAAACCTTTGCAATAAGAGACTGTCCAATTAGTAACTGCTTCCATATAACCAAAATCTCTTGCTGACCAACATCATTTATTCTGCAATCTAACACAACTTTTGGAATCAAATTCAACTCATGACCTTCGGTTAATAGTTCAGGCAGGGGTTGAAACTTCACATTAGTGAAGACTCTGTAGTTCTAATATACATGCTTCAATTATCTAAATAAATAATATACATGCTTCAATTATCACGCTATCACCTTCAGTGCCTTCTGCATGTGGTGTTAGTTCTACCTCTAATTTAATATTTAATAATCATATGTTGTCGATCACACTGTCTCTTCTAGAAAAATTATTTGGTGAAAAGTGTCCTCACACTTTAAGTGATTAAAGGTATAGAATTATTGTCTTTTTAAATTAATCTTTTGTCAAAATATATAACAATAAACGATTGTGTTTATGACTACAGAGTCTTCACTAATGTGAAGTAATATATCAGTTCTCTAACTATTTCACCACAAAATATTTAGTTCTGAAACCTACTCATGAAAAGTTGGTCTCGATTTGAAACAATGGTAACGGGAAATCCATGTAGCCGAATCACCTCCTTGATAAACAATATGCTATAGTCTTTGCTGAAAAAGGGTGTGATAATGCAAAGAAATGAGCATGTGTAGTTAGATGATACAGAGACACTAGAACAAAATATTTTCATTGAGCCTTAGGAAGGCCACCTATAAAGTCCATTGATATGTCAGCCCTACTTTTATGTGGAACTGGAAGAGAATGTAACATCCTGCTGGAGACAACATACTAGGCTTATTTTTGCTGATTGATTTGCTATCACAAGAAGCTACATATTCTTTAATATCGTCCTCATACGCACCCAATAAATAAATCCTACTATTCATTTATATGTTCGAAAAAACCCTGACCACGACACCACACTCCAGAATTTGATCATTCCAAGAAGAAAAATCATGAATTAGAAGATGTGGTTGGGTACATGGATCAACCAAAAAGTCCTAAGCACAAGTTGAAAGGTCCACTAACTCCAAAACATGGTGAATTCAAAGAGCAAAAGAATCAAGTTGAAGTTGAGGATGAATACATAGTTGAGGATGAATACATAGATTACCCTGAAGGTCCTAACCAAAAGCTCAAAGGTGTAACACCACCACACCAGATTTCAGAATCTGATCAATCTAACAGAGAGGTTGGTTTCATGGATCACTCTATAGACCCTAAACCAACATTGAAAGATGCACCACAATATGAGGCCACAGAACCTGATCAATCCAAGAAACAAGGTGAAGTTGACTACATGAATTCTCCCAAAGATTCTGTTGATGAATCTGAGAAACAAGTTACTCAATCTGAACCCAAAAGTATCCCAAATCCAGACATTAAAAGTGCAGATGATGACAAAGGAAAACAAAGTTTGCAAACCACTGACAAAGAGGTCCCTCCTATGCTAGAAGCACAAAATGAAACCACTGAAGGTGCCCTCCAACATAAGTCATAAAATTCTTGATTACAAAAAGCTTTTTGTTGTGCTCTAGTTGGTAATCCTTGACTCCAAAATGCTAAAGGATGTTCCTCCTTTAAAATAAGATGGCCCACAATCCCGTACCTGAAGTGCCTATCTCTATCACAAATTGTTAGTGAAATCTGGAACAACCAGTGTGGGTAAGGTTGTGACAACAGATTTTAATTGTTCAAATGCTGTTTGTGCTGCATCATCCCACTGAAAGTCATTTTTGTTCAATAAAGAGTTTAAGGGTTTGGCTAGCTTACCATAGTCTTTCACAAAGCATCTATAATACCCAGTAAGACTAAATAATCCTCTCAAACCTTTTACAAATTTTGGTGTGGGCCATAACCACATTGCTTCTAGCTTCTTTGGGTTAAATTGGGAGGTGGATTTGAAAAGCAAACACAAGGATGCTACAATGATCTCCACCCTAGTATAGGAGTGTGTTGTCTAAATTTTTTTGGGTCTTTGAATTTGGACGAGTCAATTTGATTCTGGGAGTGGCTTGGTTGGCTACTACCTTGGGGAAAGTTTTGACTAATTTGAGTAATTCCAACATGACATGTCATTCATGCATAATGACCAATCTCGTAAAATAATTCCGTAAAAACCATCTTATATTTCTCTTTTCTACTTCTCCCACAGTCCTACCTTTCCATTTTTTTGTCCCTTTAAAGCCCAGCATTCACTACCCTAGGATATGGCTGAATGTATAACAATGTAAAACTTTTGAATTTGATAACTATTTTGCGATCACAACTAACCTCGAGAGTTAGCAGATTGGGAAAAGATGAGAAATTGAGTGTGAAGAGTACCTTTTATGCCATGATTTCTTTCTCAACTGGGTTTCAAGTTGTTGACGAACAAATCCCTAACAGCAGGTTCATCCCAAAAGATTAGAATGATCGAATTGGAAAAAAAGGAAGAAGCGAAATGAAAACCTAAAGATATAAAGAGATCACCTTCGACGGCAACAATCTTCAACGGCGGCGAAACCTTCGACGGCGGCGAAACCTTCGACGGCGGCGAAATCTTCGACGGCGGTACAACCTTCGACGGCGGCGGCGAGGCGACGGAGACAGGATCTGTTTTGGTCGTGGTTGAATCTCGGTGGAGAAAAAAGAAGAAGTGTGTGTGGACTGATCGGGATCGAAGACAAAGTAAAAATCACAGTTCAGTGCACTGGATTGAACAGTTAACTGTTTGCAGTACAGTTTTTCTAACTTTAACTACAAAACAGTACAGTTTAATTTTACTGTTAATAATTCAGTTATTTTTGGTTTAAAACAGTACAATTAACCTAAGTACAGTACAATTCAGTTATTTTTGCCCAGCCCTACAAATGATGATTTGCAATGTGATGACAATCCAGCAACAGGGTTTAACAGTCTGTACACAGTTGTAGCTAAGACTTCATTTCCGTCTTTGCTGACTACTACAAGTCAAATAAGAAAGAAAGTCTTTGTTGACTACTACAAGTCAAATAAGGAAGAAAGTTTCGCAGGCAAAATTAATTAAATGGAAACAAAATCAAAGGAAACTAATTCCTAAATCCAGCTACCAAATGAACTAATGAGAATCAAGATGAATATGATAAACACTATTATTTTTATTTCAACTACATAATTAAGCTACGAGAAAGTTTAACATGATGAAAACATTTTAATTATCTATACTTCTATACTATCATTTATTATTATATTTATATATCTATTATAACTATACTTTAAGATATACACCTTTTTTGGGTTACTTTTTTATTTTTCAATTTCACTTTTTTAATAAATAATTTTTAAATTTAAATAATTATACTCGTAATAAAAAGAATTCTTTACTCATTTCAATATAATATTTTTTATTTCAATAACTAAAATTTATAATTATTTACACAATACTACATATAACTAAAATTTATTTTATATATGACTCTTTATATATATATATATATATATATATATATATATATATATATATATATATATATATATATATATATATATATATATATATTCAATTTTATCCCTTTAATTACTACTTTTAAAATTAAAAAATGTATATACATTTAAAAAATGCATGCATTCATCTATATAACGTTTATATAATTGCGCTAGTATATATATATATATATATATATATATATATATTATTTTATATTTATTTTATTGATTACAAATTATTTTATTTTAAACTAGATTTATTACGATTTACTCCTAAGGCTCACCTACATGGGAAAAAGACACAACAAAAACACATCAATTTATATAAGTGTTTTAACTGTGTTACATTATTTTAACTGTGTTTTTGGTTTCCTTGCTCCTGAGTTGTGATTATAAATGTATTATCGATCCAGATTGCTTGTAAACTTGAGACCGTGAATCTGATCCTATATTTTGTTGTTAACTAGAAGATGAAGCTTTACACAGGAGAGTGTTGGTTTCATATTTTCAGTTAGTTCAGTGGGGCCCTTTTAGGTGCAATCCTATATCAGTATGCTCTGCAGGAATATGCATTCAGGAACTTCTTGTTCTGGACTCAGTTCCAATAAGATTAAGATGCCAAAGTTGGAGGCATATTTTTCCAATCATGACCACGTAGTTTCATAAAGAAGCTATTTTCACAGCCTCTTAGTTAATTAATAGACTTTCTACATGAATCTTGAGCCATAATACTCCTTTGCAGCTTTTCTAAATTGTTTTCCCATTCTCAGCTAACAACACATCCCATTAAAAGTTTTTTTACTACAAAACTTTGATTCATAATCATGAGGCAAAAGGTTCAAAACATGAACCAAAGGCAACTAAATATATTTTGTGCAGGCTCTCCTACCAACCAATGAGATTACAAATGCTATAATCCAGTTTTGGAAATATGTTTATTTCTATTGTTGTTACTTTTTATTAAGCAACCTCATACTATAATATGCAGGCTCTTTCTTTCAGCAACTGCTTAGTCTCATTCAGCTACCATTGACTTTCCACTCAACTCTTCAACTTCAGACTCCATAGTGATGCATGTAGAGGATAGTGTCCCTTATACAAATATTGACATGTCACACACCATAATTCCTTCTTGGAATCATGCATACTGAGTGCCAAGTAACTTTTTCCATATAAACTAAAGATCCTTATTCCTAACACAAAATTTGCAGTTGTAGAGATTTGTGTGAGATTTCTTTGGTATGACATGATCAAGAAGAAATAATTTAGATTTCATTCAATAAACAACTTTTAAAACATTGCTCCAAGAAAATTGAGATTACAATAAATATAAGAAAATAGTTGAACCTCATGAGAATTTATTCATGGAATTTCTCCATGAAATAGTTTACATACACTATATATATTACAACCAATGAAATTTTTCCATGAAATTCTCTTATCTTTCGGATGTGATCTCAGATTCAATCATATATTATACAAAAAAACATATCAAGTCATACATAGTTCATTCATCATATTCTATCACAATACTTTCATTACATATATCAAAATAGTGAACAACTTTTCCCTAACAAAAGACCTCAAAACAAAGATCCCAACAATTACTCAGAATGTAATATCTACAAGTTTACAAGATAATATTTGATCATTATTTCATACTTATTAACCCATAAAGATAAAGATGAGATAAAAATTTGATATTTCTTAAAGTTTAGAAATATGAATGGTGTTGAATTTTTTTTATAGTTTCACACATCGTCATCCCTACTTGTAAGTTGTAATTGCACCTTTTCATCCTTACATTAGTAACGATGGCATTACTTTATTTTCTTAAATTAAATATTTGAATAAAAATAATTAAAATTTCATAATTTTAGTTTTTTATATTCTTATGGTGTTGTAGTTGAACTAGAAAATCAAATCATTATATTACTTGTGTTGATGGTAAATAATTAAGAAATATAAAAGATTTAGATACTCAAAGTTTTAATACATATAATTAAAATAAAATGTAATTGACTTTATGATTGATTTTAAAATTTAATAATATCATCTTTATTTTTAAAATATGTAAATAATGATAACATAAAATAATGATCACGTCAATTCAAACCATGATAAAATCGACTGATTGAAAATTAAACAAATTATGAAGAGATAAATTGGTTGAACTAATTAAAATTACATCTTCAATTGGTAGATCTAATCGAGGAATATAAAAGATATAGCCACTCAAATATATTATATATATATATATATATATATATATATATATATATATATATATTTAATTACAAATACTTAAATATGATATATATTAAAAATTAGTGCGTCGTTTTTTTTTAATATTTCAATATCACAAATAGAATTAATAGATAATCTATAATAATATATAAAAAGATAACTGTATAAACAGAATTCTCTTTTTTCACATTTCATAATTTTAATTTTATCTTTTATAATATAATTATTTGTTAAATTTTTAAAAATTAACTATTATTTTTATATATCTTTTATGAAATTATCTTCTCTCCTTTATTTTCTTATCCATCAACAATAACGTAGGTTATTGAGTGGGTTAAGATTAATCTTAAAAGTCAAAATTTTGCATTAGTAAAACTAGAGATGTCAAAATGGGTTTCAACCCGTGAGCCAATATGACTCATCACGAGTTCACTTAACCCACCCGTTAAACGGGATGAAGGTGAGTTGGTCCACTTATCCCACCAACATTTTTTTTTAATTTTTTTAAAAATTATTTAATACTCATGTTATACATGTTCACAATTTCATATTTTGAAATGTTAGAATGTTGCTAAATAATATTTGAATATTTAATTAATTTGATTGTCAAGTTATACATGTTGATACTTTAATTTTTAATTATAATCTTTATAATAAATTATTTAAACAACTGTCTTATAAACAATTTTTTCTAAAGTAGCATGACAAAAATGTATAGTTTTTTATTTATATTTTATTGAATATATGGCAGAAAATGTTTATTGAATATAGCCATGTTTTCTTAGACTATATAGATACTTTCTTAGAAACAGGTCATCATATATTGGCGGTGAGCATGATCAAGACATTGATTCTTGATTTTACTATGATTGTCATCTCATAGGTTGCTTAAAAATTTATTTAAATATTTGAATACTAAAAAATAAATAAATAAATAATTTTTTTAAATAAGTTGCCAACCCACTTAACCCACCAGTTCGTGGTGGGTTGAGCCGGATTATAAAATTTCTGGCTAACATAAAATGAGTCGGGTTGGGTTCACTCATTTTTCATCTCGGCTCGTGGTGAGCCAACTCGTGTGAGCCGGGTTGGCTCACTTTGACATGTCTAAGTAAAACTAAGTTTTTTAAATAAAAAATAATTAAAAATAACTAAGTGTAAGACTAATTTAAAATTTAATCAAATTATATCTATATTATTATATAAAGAAGATAAAAATATTCTGTAACTTTTTTGGTGTTATATTTTAATTGGATAATTTTATTTTTTAATAAATATCAAATAATTCATTTATTTAATTTATTTATTTAATAAAATAAATAAATAAATACATTTATTTTTATTTTACATTGACTAAACAATTTCATTTCTTTGAAATAATAATATTTTTACAAAATTATATATATATATATATATATATATTATCATTTTTTATTTTTTAATTATTTACTCATTAAAATTATAAAACCATATATAATTTAATATAATCAAAATGTTAATGTACTTATGCAATTTGATCTATCTAATCTAATAAAATTTGGTTTTCTGATTTTCGGTTAGCTCATTTATATACAATTTAAAAAAGATATTTTAATTGTTTTAAATATCTTATATATAGGTTGTTTAACAACAATATGTATCCATGCATTACAAGGGTTATGATTAGAGATGGCAAATAAATCCGTTCCCGTGGGTATTGTCCGAACCCGTCCCCGTTTTGGCGGGGAATCCCCGCATTGACTGGGTATGGATATGGGTATGGGGAATCCCGATTTTTTTAATTGGGTATGGGAATGGGAATGGGGATGGGGATGAATATATCCCCGCCATAATACCCGTCCCCGCCATATTTCCATCATCGTTTAATTTATTTTAATAATTTAATAATTTAAATATATATTTTAATAATTTATTATGCTTATTATTTATTCTTTGCGTAATTTTTTTATCAACCATTGAGTATATTGATATTTGAAAAGTTTTCTTAGATCTCTAAGATATTTTTCATCTTATCATACCATTAATTATATATTTGTTTTCCTTTGTGTGATTCCTTCCAATAGTCTCCAAATTGTTTATAAGACACACATTTGTTAATTTTTTAATATTTTTATTTTTTGTTTATTTTCATCATGTAGAATACTATTTCGATAAATTTTATCTAATTATTTTTTATTTCTAACTCATTAAATCATACTTTAATTTTTTCACTATAATTGTATAAATAATTTTTATTTACTACAATATAAAAATTTAATGTAATTACCATGAATTTTTTTTTACCACCATCCAACATATATTGTGGTTCAAAAGATACAATATCTATGTTAAAATTTTATTATTTGTTCTTTGCCTCATTTTGATCAAGTGATGTATTATAACTTCTATTAGTGTATAACAAATAGATTCATTATAATTTAAAAAATTGAAGTAAACAAACATTTAAAATATATTCTAATTTAAATATTTTTTCCTTTTATATTTTTTTAAAAATATTTTTTTCCTTTTATATTATTTTAAAAATATTTTTAAAATTTATCAACTACATTTCATTAATGTTTGTAAATTTAATAAATGTTTTGATTCTCATTAAATTTTATTTGGTATTCTAATCTAAAATATAAACAATTATAATTTATTTCAAAGTATTTGATATTGAAGAAACAACTATACTCCTAATATTGAATATTTGATAATATTATGTTTCTTTACCGTAATTTTTTATTATTTTATAAAAATTAATTAAAATTAATATTAAAGTAGTAAGAAAACGGGTACGGGTATGGGTACGAGATTATACCTGTTACCCGGTGAGGATGAGGATGAGACAAAAGTTTGATACCCGTTGGGTTTGGGTTTGGGTATGGGAATGGGGATGTGGATGAATTTTTTTTATGGAAATGAGTATGGGATAGTGAAACCCGTCCCTGCCCTGCCCCATTGCCATCCCTAGTTATGATACCTGTTTATCAATTTGTAAAAATAAAAAGTAGATACCAATAGTGTTATAAATTTATAAATAAAGAACATACAGTGTCATTAGTTTGGTTACCGGATCAATTTTTCTAAATAAATGGGAAATTAGTTTAATAAAATTTTGATTTTCCGATACCTAGTCACTTTTAATAATAAATATGTTATATTTAATTATAAAATAAAATATAAAATATAAAATATAAAATAAAATAATAATATATAAGACTGTTAAATGGTAGTATAATAGAAAAAAGTGTCAAAGTAACAAGTGTTTATAAAAATAGAAAATTATTTTCACTCCAAAATTTTCTTTTACTTTTATTTTACAATCTTTTTAATAATAAAATATTATATTTAATTAATAAAAACATATAAATAATTTTAAAATAAAATAATAATATTTAAGATTGTTAAATGAGAGTATAAATTAGATTTAATTAATAACAATACAATATAGAAATAATTTTAAAATAAAATAATAATATTTAAGATTGCTAGAAGAGAGTATAAAAAAATGAGAGTATAAAAAAAGTAACAAGGTTCTTTTTCTCATTTTCTAATAATCCCAATAATTTCACTGTTTTCCAAAATTCCCAGCTCTTGTAAACCACTGCACAACAATGACGGCTTAACTTTCCTTTTCCTTTCACTTCCCAATTTCTTCTCTTCGAATTTTGGCGCCTTGCCAATTCTGAATACGTTGCTTCTTCTTGATACTCTCTGTTGTTGCCCTCTGATTCCGCCCTTTCTGCAATATTATCGGCATTGTCATTGTTGAAAAATTGATAACATGGTTAGTTTGCTTTTTCGTTCATTTCCTTTCGTACTTTTGTTTTCCACTTGGTTTTTCCATCTTTTTGTTTGTGGGTTCATATGTTTTTTATTACTGTGTCAGCTTTGAAAAATTGCTTGTGTGGATGTATAGTTTTGAATCCCCATGCTATATGGTTTGATGGCTGTAAATATTTGTCTCATCCTGGGCTGGGTGGGCATAGCTGCAGCACTTGTTGTGGACAGTATGAGATAAATATTGGTGGTTGAATATATGCGAAATTGAAATTAGTCTTTATCCAGATTTTCGATATATTTTGGTTACTAAATTTTAAAGATGAACTAATATTGTTCTTTTAGTCCAACAATATTAACTTTCTTTTTTACCTATGAGATGGTGTTTTGACATTTGAGTTGTTCACACGTTTTTGCTATACTGAAAAAGAAATTAACATAGTTGGGTTTAAAATGATTATTTTCATTTATTTTTAAGGTTTGGAAACAAAAATATATCAAAATTTGGAACAGGAATTCCAATTTTGTGTTTAAGAACTAAAAGCATATTTAACTCTTGAATATTTGAATTTTTTTTAATAAAAAATGAGCAAGGAGGTTTGTGCTTTGGAGATTGTTGTTTTCCTTGCAAAACTGGCCCTTCATAGCACTATGAGGAAGAGGATTACTATGGTGGGTGTAGAGGAACACATTAAGAGTTTTAGTTTGGTAGCAACTGTTCTATTTGAAACATTTTTAAATTTGCCTGTTTGTGCTATGAAGCATTTTAAATACGTTAGAATTTTCACAAATTCTGAATGCCGTATCAGCCATGTCTTTAGTTGCATGGCAGATTAGTCAGGGAGGAGCATTTTGTTTGGAGAGTTGACGGGTGTGTGATGTCTAGTTAGATGTTATATTTGGTTTGGCGTAGGATGAGTATATTTTCTTAATTGTGACATGTGCTGAATTTTAGAACCGCTTGTTTATGATGTGTGAGCGGTTAGAAACATGTATAATGTTGGGTAATTAACATTGATAAGCCTGGACAGTGTTTTCTGTCTCGTGTGAAATAGTGAAGTGATTGTGCCACCGCATGTTTTATTTTATGTAATTTATGGACCATCAATTTTTTCTAAACTGATATATAAATAAACATGCTGGTAAATTTTACAGTGTCATTGTTGGGACCCTAATATGTCGATTGTGATAGTATTTCAATTTTTAACCTTTTTTCTTGTTAAAACTGAATGTTTTTCAAAACTGAGTTTGGTCAAAAGTCCAATATGTTCTGTTTGATTATAGTGTGGTTGAGTTGTTGGATTGCTCAAATGGTTCAATGGCTTGATCCTGATTGCAAGCAACTCCAGATGATAGTGTAATTAGTGTGTTCAGTCTGGTTACTAAACCTGTGGTGACCTAAGAATGTTTGTGTCTCTTCTCTAACCTTCATAGTTTCATACTTGAATGCTTTAGCAAATATCATAATTTCATACTTGAATGTTTATTTGCAGAATGGGAGGTTTCCAAATGGAAATAACTGGAATGATATATCATTTAGAGATTGCGGTCAGAACCAGTTTAACTACTATGGTCAAGTTCCTCATCATGGTTGGGATTTCCACTATGGTGGTGGTACATACGTACCTCATAATGGTTGGGATTTGCGCTCTGCTGGTGGTACATATGTGCCTCATCATACCCCTGAACCAACTATTCCTGCTCTAGGACCATTACACCGGCCACAACCAAGGCTATATTGTAAAATTTGTGAGGTTAAGTTGTATAGTTACAAAAGTATGGAAGAACATAATCGTGGAAAGAAACATCAAGGAATGTTGAAGCGACGTGAGGAAACTGATACACGAAGAATATCAAATGGGCAGATTCCAAATTCTCAAGTGGATTTAGCAGGTCAACCTAAGAGAATTCTGAAATCTGGGGAAAATAGACGCGTAGAAATAAAAGAGATTTCTGAAGCTACTGTTGCCAAGCACAAGAATTATGTGCGGAAAGATAAAGGGGTTACTCCGGAAGTTCCGGCTGAAGGGAAACCTAGGGATAACACTAGCACACAGGGTGGGGTTAAACCTGAAGTTCCAGCCCAAGGAAAACTCAGGGATAACACAAGTGCACAGAGTCATAATTTAAAGCGTAAGATTGGTGGAGCCAAAACTGCTAAATACATGAAGACAAATGATGGAGAAAGAAGGCCCATGGAATCATCAAAACTTGATACCAATTCTCTGTCAGCTTCTGTAGAATCTCCCATCCAAATACCTGCATTAGCACCGCACCCAGCTGTGACATCTCATGCAATGGCCCCATCACCTGTGGAGGGGACAAGTTTCAAATTTGTACATCAGCAGATCTTAGCTTTTCAAACACAAGTATTGGAAGGTAAAGAATATCATGAGATTCCAGATCCTACTGTAAAAACAAGAAATCATCCACATGCGTCTTCATATTCAAATATTAACACCCAACCTAAAGTTGTGACTTCTGATTCTGCAGCAAAAGTAATAAAACCATCAAAAACGGGATACTGTAAAATTTGTGAGGTTCAGCTATCACCCCATTTCAGAATGAAGGAATTGGAATTACATAAAAAAGGAAAGCGACATCAAAGAATGTTGAGACATCAAAGAGAGTTGAAACGACAACAGAGATTAGGGAGTCCAAAAAGTTCAAATGGGAAAATTTCAAATGTTCATAAGAATTTAGTAGTTCAATCTAAGAAAGTTCAGATAACTGAAATAAAACAGCACATGTTAAAAGATATGAGTTCTGAGGCTAGTATTTCAGAGCAGAAGAGTTACCTGCAGACAGTTATGAGACTGACCTCAGAATTTGCAGCTAAAGGACCTGAAATGAAACCTACAGATAACAGTGGTGGTCAGAATCATGGTTTCATCAAAACAGGTAAACATATAACGAAGAACGATGGGGTAAGAAGACCCATGGAATCATCAAAAGTCAATATCAATTCCCAATTAGAATCTGTAGAATCTCCTGTACAAAACTCAATACCTGTTTTAGCAGCGCTGCCTGAGCCTGTGGCATCTCACATAATTGCACCAACACTTTTGTTGGAATCAAGTCTTGAGCCACAAATTCAACACATTTCTTCATCGGAGGCACCTGTGCTAGAGGGCAATGAGCATTATGAGATTGAAAATCGAAATGTAGAAGTGACTGATCAACCACTTGCCCCTGCAGATAATATTAAAATCCTGACTGAAGATATGGGTTCTGATTTTTCCGCAATGGCAATAGTACCATCAGAAGGGTTTATGACATCTCAGGTATTTGCTCCATCTCTGGATGTGGCATCTAATTTTGAACCTCAAACTCAACATGTTTTACAGACATCTGTGTTAGAAAGCAAAGAACATCATGATATTCAGAATCTCGCTTCGAAAACAAATTACCAGCCAACAACATCAGCAAGATCAAGTTCTGAACTCCAAATTCAACATGTTTTACCTATTGAAACAGAATCTCAGTTATCAAAACGCACAACTGATTCTCAGAGCCAAAATTTTGTTGATGAGAAAAACAATCAGCTGGTGCCATCAGTTCTAGCAGAGTTCAGTTCTCCTTCATGTCTTCATGCTATCGACCACTCTGCAGATGGATGTTCTAATCATGAACAAAAGATGGATATTATCACCCATCAGTCAGGGACCACTCAGCGTTCTCAGGTTTTTCTCATTTTCTATTTTATGTGAAAGGTGGTGTTAGTGAACTAAGTTTTGAGCATTACTATTACTGTAATATGCTTAACCTACCCATTATGATTAATTTAGACTCGTTGGATGATCAAATTTATAATTCAGGATAGGGGAGAGGGGGGCGGTGGTGGTGTGTTTCTTTAAGACTAGACTACATAGAGAATTTTTACTGCTTCACCCTAAACATTTGGGCTACTTCCAGTTCACAGTTCATTAGACTGTTGCTTCATAAAAACAATTTAAGTATAGATCTTATATCCATTGACAGAAACTTCTTCATAACTAATTGTATCTAGAAAATATTTTATCATTACAGCTTTGTTAGACACATTAAGCAATTATAAAATCCTATAGACAAGATCCATTACACTTTCTACTGATCTTATTATACGGTGTATATAAGATTTTGTAAGGTCTAATGTAAACTTTAGCTGTCACAAAAACACATAGTAGAGTGTTCAGATAGAATAAAGCACATAACACTTAGAATGTTTGTTATCATCAAAATCTATGGATGGTTTACTTGTGTTAGACCGTGTTGTTGTGTTTTAAGGATTAAACCTTTTAACCTTTTAAACTCTCATCATAAATGACATAAATTACAAATCTTTTTATCATGTTCTTTATGAAGAATATTGAAGCATTAGATGTGGCAAGTTTTATGACTCTGACTATCATTTTGAGATAGTCTTTTCTGTTAACACAAAAACCTACTAGTTTCTGCTTGCATGCATTTTTGGACGAATGTGTTTCCTTTCAAATGTACATTTGCTTTTATAAAATATCATTGAAGTAAAATTCTGTACAAATTTTGTTGCAGTTGGCTGTTTGTCTTAAATGTGGCGATGCTGGCTTTCGAGAGACACTTGTCTTTTGCAAGAAGTGTCAGATTTACGCCATTCATAGGTACTTTTATGTCTATTTGCTTAAATGTACTTTTAGCAATCTTTATCGTTGTGCTTGACTCAGATGCTAGGACTTCCGATCTGATGTGCCAGAGGGACATTCTTAAATTTTTTGTCAATAATAAAGAGGGAGTATTCCCATTTTAGGTGCTGAATCTATAGAATATTCAAGTGATGCACATGCATGGTATTTGTATCTTGAACCTGTGTCAAAATGCATGTGGTATATTGTATGATACAATTGTAGTAATACCATGAACTTCCTTTAAAGCCCCAGAAGCTTTTACTTTGTATGTACTATGAAGTTATAGTTTTACGTTCTTAAAAGCATATATATTGACATTATACTCCTCAACTCCCTTTTCAGGTATTGTTTAGATGGGCCTGTGATTTTTACCGCTGATGTTAATTGGTTCTGTGATTGTGAGTCCGAGGTAGTAGATACATCTGCAAAAAATGTCTCTCTAAACTCAGCAGATATTTCATCTCAAAATAGCAGAGATAAAGTAAAGAACAAGCAAGGGCAACAAAATATTGAAGCTAAAACAATGGCGCTGTTATCTGACAATCACAGCTTGTCTCAATGCAGTAACAACACTGAAAAGGAAAAGTTTGGGAAAGAGTGTCAACCAGCTCCAATAGATGAAGCTAATAATACTGAGGGGTCTATGATTCTGACTGTTCCACATCCTATTGCAGATCCAGTCTGGAGGTAAGAAATTTGTTTTTTACCCTTTGAGAAGCGGATAGTTTTTCTAGCTTCTATGATGAACCGTTATCTAAAGTTAAATTTCTGGCAAATAGGGGAAGACTGTACCTCTCCTGCCCTGGTATTCATACCGTTATTGGGCTTTTAGCCCATATGTCAACTTTAGCATGCTCCAAAGTTATGGAGGAGACAAAACTTTTCCCTGATGTGCTTTGCCCGGACTTGCTCTCAAGAACTGCGGTGTGGCCGAAGTCCTTCATGAATTGTGGTCCAAATGATGATAGCATTGCTCTTTATTTCTTTCCTGACACTGAAAGGTGATTTTAAAGATAAACTAACATGATCTCATTCTTCTCTCTTTAATTCAGTATTAACTATTAAATCTCTCATGGTTTTGCAGTGTTGAGAGGTCCTATGACAAGCTGGTTGATCACATGATGTCCGGTGACCTCGCCATAAGAGCTGTGGTTGAAAATGCAGATCTTCTAATTTTTCCTTCTGCATTACTCCCTATCCAATGCCGAAGTGAGTCATATTTATATTTCATAGAACTCTTTTCAGTGGCACTGTCCAAATTTATTGTCCGTAAAACGAAATTGTACAGTGATTCTATTGAATTTCTTGTTTTACAGGATTTCAAGAAAAGTACTACTTGTGGGGGGTCTTTAGAGCAAAAAAAAAACTTCACACAATACAAATGATGCAGTGTGTGGAGAGGTTACTAGTGGGCACAAGCCCTTGACTCTTAAGAAACAGAGTCAGCCAAAGACTTTGAGGACTTATCATTGATTCAGTGTCTATACCCATCGATTTATTGATGCCAATTAGTACATTTTGATAGTTAGTACCTGTTTCTTTGCTCTGTTTGATAGAACTGGTGTTTTAGATTTTAGTTATTAGCAGTTGGCCCATAACAAAATTATAAGGGCTCTGGGTATAAGTATTTTTGAATTTAGTATATAACTGTTCTTTTTTTTTTTGTTTGACAATATCTTATAGTTTCAATTTTATCCTTTACGATATAATTATTTGTTAAATTTATAAAATTTAATAGTTATTTTTAGGCTTAATTGATGTTTTAGTTTCCTAATTTATTGATTTGGTTCATTTTGGTCTCCTTATTATTTTTTGGTTCAATTTGATTATCTAATTCTCTAAAGAAATTCAATTTCGTTATTGTCGTTAAGTTGATGTTAACATCATCGTCTACGTATATGTCACGTGATGGTTGTGTCACGTGTTAATTTGAGAAATTTTAATTTCTTAAAAATTTTAAAATTTTTAATTTTTTTTTAAATTAAAAAAAAGTGCCACATGGCAATTCATCATTGTGCCATGTGTCAAATTAATCATGGTAGTTTTCAATTTAGTTTCTTTATTTACAATTTTGATTTAATTTAGTTACTTAAGTTTTTAAAATGATTCAACATTGTCCTCTCTATTTACACTTTTGATTCAATTTAGTTACCTAATTTTTTAAAATGATTCAACGTTCCTCTCTAATTTATAGATCAAATTACTTCACCTAACTATTCAAATTATTATTCTTTATACATGTGTAAAAAATTTCAAAGGTAAAACAATTACAAGTGAAAAATGTAAGAAATAAAATAACATGAATATTTAGGGAGTGATTTGATGTATAAATGATAAAAAATTATTTTAACCTAAATATATAAGTTGTAATTAAACTTAATTGTTAATTTGGTTTTAAATTGGAGAGGACAAAATTGAATCATTTTAAAAATTTGGGGGATTGAATTGAATTAAAATTGTAAATAAAGGGTTTAAATTGAAAACAATAAATGTTAGCTTGACCTATGACATAATCTTGACTTACGTGGCAGTTTTTTTTTAAATAAAAAAATAATAATAAAATCTCAAATTGACATGTGTCACAACCATAAAGTGACACATGTTTAATTTAAAAAAAAATTGAAAAAAAAGTAAAAAAGTAATAAAATAAATTGAAAATTCCACAAAATGACATATGACATATACAAACACCGTGTTAAAGTCAACTTAATGACAAGAACCAAATTGAACATTCTTAAAAAATTAGAAGATCAAATTGAACATTCTTAAACAATTAGAAGATGAAATTGAACAAAAAAAATAAGAAGTAACCAAAATGAACCAAACCAACAAGTTAGGGACCAAAATATTAATTAAGTCTTATTTTTATTTGTTTTCATAAAATTGTCTATCTTCTCTCATTTTTTTTATTCATCAATATATATTTACTCATCTTCATTCATTTCCTTTTGTTTTTAAAATAAATAAATTTATTTTGTATATTAACTTAATAATATTACAATATCATTACCTATTAATATAATATTATACATATTTAAAAATTCGTATATACATATGCTATACATGTTTAAAAATGTGTACACACAACTTATGTTTACGTTATTATATATAATAAAAATTATAGAATCAATTTAATATTAAATAGCAACCATTATTATAGTTTAAAAAGGCGTCTTATAATTATTATCTCATCAATTCCTGTCATCTTTCATTATTAATACTCGCTAACAGCAGCAGACAAGACAAAAAGCAAAAAATTATGGTAAAAAATTATTTCTTCCACCATTTTGAGATGCAAAATCATTTTAATAAGAAAACTAATACGTGGATATTTTCTTACAATATCTTAAGGGATAAATTTGTTAAATAATTCAACATTTTGTGACATTGATGATCTTACGATTTAATTAATTTCAATTTTGAAAATTTTCTTCCAGCTTATGCTGTACTCACATTTAACAATAATCTGTAAGCAATTAATGCATTTGGATAATAACTTACATTTTTGTCAGACTCAAAAATTTTTGTGGCTGATATTAAGTTAGTAGACCGAAGTTGTTCCCACAGAAAATGAATCTTCTAAATCAACATATGGATAGTCATGAGAAAAGGCAAAATGACTTTGACTTTGAATCAAAAAGAATTCAAAATTAATTTAATTGCTCAAATGTTTGTTTCATCAAATTGCTTATATTTTCATCAAATTATTATTATTTTTCCTCTGAATGTTGTTGAAAAGATATAGTCTGCACTCATATAATGAATAATCTTTAGACAATATTTTGAAAATGTCAAAATGATTGAATTATTTTTTATCTATTTTTCTTTTAAAACTGTCAAGTTAGTCATTTAAGTTTTTTAGTCTCAATTTGGTCACGATTTTTTTAGATTGATAGAATTTGATCTTTTTCATTAAATTTCTTGAAGCAGAGCAAGAATTTTTCATTTAAAATTGACATTAAGATTATGTTAATTATACCAACAAATCAAACCATCCTTATTCACAACCTCAATCTTGATAAAAAAAACATTAATCCGATTAAAGAAATTAATAAAAAAAAGACAAAATTACATAGTTTTTCAAAAGTCGTGACCAAATCGAAACTAAGAAGACGGGAGGACCAACCAACTTGATATTTTGTGAACGAAATAAAAACCAAAAGAATAGTTCCAAAAGTTTTATATAAACTAGTAAAAACATTGTATTTTACTTCTTTTATAATAATAAAATAATAATTATGTTATTATTATAATTATAAAATTAAATATAAATAATTTTTATAATTTTATTATAATTAATTTTCATTTATAATGATTAATATTAAAACACTAATCAAATAAAAAATAATTAAATTAAATCAATAATTATTTAAAAGATAATATTAATAAAATAATTATATTTATTTAAAAAATATTTAAAAGATAAAATTAAAAAATTAAAAAATAAATATGAACAACAAAAAAACTTTTCCTTATATATAATTATAAATGTATAAAAATTTATTAAAATATCAAATATATAAAATATATTAACAATTATATATTAAATATATAAATGTAAAAAAAATAAAAGTAGGGGACCATGACCTCCTTAGTCTCCTCTACCAAGATTCGCCAATGAATACAATATTTTTTACAATATTCATATCAAATATGAAACCTTAACTTCTATACATTTTAAAAAGCAATACTATACTTTCCATTTGATTTATGTTAATTAGTGTTAATTTAGATATACTTTAAATTTTAATTTGTTAGGCACTATGCACTACCAAAATATTTAATTTTAACGGAGGTTTATCACCGGAAATTTTAAAAAAGGCTTAAATATACATTTGGTCCCTATTTTTGTTGATTTTATTCAATTTGGTCCCTATTTTCGTTTTATGTTCAATTAGGTCCTCATTTTCGTCAAATTGTAGTCAATTTGGTCCTTTTCACTAACGGTGTTTAAATAGTTAACGTTTTTGAACAGTACATGCCACGTGTCAGCTCTTGGTTTTTTTAATTTTTTTTAAATTTTTTTTAAATTTTTTTTAAATTTTTTTAAATTTTTTTAAATTTTTTTTTAATTTTTTTAAATTTCAAAAAAATGGTCCACGTGTCAAGTCATAATTGTGCCACGTGTCAGTTGTGGTAGTATTATTATTTTTGTTCAATGTAGTCCCTATATTCGTTATTTTTGTTCAATTTAGTCCCTATATTCGTTATTTTTGTTCAATTTAGTCTGACACTAAATTTAATATCTTTTATACAAATTATATTAATATCTTTTCTAAAATTGATCTTTAAATTTATTATTTTTTAAATTCAATTATAAATTATTAAATTTAATTATAAATTGAATAAATTCTTATATTTAATTTCTAAATAGAATATAATTATTTAAAATATTATGAAAATATAATTATTAATTTTTTTTCTAATATTTATATTCTAAAATATTTTTAAAATTGATATATAAAAATATTTTAAATATTCAAAATATTTTAGAAAAATAAACTAATATTTGTAAAATTAACATTTACATATAAAATATTTTAGATTTTAATATCTAAAATGCAATAAAAATATTAAATACTTTAAATTTAAATGTAAATTTTACAAATATTAATATATATTTTTAAAATTTTAATAATTATATTGTAATAATATTTAAATAATTATATTTTAATAATATTTAAATAATTATATTTTAATAATATTTAAATAATTATATTCTATTTAACCATTCAATCTAAGAATTATATTCAATTAATAATTAAATATTATAATTTATAATTAAATTTAAAAAATAAGTAATAATAATGTCAATTTTAAAAATTAAATGGTTCTATTTTCACAAAATTTCGGACTAAATTAAACAAAAATAACGAATATAGGGACTGAATTGAACAAAAATAACGAATATAGGGACTAAATTGAACAAAAAAAATAATACTATCAGAAATTGACACGTGGCTCAATTGTGACTTGACACGTGGACACTTTTTTTGAAATTAAAAAAATTTTAAAAAAAATTAAAAAAAAATTAAAAAAAAATTAAAAAAAAATCAAAAAAACCAGGAGCTGACACGTGGCATGTACTGTTCAAAAACGTTAACTATTTAAACACCGTTAGTGAAAAGGACCAAATTGACCACAATTTGACGAAAATGAGGACCTAATTGAACATAAAACGAAAATAGGGACCAAATTGAATAAAATCAACAAAAATAGGGACCAAATATATATTTAAGCCTTTAAAAAACTCAAGTAAACATAAAGATAACGGAGGCTCTAACAACCTCCGAAAAGTAAGAAACCCTCGAAAAGCGTCAGGGGTTTTCTTAAAATCCCAGTAAAATTCATTGATTTAAACTTTTTTACCTATTTGTCTTCGATTTCCCACTTAGCTCATTTTCATTCTCTCGTCTCTGTGACTCAGCTCATTTTCATTTTCTCTCTGACATTCTGTGCTATGATGTTTTTTGTGATGTGAAGTCTAGATCTTGACTATGGAAGACAAGAGAAGCTTTGTTGCCGCCACCCACTGTTATCGATGAAACGCATCTCCGACATCGGTGCCACCAACGCCCTTCCATGTTCATCTTCGTCCCCGACACATAAGTTCGTTGATCCCCTTCTTCCAAATCCCTAAAATAGGAAACCTTTGCTACGTCCAATAGAGCCACCACTCCTCCTTCTCCGACGAGCATTGCCACCGCCAGTCGTCGTATTTGCCGTGAGAGCGTTGTCGCCACTGGAGGTTGAACAACCATCATCACGTCGCGTTGCCATGACTAGAGGCGCTGATGGTGGTATCTCCTTCTTTCCCCTTCTCCTTCAAGTGACTCCTCCTATCTTTGCGAATTGCACTGCCACGAGCCTTCTACCAACCACTGCAATAGGTGTAGTCAGTTTGAGTTTGCTGATTGCCACTCGTCATGGTGATGTCGTCGATTAAAGCCGGAAAATGTCACTAGTGTCATCGATAATGTTACCCTCTTCTCCCTATTTTTCTATTTTTAGTTTCATTTCTTTTCCTCCTTTTCTTTGATATTTTTTTAAGATTAGTCTTAGCTCTGTTACTACTTTTACCGTTGTTCCAGTGTTATTTTGGTATCATTTTTGCTTGTGTGCTTTGTTGTGGTGCATGAACAGGTGCAAGTTTGAGATAGTTGCAGCTGTTGTAAGTGATTCAATGGATCCTAGTCCATTTTAATTATTCACTTCCTAACACAAGATGAAGAACTATTGCTGCAACAAGAAAGTACTATGGACAAGCACATATGCACCTGGTTCCATCTTCCTTTTCCTAATTCTTTTACGCTATTTTTAGAATTTTATATTTTTATCAATTTTACCTCGAAATCTGTTCTGTTTTTTATTCTAGGCACATAGTGAATGTTTGCATTTCAATTTTAATTTTAGGTTCACAAGGTCATATTTTAGATTTCATGCTTTCTTAAGTAGATAGAAGTAAAATTAGCTTAGGTTAGTGATTTTGAAGTTGTTACTGCTATGTTATGAGAAATTGTTTGTTAGTGTAAGGTCGCAGATTGGAAGAGAGAAAGCGATGATAATGAACTGTGTTAGAGTGACGACTATGGCCATGGTTGTTCCTTCATGGAGGCCCACGTGTTGCGCTTCTTCATCTTCTTCTTCTGCTTCTACAACTGTCATCAACACAGAGCAATTGTGTTCTCAAATTGATCATCTTCACGCTGAGGCTGACGCCACCAGAGCCAAGGGTAACCCTACCCATTTCACATTGCTACCTTCTTTCGTTCTGATTTTCTTTCTCTATTTGAATTAATGTTTTCTAAAAAACACCTTTATAGTCAGGTCCATGAGTATGATTACAGTTTTAGTTTTTCACTTCCAATTCTTACTTGAGGGAATATAACTGAACAACTGTCCAAAGGGTTCATGCATCAATTGGACCTTGAAGTATTACTCTTGTAAGAAAAATTATCTGAGTAGCTCAAGAGGTTATCAAGACAATGTTATGTAGTCCTTCAGTGTCGAAAATTTCTCCAAATTGATTTCTGAACTGTACTGAAATACATCAACTTAGGCGATGAAATGATGGATATTCAATACTTCACGGTCTGCTTAAACAATTTAATTACTTTAGGAACTATTTAGGTGAGGAGCCAATAATTTGAGGATGACATTTTGATTTATTCTAATTTAATGAGTGATTATAAAAGCGCACCCCAAAATGGGGTGTATTTGGGATGGGAAAAAGAGAGAAATAGGAAGAAAAAGTAATAGATAGTGATGAAAAAGGAAGAGAAACAAAAAAAAAAAAAGAGGAAATTGGATGAAAGGGAAATTGAATTAGTGATTAGTATTTTTCTAATACAAAACTAATGTGGTGGTTAACAGCAACTAATGCTAGATTGAGGCTTCTGCGGTTGTCAGAAGTTGCGGAGAAGCTTCAAAAATAGGCCGTTATAAGCATTCAAAAGGGGAGGAAAATTATGCAAGGGAAATGCTTTTTCAGAGGTAGAAGGTGTTGCAGGCTTTGGACAAGTCTAAAAGACGCATTGAATTGCTTGATGAGCTTTCCGCAAAGTTAAGTGAGGTAAAGTGAGTTCATTTGTCCTACACTATTAGTTTCTATTTTCATTTTGAAATGATGCCATCATGATCATAAATATCAATCAATACATCTGAGGGAGAACTCCTTTTGTTATGTAAGCTATGAATTGTTCATATCATCAGAGTGTTAGGTTCTTAATGTAAGTTATGTTGCTTTTACTTAAAATGTTCATTTTTTATTAACTGAATAACGAAAGAAACATATGGTGGTTTCAGGCAATATCTTTGAAAGAAAGTGAGCTAATTGGAAATGTTAATGTGAACATTGAAGACACAACAAAAGATGCTTCAGGCAATAATGATTATTGTGTATACTCTTTTGGGAGGGATACTGAAGTTGTTACTGCTGCTCCTCTTTTTTTCTGGTTCATGTGCACCTTTAAAGAGCCATTGAAGAATCTGATATATATAATATATCACACACAAAAAAAGAAGAGGTGTTAGCTTTAAAAAAAAATTTCTGTGTTTGTGGGTTGTGTGTGATTGTACTAGTCAAATGAACAGTTTTGTAGATCTATCTGTGTTGTCTGGATGCGAAAGATTCTTGTAGTCCTTTGGTGAGATAAGACAAACAAGATTGTAGTGAATCTAAGGATGATGGTGAGACAACCAGGTTGTGAATGGGGAATGGGAAATAATTGGCTTGTGATTCTTTCTGACATGGGACTTAAATGCTATTTTCTTATTATTCTTGGATTGGAGACAGAGAGATCCAGCATGATGAGGTAATTGAGTAGAGATGTTAGGGATTTAGTTGAGTTGAATTTATTTATTTATTTTTTATATGCATTCGGCATTCCCATGGCGATGGTTTCAATTGAATGAATTGATTATATAGCACCTGGGTTGTTTGTGGTGCAGTCTCCAATGAAGACTTTCCATTGGATTTGGCTAACTTCCATTGGATATAGCACCTGGGTTGTTCGTGGTGCAGTCTCCAATATATTAAACTAATCGCAACATGTCATAGCTTGCAAAATGAGATGTAATGTAAGTTTAACACATGCCATTGGTAGCCACGAGAATTAAATAGTTACTTTATGTATTATACGTGCTTTCGATCACTACAAATTCCTTCAATATATTGAACTTACCCTATTAAAGTATTGTTTTGGTTTGAAATTGAACTTACCCTATTAAAGTATTTTTTTGGTTTGAAATTGAAATGAAAAAATGGTAAAGAGAGGCATGATTAGAGATTGGAGAGAGGATTTTGTTTGTTAGGAAATCTATTGGAGCGGAAACCGAGATGAATAGGGATTAATTTAAGAAGAGTAACAGGGAGTGAGTAAAGGGATTTTATTAGTTTAGAGTTAGTGTTGGGAATGTATTTGGTGTATGGGTTGATATTAATTATATATACTTCAAGTGGGGTGATGGAAAAATACAACATAAACTACTTCAAATTTTGATATTAAGAAACATGTTTCAATGCAGCCCCTGCAATGTTTTTGTCATACGTTATTATATATATATATATATATAATTAAGAACTTACCCTATTAATTATATATATATATATATATATATATATATATATATATATATATATATATATATATATAATTGTTGTAGCAAATAAAGTGTAAAATGAATTTAATATGATAAAAAATGCATTGAAATATTTGTTTTGCATGGTAAGTAAGATCTGAAAAAGAAAGAATAGAGTGAAAATGAATATACATACCAGAGTGGAAAAGAAGGAATTAACAGGGAACCCCAGGCATTAACAAGGAAGTGTTCCTAACGAAGAAACAAATTATCAACATCCAACACCGCAGGTTAATTTTGGTTTTATTGTAGGTAGATAGTGCATTGCTTATTATGCCACTGTCATTCAAATGCTACCTCTTCAACACTTATTATGTTAAGAGCATTATGACTGGTAGTCCACTATTGGTACCATTTGAATGAATATTTGTATTGATACCATTTAAATGAATATTTGTATTGATTGCTTATTTTGAAGTGGCATTGAAGGTTTTGCTTATTTGTATTGATTGATACCAAAATGTTAAGTAATAAATAGGAAATTTTATAGAATAAAGTTCTTTTTGTACTCAAATAATTAATTAAATCAATCAATTCTCAGGAAAGTACAACTTTAGCATTATAGCAATGTCATAATAATATGAGCACTAACTTTTTGGTATTAACAGGGGTTTTCGAGGAATTAACGGGGGTTTTCAAAACCTCAAGCATTGCTGGAGTTTTTGTAAACCCCATGCATTACTGGGGGTTTTCGGAACCCCATGCATTACTGGGGGTTTTCAGAACCCCAAGCATTAGTGGGGGTTTTTCAGAACCCCATGCATTATTGGGGGTTACCAGAACCCCATGCATTAATGGGGGTTTTCGAAACCCCAGGTATTAATGGGGGTTTTCGAAACCCCCGGTAAGTTGCGCTACTTCCAGGGGTTGCTAAAAACCTCCGGTAATCCGTTAGCCACGCTTGCACTTCCAGGGAAATCTTAAACCCCTGGTAAAACCATTAGTGGGGGTTAAAACCCCAGAAACGTCAAATATAACCCCCGCTAAAAACAATTATTTTTGTAGTGATGTTATTAGAAAATAAGATATGTCATCCTAAATAAGCATATCAAACGAAAACTAAAAAGTACTCTATTACAATAATTAAATTCTTAGTCATGAATAGTAAAATTAGTAAAATTTTATTATTAGTTTAGACCGTTGCTTCACCTGTTATTGGATTATGTAATTTATGTTTGATATGTATATGTCTCGATTTGAGATAATATATTAAAAGTAATATATCAACTAAAAGTAAAACTAATTTATAATATATAAATGGTGCAAATTTTATCTTAAAAACTAGTTCTGTGTAGTTAAATTAAATTTAAAATTTATTTTTTTAACACATTATGCTAAAATTTATACAAACCAATGAGGATCCTCTTAATTGAGTACGTTGAAATTTAACAACTTTAAACACTTTTAATTTGAATTTCCCAACTAGTATTAGATTAGCAAGGATTTTATTGTTAACCTATAAACATTATAAACCATAGTTAATAGTTATCCACTTTTTCTTTGTTAACCTATTCATGGTATTGTTATGGTAAAACATATTTTCAAATTCATATTTCGCTAATATGTCTCCAATCTCTAAATCACCCGCTTACAAATTTTTTGTTAGCTTCAAATTTAAACAAATTTCAACAAACAATATATTTTGTTCACATGTTTTCAGTAATCTAGCCATTTCTTGTCACTAATTTTACCGTTTTCAACATTTTATTATATATATATATATATATATATATATATATATATATATATATATATATATATATATATATATATATGAAATTTAGATTCTAATTACTTTTTAATATTTTTTTTATTTTTAAGATAAATTTATTTATTTTTTTCTGATGTGATTGATTTCTATACTTTTCTAAACATCCATGTCAAGTTGATGAATACATGACATGATATTATTTTGTTTTCTATATTTGTAGTAACTTATCAACATATTATCCACGGTTCATGAATGAATTAATATATACTCCTAAAATTAAATTAAAGTAAGTTTAATTTAATTATTAAATAGATTCTTTCATCCACCAATAAACAAATAAATACGTATGCCATATATTTTTATTAAATAAATAAGTCGAGATAAAAATTACAGGCAATATATAAATATATATGAAGAAAACCAATTTTATTTAATGATACTAAATGTGTCATGTTTACTCTTGTAATAGAATTCAAATTACAATTCAAATTTTAGAAATTGAGACTCTGATTCTCATTGCTATACAACCTTAATAATATTTTATCTTTTTTAAGTCGTTTTTTAAGTAAAATTTATTTAGTTCTGACGTGATTAATTTCCATAATTTTCTGCCTTGTAATGTAAGTTAGAAACTACAATCAATACCTATCTTCTATTTCTTTTTCATATATTTGTTGCTGTATGAACATAATATAAGCATCGATAAATATATATATATATATATATATATATATATATATATATATATATATATATATATATATATATATATATATATATATATATGATGTTCTACTTTTGTCTTGTATATTTGTTAATTCATATAAAAAAAGATGCATTGATACGTTAATGAATATATATTGTAGAAATTAAATTAAATTCTGTTTAATTTAATTCTTTGCTTTAAATAAATTGACATCTCAAAATATTGTTTATATGGTAATAAAACACTAAATTATATTTTATTAAACTACACTTTCTTTTTGTTTTTCTCTTTATTTGTTCCGTTTAATCACCGTCTCTTTCGATATATAAATTTAATTTTAATTTTAAATAAATGTCAATTATTTGAAATAATTTTATATGACAATTTAGATTGTTTGTTCAAAATTAATACTCATGAAAAATATTTGTTTATTGCAAATTTTAGTTACATTAAAATAAATATTTGTAAGTAATGTATATACTATAGTTCTGAGTAATATAAACAAATATGTTATAGTATTATAAAAGCAAGTTCAAGCAGTCAACATAGCTTGCTAAAATGACAATTACTTTCCATACCTATGAATTCTGTTTTCTATTATTTCTTTAATTTTATGAAATAAACTTTTAAGACTTTCTCTCTTTTACTGGTGTCCGGAAAGCCACCACCTGTCCGTACAATTATGGATATAAATGAAGGCATGGAGAATTCTAAACATCACAGGTGAAAGAGAAAAGAACTGTTGTCTACTCTGCTCTCTGTTAGAAATATCTGAAATCAGAAAAACTATAATGTGGGCTTATTTCCTGAAAAGATTTTATATCATTCTCTTGCTTTCTTTGCTTGCCTCAGGAAGTACTGTTACATTGAAAAACTCAAGTGAGAGTGGTGAAGCAAAGTGCATAGAGAGGGAGAGGCAAGCACTCCTCAGCTTCAAAGATAGCCTCATAGATGTCTTTGGCATGCTGTCGACTTGGACCAATAATACAGATTGCTGCGAATGGAAACGCATTCTCTGCAACCATCAAACTGTTAGGTAAACTTAAATGTGTGTAGTTGGTAGTTGTGTAGTTGGTAGTTGGAAGGTGGGTAGTTAGAAGTTGTTATATTAATTGTGAGTTAGGTAGTAGTTATATTTAATGAATGTAGTTGAAGGGTAATGTCCAAAGGCCTATAAAAGGACCATGTAGTGCTTCATTTCAAGATACAACAAATCTGAATACAAAGAGTGTTTATCTAGAGAGACTTGTTTGTCAACAAATTGGCATCAGAGCTTGAGAGCCTGAGTGTTTGAGTGAGTTAGAGAGTTTGATAGAGATGGCCAGCTTAGCTAACAGCATGCCCCTGCCGAAGTTATCAAAAGGCGTCAGCTATGATAACTGGAGTCTGCAAATGAAGGCTCTCCTTGGTTCCCAAGAAGTATGGGAGGTGGTCGAAAATGGGCACCAAGAACCAGAGGATATTGGAGAAATGACAATAGCCCAGATTGCTACGTTAAAAGCAACACGAGCAAAGGACAAAACGGCTTTGTACGTGCTGTACCGAGCTGTTGATGAGTCCGGCTTTGAGAAGATAGCAAATGCTATGTCTTCAAAAGAAGTGTGGGAAGGTTGGACAAAGGGGATAACCGTGTGAAGCAAGTTCGGCTTCAAACTCTCAGAGGCGAGCTTGAAAGGATGAGGATGAAGGAAGATGAAGGGGTTGCTAAGTACGTCTCCCGAGTTGAGACCGTAGCGAATCAGCTCGGTAGAAATGGAGAGACGCTGCCCGCTTGCCGAGTGGTGGAGAAAATCTTGAGGTCGTTAACCGACGACTTCGAGAATATAGTTTGCGCAATAGAGGAATCAAAGGACTTGACAGCGCTCTCGGTGGAAGAGCTTGCTGGGTCACTTGAAGCGCATGAGCAGCGGAGAAGGAAGAAGAAGGAGGAGTCCCTTGATCAAGCACTCCAAGCAAAGGCAACCATTAGGGAGAAGAAGGTTCCTTATACTCAGAACACTCGAGGCCGAGGTGGTAGAGGCAGAGGAGGATATGAAAGAGGTCAAGAACAGGTCGGCCAACAAAATTGGCGTGGACGAGGACAAGGTGGAGGTCGTGGTGGTAGAGGCCGAGGAGGTCATTCGAACAACTCAGGAGTTGAGTGCTTCAAATGCGGTAAGTACGGTCATTTTGCTAAAGACTGCTACTCAAGAGTCAAATGTTACAATTGTGGGAAGGTTGGACATTTCGCGAAGGACTGTCGATCTGAAAGCAAGAAGGAAACGAACTTCCTTTCTGAGGACGCTGAGGAAGAAGGAATATTGATGATGTCCAGGAGATCAGGTGCCGAGCTAAGTCCGAGCTGTTCTGACAACTCAGTTTGGTACCTTGATACAGGAGCAAGCAACCACATGTGTGGGGATGAGAATCTTTTTAAGGAGCTCACCAAAGTTGACGCTGGACACGTATCATTTGGAGATGCATCAAAGGTGGCAGTAAAAGGTCGGGGTACAATCTGGTACCTACAGAAGAACAACCAAGTTGGAGAAATCAGAGATGTGTACTATGTACCCGATCTCAAGAACAACATATTGAGCATGGGCCAGCTGATGGAGAAAGGCTACTCGGTTCTGATGAAAGACCGAGTACTATACTTGAAAGATAAGTCAGATCGATTGATTGCCCGAGTAGAGATGAAGAAGAACAGGATGTACAAGCTGGACTTGAAAATAGTCCAAGAGAGGTGCTTGAAACTTGATGTGAAGGATGAAGCTATGATGTGGCACTTCCGGTTTGGCCACTTGCATTTTGGTGGACTAGCCGAGTTGGTGAAAAAGGAAATGGTGCGAGGACTCTCGACTGTGGAGTTTGAAAAGAAATTCTGTGAAGAGTGCGTGCTCGGGAAGCATCCAAGGACCTCATTTCCGAGAACTATCGAGTACCGAGCAAAGGAATAACTCGGATTAATTCACACAGACATTTGTGGACCAATTACCCCTGAATCTTTCAGTGGGAAAAGGTATTTCATTTCTTTCATAGATGATTTTTCAAGAAAAACATGGGTGTATTTTTTGAAGGAGAAATCCGAGGTGTTCCAAGTGTTTAAAAGGTTCAAGGCAATAGTTGAAAAGGAGACCGGTATGCCTATCAAATCTGTTAGGTCTGATCGAGGAGGCGAGTTCATCTCATTTGAGCTCATGAAGTATTGCGAGGAGCAAGGAATAAGGAGATTTCTGACAGCACCATACTCACCCCAACAGAATGGAGTAGCTGAGAGGAAAAATCGAACCATACTTGACATGGTTCGTACAATGTTGAAAAGCAAGAACGTGCCTAAGGAGTTCTGGGCAGAAGCAGTGCAATGTGCCATCTATGTGCAAAATAGATGTCCACATGCTAAGCTGAACGAGAAAACACCACAAGAAGTCTGGAGCGGAAGAAAGCCGAGTGTGTCTCACCTCAAAGTGTTTGGTAGCATTGCTTATGGTCATGTTCCTGCTCAACAAAGGACCAAACTTGAAGATCGGAGCAAGAAGTACGTGTTTATTGGGTACGATGAAAAAACCAAGGCGTATAGGTTGTTCAACCCAATAATAAAGAAGGTGATTATGAGCCGAGATGTTCAAGTTGATGAAGAGAGCGAGTGGAAGTGGAACAACTCAGAGAAGGAGTCTAGAAGTTTGGAAGTAGATACACCACCAGCTGTGAGAGATCATGAGACTTCTGATGAAGAAGATGAACCTCTACAGCCTAGAGCACGAAGCTTGCAAGACATATACAACTCGACTGACGAAGTACATGTTGTATGTTTCTTGGCAGATTCAGAAGACTTGAACTTTGAAGAGGCCGTGCAGGAGGAGAAGTTGCAAATTGCAATGAATGAAGAGATCGGAGCAATCGAACGCAACAACACGTGGGAGCTAACCGATTTGCCCAAAGGAGCTCGGCCTATTGGCGTAAAGTGGGTGTACAAGAAGAAAACAAACGCTGAAGGAGAAGTTGGGCGATACAAAGCTCGACTCGTAGTGAAGGGGTACAAGCAGAAGGAAGGAATAGACTATGATGAAGTATTCGCTCCAGTGACGAGGATGGAAACAATCAGATTGTTGATTTCCTTAGCAGCTCAACACAGATGGACAATCTTGCAGATGGATGTGAAGTCAGCATTTCTGAATGGAGTCTTGGAAGAGGAAGTATATGTTGAACAGCCACTTGGATACATGCGAAGAGGCGAAGAGAAGAAAGTCCTGAGATTGAAGAAGGCACTTTATGGCCTGAAGCAAGCTCCACGAGCATGGAATGAAAGAATCGACACTTACTTCAAGAAGAATGGGTATGAACAGTGCCCTTACGAACATGCTCTTTACATAAAGAAGAAAGGAGAAGATGTGATGTTCATTGCCCTCTATGTCGATGATCTTATCTTCACAGGGAATAATGCTGAGCTAATTGAAGCATTTAAAGAAGTGATGAAGAAGGAGTTCGAGATGACCGACTTAGGTCTTATGAAGTATTTCCTTGGTTTGGAAGTCATTCAAGGGAAGGACGGTATCTTTGTGTCGCAGGAAAGGTATGCTGAGGAGGTCTTAAAGAAGTTCAAGATGACAAGTTGCAACCCGGTTTCCACCCCTATGGAACCTGACACAAAACTTTCTAAGTATGCGGATGGAGACAGAGTTGATGCAAGCAAATACCGAAGTCTGATTGGAAGTCTCAGGTATCTTACAAATACCAGACCAGATTTAATGCTGAGTGTTGGAATAGCAAGTCGGTATATGGAGGAACCAATGTATACTCATTGGAAGGCCTTAAAGAGAATTCTAAGGTATGTGAGAGGAACTGTGTCACTTGGTCTGATGTATACAAGGACAGATGATTACCGACTAGTCGGCTACTCAGACAGTGATTGGTGTGGAGATGTTGATGACCGGAAAAGCACGTCTGGATATGTATTCTTCATGGGGAGCACGGCGTTCACCGGGCTTTCAAAGAAACAGCCCATTGTAACACTGTCAACATGTGAAGCAGAGTACGTTGCAGCTTCCTGGAGTGTCTGCCATGCAGTTTGGCTTAGAAACCTTCTAAGTAAACTGGAATTGAAGCAAGAAAAGGGGACTGTGATCCGAGTTGATAACAAGTCGGCCATTGAATTGGCAAAGAACCCGGTCAATCATGAGAGAAGCAAGCACATTGACGTTCGATTTCACTTCATCCGAGAACAAGTGAAAGAAGGAAATGTAGAGTTGGAGCACGTTGAAAGTCGTGCACAAGCTGCAGATATGTTTACAAAGCCGCTGCCATCCTCTCTGTTTGAGAACAACAAGATGATACTTGGAATGAAGGACAAGAAGAACATTTAAGTTTATGGGGGGATTTTGTTAGGTAAACTTAAATGTGTGTAGTTGGTAGTTGTGTAGTTGGTAGTTGGAAGGTGGGTAGTTAGAAGTTGTTGTATTAATTGTGAGTTAGGTAGTAGTTATATTTAATGAATGTAGTTGAAGGGTAATGTCCAAAGGCCTATAAAAGGACCATGTAGTGCTTCATTTCAAGATACAACAAATCTGAATACAAAGAGTGTTTATCTAGAGAGACTTGTTTGTCAACACAAACAGGTCATGTACAACTACTTGATCTTCATGTAGACAACGACAACAACATACAGTATTTGAGAGGGGCAATCAATGTGACTTCATTGATCCACTTGCAATATATTCAACATCTAGATCTCAGTTATAATGAATTTGAATGGGTTCACATCCCAGACTTCATGGGCTTCACCAACTTAAGATATCTCAGTCTCTCCAATTGTTACTTTGCGGGGAGGATTCCTTCAAAACTCGGGGATCTTTCACAACTACGCTATCTGAATCTTAGGAGCAATATTCTTTGGGGAGAAATTCCTGTTCAGATCGGGAATCTCAAACTGTTACAGTATCTCGATCTTGGAGGATATTATCTTTCCGGAAAAATCCCATATCAAATTGGGAATCTCAGAAAGCTACAATATCTCAGTATTGGAGGTAATTATGGAGAGATTTGGAGGCCCAATATTTCAAATTCTCTTTCCGGAGCAATCCCTTTTCAAATTGGGAATCTTCCATTGTTGCATACTCTTCGGCTGGATGGCAATTTTGATGTAAAAGCTAAGGATGCACAGTGGCTGTCTTCTCTCCATTCCTTAACCGTTCTTCACCTCACTTCATTACGTAATCTTTGCTCCTCTCGCCAGTGGCTACAAACTATTAGTAAGATCATTCCTAACTTAACAGAGTTGAGGTTAGCTGAGTGTAATCTTCTAGATGTTGATATTCAATCTTTGTTTCATTCTCGTTCTTCAAACAATTCCATTTCTCCTACCATCCTTGATCTCTCTTCTAATATGTTGACATCATCAACACTTCAACTCTTGTTTAACTTTCCATCTCTTAAGATCCTCGACCTCTCTTATAATAATCTAGCATCATTAATGTTTCTAGAGAATTTTAATATCAGCTCCAAACTGCAAGAGCTTCATCTACAAAGCTGCAATCTTATAGATAGAAGTTTCCTTGTTTCATCTCCTTTCACAGTGAATTCTTTGTCCTCTCTTCACCACCTTGATCTCTCTTATAACTTGTTAAGATCATGCTCTACATTTCATTGTCTTTCTAATTTCACTACCAATCTTCGTATCCTTCAACTACAATCTAATTTGTTGGAAGGTCCCATTCCAAATGAATTTGGGAAAGCGATGAACTCTCTTGAATATCTTATTCTCTCCGATAACAAACTACAAGGAAAAGTTCCGTCTTTCTTTGGAAGCATGTGCAGATTATATCGATTAGAGCTCTCAAATAACAAGTTCAACGGCGAATTTCCGAGCTTCATTCAAAATTCTTCATGGTGCAGCAGACACATATTTGGGGCTTTATATCTGGCTCATAACCAAATTACTGGCAAGATACCCGAGGGCATTGGACTGCTATCTGAGTTGCAAATTTTAGATTTGCGATGGAATTTTTTAGAAGGTGACGTCACTGAATGTCATCTTTCTAATTTTTTCAAATTATTTTTCTTACTGTTGTCACACAATTCGTTGTCTCTAAAATTTGTCTCTAATTGGATTCCCCCTTTTCAATTAAATTACCTGGAACTAGCCTCTTGTAAGCTGGGTAAGACTTTTCCAAGCTGGCTCCAAACTCAAAGTTCGTTATTCTCTCTCGACATTTCTGAAAATGGCATAAGTGATTCCGTGCCAGAATGGTTTTGGAATAAGATGCAGACTATATACTACTTGGATATGTCTCACAATAATTTCATTGGTTCAATTCCTAATATGCAACTGAAGCTTCTTTCCAGACCATCTATAAATTTAAATTCAAATAAATTTGAGGGAAAAGTTCCATTATTTTTGCTACAAGCTTCCGAGTTGTTACTCTCTTCAAATAATTTTTCAGATTTATCTTCATTCTTATGTGGAAACGTCACAGCTGCAAACTTGGCCACTTTAGATTTATCATATAACCAAATAAAGGGGAAACTTCCAGATTGTTGGAAATCTGTAGACCAATTATTGTTTCTTGATTTAAGCAGCAATGAATTGACTGGAAACATTCCTATATCCATGGGTACCCTTGTTAAATTGGAAGCTTTTGTTTTACGAAACAATAGTTTAATGGGTGAATTGCCTTCCTCTTTGAAGAATTGCAACAATCTAATTATGCTGGATGTGAGTGAGAATATGCTGTCTGGTCCAATACCATCATGGATTGGAGAAAGCATGCAACAATTGATAATCTTGATCATGCGAGGGAATCATTTATCTGGAAATATTCCCCTTCATCTATGTTATTTGAAGCGTGTTCACTTGTTTGATCTTTCAAGGAATAACTTATGGGGAGGAATTCCAACTTGCTTAAACAATTTTGCTGCATTATCTGAAAACAACATCAACAGAACTGAAACTGAAAGTCGTGTGCATTGGTACAATACTACTTACTATGAAATTTATAGTGTTTTGGTTGATAGTTATTATAAGCTTCGCATAACATGGATGTGGAAAGGAGTGGAACGCAGCTTCACGAATCCCGAATTGACTCTTCGTAGCATTGATCTATCATGTAACAATTTAACAGGTAAAATACCAAGAGAGATTGCATATATGTTCGGGCTAGTTTCTTTAAATTTATCTGCAAACAATTTGAGTGGGGAAATTCCTTCCGAGATTGGAAATTTACGTTCACTTGAATCCCTTGACCTATCAAGAAATCAATTCAATGGGAGAATTCCTTCTTCTATTTCTCAAATGGATTTTCTCCAAAAGTTAGACTTGTCACACAACTCTCTTTCTGGAAGAATCCCATCGGGAGGACACTTTGATACATTTGATGGCTCTTGCTTTGAAGGAAATGTTGATCTTTGTGGTGAACTACTTAACAAGAGTTGTGCTGGAGATCAGATATCAGTAAAGCCTCAAGAAGCAACAACCCATGGAGAAGATTCTGTTTTCTATGAAGCATTATACATGAGTTTGGGGATAGGATTTTTCACAGGCTTTTGGGGCTTATTAGGACCATTACTACTTTGGCAAGCTTGGAGAATTGCTTACTTGAGATTCTTGAACACACTCATAGACTATCTACTAGTAATGGTTGAAGTGAACATAGCAAAGTGCCAGAGGTGGCTCGAAGAATAACAGGTAGATAATTGTAATAACTTTTTTGTTTGAATTTCATCGTATTTATTTCTCTCCAGTTAAGTAAATCGTTAACTAGTGTTAATATTGAAATGTAGAATGCCTTTCTAAAAACGAATGTACACGTTGAATTGGTATGAATGTAATTGTTAGAATTTGCTTATTTTGTTCTTTATCCTTGGCAATAGTAGATTCAAAAGTACTTCCATTAGTATGTCTCTTTCTCTCAGCCACACATTGGATTTCATCAATTAAATTAGACATTGATTATATCCTATTCTTTTATTCGGGGCTTTACTAATGGTAGTCCCTTCCTTTTCCATGAAAGAAATGTTTTTGGTAGTGTAAATAAATTATAGATAGTATGCTCTGTTTTTAGAATTTTTCATGTTTTCAGAAATTTTCATGTTTTTTAGATAGTATGCTCTGTTTTTAGAATTTTAAATGATATACACTTTTCTGTACTCTAATGAATTTTATATTTTCGTTTTCATTTAGCATATCACTAAGACTTCAATTTTTTTTCTTCTCATCATTACTAATTCTATCATATGAATTTTAGCACAGAATTTGCAGTTTAAATCGATTTTCTTCGAGACACCGTTCTGAGATGAAAGCATTATAGATTGCTGGAGTGCAAGATTTGAAGGTTGAAGTTTGTAATATAAAACTAGTTTTTGTACCCGTGCAATGCACGGGGTTTTTTAGATTTTATATATTTGTAATGGTAATGAACAATGAGTGTTATGCAATAATCTACATATGAAAATATGATGTCTTAAAAAAATTGTCAAGTGTAAAAATAGAAAACATAAGATAAATGAATTAAGAACATAATGTTGTTGCTTTGAGAAGCATTGTTGTTGTATTTCATTTTGTCTTTGGTTGTTTATTTTTTTTTATCTGCAACAACAAACACAAAAAAGATTACTGATAGAAATGTTAAGCTATGCTGAAAATATTATTTCTTTAAAAGACAATGATTTTCCTTCAATAGGGAACAGAACATGCAATACTTTGAAAGATAACAATTGAAGAAGAAGCAAAAAGATAAATAAGTTTATGTATGTTTTTACAAACTAATAAGTTAAATTCGAAATCAAAAATAATAAATTACATACCTATAAGAAGATGAAGCATATAATAATATGTTTTTACTATTTAAAGAAGCATATAACATCTCAAAAAACAACATGATGATATAAAAATTTTATATTTTTTATACACTTTAAATTGATAAATAATATTTTTGGTGAATGTCTTAAACTCTAATTATGTGTTTGATTGATACCTCATGATTCATTGAGTCCCACAAATCATGATTGTTGTTGTTCATAATAAATAGTCATATTTCAAAATGTAAAATTCTTAGAAGACGAAAAGTTTTTCATTTATTCTTTATATTTTTGACATTTATATTGGAAGCCGTAAGTGTTGATTTATAAAGTTTATTCAATAAGCTATGTTGAAATTTAAGAAGATTTTTGAAAACTGTATAAAGCTCTCTTAAAAAGGTAGGTAGATTTTAAAATATTTTCCATTTAAAATTTTAATACAATAAATTCATATGTAACATTGCAATGAGAAACACAAAAAGTTGTTGGTTTCTAATATTTAATGTTATTTAATGGCAAAGACATTCATATGTGAAAAGCCGTCAAAATATATCTTGAAAGTAGGTTGGAAAAAACTGAAAAGTTCTTTGAGATGTTGAAAAAATATAGCTTGGAAGTGGTGTTAGAAAAAACTGGAAAATTGTTTTAATTCTTCTTAACATCTTTATATTTTTTGAAGATGAAAAGTAGATTTTGAAAAATATAAATATATTTTTCAGTAAGCTAGATAAAAAAAACAAAGTCTTAATTTTTAATTTGGTAATTAAATATATTTAAGGTAAGTAATTTTATTTGCATTTATTAATATTGTTATTAATTATTAAGAAACTATTAATCGATCAGATTTTAAGAAAAGTGTAATATGTAATGACTATTTTTAAAATAAATTAAAAAAATACATAATTTTTCTGTAGAAGAGGAGAAAATATTAATACTTATATAAAAAATATTTGTTAGTTATAAATCTTTCTTCTACTTTGAACTTTTTAAAAGTCTATGTTATCATTAATGAGACAAATTCATGGAGTCAGAACTTTGTTTTAATTTTGTTTGTTCAAAAATTTAAAAACTTGGATTATGCCTTTATAATTTGTATTTATTATAAAAATAAAATGTAGTTTATGATTTGCATTTACTTCACTATAAAAATTCTGAAATAGTAAATATTATCTTATCAAATAAGATTTAATATTATATTTTAAAGTATTCACTCTTTGATGCTACAAAACATTTCAGTCGTGTAATATTCGTAAATTCCACACAAAATCCTAATTAATTTATTATATTATAATTTTTAATTAGATTTATTTTATAAAAATTAGCTACCTTCTCCAAGAAACTTTGTAAAAGTTACTAAAGTTGTTATTTTGTCATTCTTACTTCAAAATATTAATTATGAAGATCACCAATTATGTATATTTTGGGACAATGCACATTAGAATTCAAAAGAGTATTGTTAGCTTTGCAATTGTATATAATTATATATTAGATTAGATACTATTAGAGATTTTGGTCATTCAAAATGACTTTAATTTGAGAAGATTTTTGGACCCCGTATAAAACTTTTTCAAGAAGGTATGTAGATTTTTAAAATATTTTTCATTTAAAATTATAATACAATAAATTCAAATATAACATTGTATTGAGACACTAAAAAAGTTGTTGGTTTCTTCATAATTAATGATAATTAATTATAAAGATGTGTTGGAAGAGACAAATTTTTATCTTGAAAGTAGTGTTGAAAGAAACTGAAAAGTTGTTTTTATTCTCCTCAACATTTTTTAATTTTTGGAAGATGAAAAGTATTTTTTGAAAAATATAAAAAGCATATCTAGCAAGTCAAGTAAAAAAAAGTTTAAATTTTTAATTTGGTAAATAAATGTATTTAAAGTAAAAAAATTTATTTGCATTTTTTATTAATAACAAATTATTAATTAATCAGATTCACAAAGAGTGTAATATGTAATATTATTTTCAAAAAAATAAAAAATAACTAACTTTGTCTATAAAAAAGGAGAAACTATTAATATTTATATAGAAATATTTGTTAGTTATCATTATGAATTTTTTTAATTTTAAATTATAAATCTTTTTTGTACTCTAAAATTTTTAAGACGTGGGACAAAGTCCTGGAATGAGGAAGCAAATGAATATATTTCATTCATGGATTTAACTTATTAAACTTTAATAAATATTGATTGAAGCATGAGCTTTATTTCAATTTTGTTTGTTGAAAAATTTAGAAAATTTAGATTTTACCTCGAACAGCCTCTTTTGGTTTTTACTCTGGAAATAGCAACATATAGCTGGCAGTTGAGAAATCTTGACATTGCAATTATGATTTTGTTGAGAAGTGGACACGATGATGAAAGAAAGCTTTAAAAACTTGCACCATGATCAAGAATCAGAATTATTATTCATTAGTAGATTATTTTAATGTTGTAATCTGAATCAGTTTAATAATGAAAATGTGTGGGAGATAAAAGAGCAGTTTATATACTTACAACAATGCTTTAATCATCATTATCTCGAGTAGTGCAAATATTAATGAGTTTGAATATTGATTGACACGTTTCAAATTGACACGTTTAATGCATTGGAATATACGTTTCGTAAGACGAAGAGGTTTTAAGTGATTCGTGAAATGCGTTGGAATATACGTTTCATATTTATGTAATATTTATATAAAATTATTAAAATATTAAATATTTAAACGTGACGTTAAATGATTTTGGAATGCGAATGTTATAAAATATAATATTTAATGTTTACGTTAATTTTTTTTTAAATAGTAAGTAATATTTAATGCTTACATTTAAATTTTGAATTTAGATGGAATGATAATTAATTTTGATTAATTCCAAATATAATTAAAATTTATTTAGATTACAAATGTGCTATAATTCTGATTTTCATTTTTTTATCAAAGAACTTCATAATTAAAATAATTACATTGAGAGATAACTATATAACATCAAGAGTGGGTACAAATATAACTACTTAGAAGAAGATGAAGATGAACTGTTTCCTTAGGAAAGCTGAAAAAAAAAAAACAGATCTGGATAAAAAAAAATGTGGATGTTACCCAACTTCTACTAAGCTCATTCATCTCACAAAAAAAATTCCAAAACAGAACTAAAACAAAAAATATTACAAAAGAAGCAAAAATACAAAGAGATCTGAAGATGAAGATTATCTGGAGCCATGGTGTTGTCTGAAAAAAAATCAAAATCTGGGTAAAAAGATGAATTCTTCATTTCAAGCTTGTAAACAAAAAAAAAATAGCATCAACAAAAAGTGGGTACAAATATAAGAAGAAGAAGATGCAGTTGATCTGTTTCCTTCAAAAAACTGGAAAAAAAAATCTGGATAAAAAAAAAGAAATGTGGACGTTACCCAACTTCTACTGAGCTCATTCATCTGAAAAAAAATTCCAAAACAGAACTAAAACAAAAAAATAATACAAAAGAAGCAAAAGTACAAAGAGATCTAAGATCTGAAGATAAAGATTAGCTGAAGCCATGGTGTTGTCTGAAAAAAATTAAAATCTGGGTAAAAATATGAACTCTTCATTTAAGCCTGTAAACAAAAAAAAAATAGCATCAACAGAAAGTGAGTACAAATATAAGAAAGAAGATGAAGATGAAGATGAACTCTTTCCTTCAGAAACTCAAAAAAAAAAGATTTGGATAAAAAAAGAGAGATGTGGACGTTACCCAACTTCTACTGAGCTCATTCATCTGAAAAAAATACCAAAAAAGAACTAAAACAAAAAAATATTACAAAAGAAGCAAAAATACAAAGAGATTTGAAGATGAAGATTATCTGAAGTCATGATGTTGTCTACAAAAAATCAAAATTTGGGTGAAAAGATGAACTCTTCATTTCAAGCCTGTAAACAAAAAAAAATAGCATCAACAAAAAGTGGGTACAAATATAAGAAGAAGATGATGAAGATGAACTGTTTCCTATAGAAACTCGAAAAAAAAATACAGATCTGGATAAAAAAAAAAAGAAATGTGGACGTTACCCAACTTCTACTGAGCTCATTCATCTGAAAAAAAATTCCAAAAGAGAACTAAAACAAAAAAAAAATATTACAAAAGAAGCAAAAATACAAAGAGATCTGAAGATGAAAATTATCTGAAACCATAGTGTTGTCTGAAGAAAATAAAAATCTGGGTGAAAAGATGAACTCTTCATTTCAAGCCTGTAAGCAAAAAAAAATAGCATCAACAAAAAGTGGATACAAATATAAGAAGAAGAAGATGAAGATGAACTATTTCCTTCAGAAACTCGAAAAAAAAAACAGATCTAGATAAAAAAAAAAAAGAAATGTGGACGTTACCCAACTTCTACTGAGATCATTCATCTGAAAAAAATTCCAAAACATAACTAAAACAAAAAAAATATTACAAAAGAAGCAAAAATACAAAGAGATCTGAAGATGAAGATTATCTGGAACCATGCTGTTGTCTGAAAAAAATCAAAATCTGGGTAAAAAGATGAACTCTTCATTCCAAGCCTGTAAACAAAAAAAAAATAGCATCAACAGAAGGTGGGTATAAATATAAGATGATGAAGATGAAGATGAACTCTTTCCTTCAAAAACTCAAAAAAAAAAAGATCTAGATAAAGAAAAAGAAGAAATGTGGACGTTATCCAACTTCTACTGAGCTCATTCATATGAAAAAAATTCCAAAACAGAACTAAAACAAAAAAATATTACAAAAGAAGCAAAAATACAAAGAGATCTGAAGATGAAGATTATCTGGAGCCATGGTGTTGTCTGAAAAAATCAAAATCTGGGTAAAAAAGATGAACTCTTCATTTCAAGCCTGTAAACAAAAAAAAAAATAGCATCAACAGAAAGTGGGTACAAATATAAGAAGAAGATGAAGATGAACTCTTTCCTTCAGAAACTCGAAAAAAAAAACAGATCTAGATAAAAAAAAAGAAATGTGGACGTTACCCAACTTCTACTGAGCTCATTCATCTGACAAAAATTCTAAAAAAGAACTAAAACAAAAAAATATTACAAAAGAAGCAAAAATACAAAGAGATCTGAAGATGAACATTAGGTGGAGTCCATGCTATTTCGATGGACTGAGAGAGCGGAGAAAATCAAAAGAAAGTCCTGCAACAAATAATGAGAAAGTGAGAATGAGAATGAGAAGAAGATGAAGCGAGAATGAGAAACGAAAAGTCAGAAAGAGAGAGAAGAGGTTTAAGAGAGACAATTGAATCTGAAATTTGAAAGTGGAGAGAGAGGAAAAAGAAGCGGTGGGATACGTGGAGAGAAATAATTGATTTTGTTTTTGAATTTTTTTATGAAGTGCCAAAATCATGAGAGCATGACACGTAAGTGTTTTTACTTTTTGTAGATAAATTTTTTTGAATTGAAGTGTGTGATATATAGTATTTAATTGAAGAAGTTGCTATTTGTTAGTTCCCATTTGTATATAGATATAGATATGACAAGTTCTATTTTAAAGTAAAGACTTGAAAAATCACTCTTTGATGATTAAGGATTTGGTCGTTGTAATTGTATAATCTATTTGTAATTTTATTCTTAAGTCAATACTATGAATATCAAATGTGAAGCTTTTGCATTCCATCTTAAAAATAGGCTTGGTTGTAGGAATAATTTGTAGAAATGACAAAAGGGGTTGGGCAGGTCGAGCCGTATCAAGTTGAAGATTTCAATCCGTGAGATTGTTTTGGCCCAATACAGCCTTTTGGTCCATTTTTTTTAAATTAAAAATATTAATAAAATTTAATTTCAAGATTAATTTTTTTATATTATATTTTTCAAAAGTGTAAATGTATAATAATATTATAATTTAAATTTTTATCACTTATAAATTAAGTTTCAATTATTAGCTATAATAGAGTAATTTAACATATAAAGACAATAACTATTTTAATTTATCTAACTAAAAACATTAACTAATCAATTAAAAGTTTAGAAAATATTTTATATGATTATATATGCTTTTAATATTCATTTATATGTATATATAAATAAATTTTAAAAATATAAGATTTTAAAAAATTTATAACTAATTTAAAAAGATAAAAAAAGAAAAAAGGTGACGGATCAACCCGACTAGTCAACTCCTCGTGTATCAAACAGACTGTCATTAATGGCCCGTTCTTTTTTTTACGAGCCAGTTCGACCCGGTTCATTTTTGACGGACCAATGAAGGATTGGATCAAAACAGGCTAAGCTGACCCATTTTTTATACCCGTAATAATTTGTACTTTAGCATCATCAAATGTCATAATAACTACATATATAGAAATTGAATATATACATACTAGAGATGTCAAAATGGGTTTCAACCCGTGAGCCAACCCGGCTCACCACGGGCTCGAGCCGGGTTGGGTTGAGAAAAATTCAACTTTTTCAAAAGTGGGTTGAACTCAACCCGGCTCACTTAACCCACGGGTTAAACGGGTTCGAGCCGGGTTGAAGGTGGGTTGGCCCACTTAACCCACCAAATTTTTTTTACAATTTTTTTTTTATTTTTTTAAATTTTCTTTAATTTTTTTTTAATTTTTTAATAATTATTTACTACTCCTATTATATTTGTTCACAATTTCGTATTTTTAAATGCTAGAATGTTGCTTAATTATATTTGAATAGTTTGAATGTTTAATTAATTTGATTGTCAAGTTATATATATGTTGATACTTTAATCTTTAACTATAATCTTTATAGTAAATTGCTCAAGTAACCGTCTTACAAACAATTTTTTTCTAAATTAGCATGAAAACGTTTTTTTATTTATATTTTGTTGAATAGTATGACAAAAAATTTGTAATATTAGTCATGCTTTCTTAGACTAATGGATACTTTCTTGAAAATAATTCTTCATATATTGGTGGTGAGCATGATCAAAACATTGGTTCTTGATTTTACTATGATTGTCATCTCATGGGTTACTTAAAAATTTATTTAAATATTTGAATACTAAAAAAAAAAATTTTAGGTGGGTTGGTGAGCCAACCCACTTAACCCACCAACCCGTGGTGGGTTGAGCCGGGTTGCAAAATTTCTGGCTCACCAAAAAGTGAGCCGGGTTGGGTTCACTCATTTTCAATCCGGCTCGTGGTGAGCCAACCCGTGTGAGCCGGGTTGGCTCACTTTGACATGTCTAATACATACATAATGACATTTACATCTAACCTCTTATCATTAATGTTATTTTACAATAAAATTAGAATTTTGAAATAAGAAAATTTCTACTACTATTATTACATCATTTGCACTACCATGTATAGGTCATTCCCTAATTGTCTTTACCTTATCTCCATTAGGGATGGTAAATAAATCCATCTTGTAGGTATTATCTAAAACCGTCCTCGTTTTTAATTGGGTATGGGGATGATGATGTACATATCCACCCCATTCTTGTCCCTATTCCCGCCATAATACCCATCTCCGCCCTACTCCGTCCCGCTTAAATTATTAAAATACTTATAGTCTGTTAAGTAACCTCTCTCTCTCTCTCTCTCTCTCTCTATATATATATATATATATATATATATATATATATACATACACAAACACACAACACACTAAATACTTTCTAATTTTTATCTCTTGTAATTGTTTGACATGTTATGAAATTTATTTGTATCTCCGAGATGTTTTTCCTCTTATCAGTTCATTTTACAAAAATGGAAGTTAGAGAAATTTAAGTATTTGAGAACTCTTTTGTGAAAATGCTTTGAAGAACTAGTGTGGGTAGAGCGATAAGTTTCACCAAGTGGGTTCTTGTGTTATTGAGTATTGCTCCTGTTGTAAGGAGAAGTTGTTCCTCCTTTGTATGATTCAAAGGAAGTGTTCATTCCTTGTGGATTTAAGAAAAGTGTTTTTTCATCTTTTGGGTGATTCAAGAGAGGTGCCTTCATCCTTTGTGGGACTCAAAGGAGGTGTCCATACGCGAACATTTCGCTGCACGATTATAACATTTTCAACTTGTCTTAAACCTAGTGTGATTTTGAGATTTGTGGTAAGTTCTAAAGGAATAAGTGTGGATGGAGATTAGGGATGGCAACGGGGGGAAGGCGGGGACGAGTTTCGCTATCACATATCCATCCCAAGAGAAAAAAAAATGCATCCCCATCCCTAGAGAAAAAAATGTGTAAGACCCAGGAAATTTAAATAATTAAATAAATAATTATTTAATAAAGGCGGGTAATAAGAGTCTTTATGGCATTTAATGCGAATTATTATGTTGTGGAAAAGTACTAGCTTAAATGGTTGAGAGTACTTAATTGTTGTGAAAGGACTTGGGTTCAAGTCCTATGTTTGCCAAATTGTATGTTATTTTAATCTGTGTATGTTTGAATGTGATTAGTGATAATGTAATCCTAAAATTATAGGAATTATCACGAAACATGAATTGGTTGAATTGGTTGTGCATTGACTTGGTAATTGAATGATTGTGGGTTTAAACATTGCTAAGAATGAAATTAACTTTCTATTTGCAAAAATTTCATTTGGCATGGAGATGAAAAGGCAAATGAACCCTAGCTGCCAAGAGAGGCAGCCTAATGGGTTGAGAGACATTCTGTTGACGGTTATTGAATAGCCATTAAGCTAATTTTAATTAATTTTCGTTTTATTAGTAAAGGGTGATTAAGGGAGACATTAACTTTGAGAGAGAAGAGAATTAGAGGGGGAATTAGGACTGCATTTTTGTGGTATTGAAGGGAGATGTTTCAGAGACATCAAAACGTGCTTTTGGAAGAGTGGAAGTTGAGAATTTTGGTAGAGGAGAGGAAGGTTCTTGGACCTCTTGAAAGAAAGGCTTGGGAGAACCATTTGGGAGCAATGATTCTAGGTTAGGGGAGTTCCTTCACGTATCTACATGCTTTATGATTGTTCTGTATTGTAATGTATGATCATGAGGCCCTGCATAATCCCAAATCGTGGTGTTTTCGAGTTTTTGGAAAAATTCTCAGAAACCGCTTGGCGGCTTTGATTGTGCTGCCAGGCGACACATGACTGATAACCCAATTCTAGGTTTTTCTGTGATGAACCGCCTGGCGACAAGGGTGACTCCGCCAGGCAATGCTAACACTGTGCAACAACGCTATTTTTTGTACTTTTTGTGCAGCAGAAATTGTTGGGCGCAAGTTTTATACCGTCAGGCGCCAAGCTCTTGATTTCTGGGCGTTAAGCGCCACAAATTTTTCTAGTTTGCGCAGTTGTCGTAAAACTACGTTTCTCGATTCATTAACCGATCGATTTATGCAAAATTTTGACAGGCGATTCATAACATGTTGTTATCCACTTTGAAAGGTGGAGATTTGCATAGGATGTCTGCAGGTAGAGATATACATAACTCATGATTGGTTATTTTAATTCCCTAATAGTATGATTGTTAATGGATGATTAAGTGTGCTTAAGTGCTGGTATGGCCTTGATTGGTGAGTATATATATAGATTTGTGATTGATGAGTATGTTTTGGTAGTGCTTGCTGAGCCATGTTGAATATATAAACCTATATATGTTAGCTCGAATGTATGATGTTATAAGTGTGTGAAAAAGGCCACTATTGATGATATCACTATGACCGAGTGTTGCATGATCATGACGGGTTTTAGGCAATTATGGGAACATGATAATCATAATTTAAATGTAATGGGAGCTTTTTATGTTTGTTTTATTCGTGTATGATATAATGTGCTTGTTTTTTTTTTATCAAAAGTGTATGAAATCCTTTCTTTTGTGCTATTTTTCGTGAATTTCTAGGTTTCTGTCCAGAAACCGCCTGGCAGGCTCGAATGTGCCGCCAGGCGACATATCAATTCGTGCTTGTGTTCTTGGTTCGCATATGAACCGCCTGGTGGCGATGAACTACCGCCAAGCGACACAACATTGTCCATGTCATTTTTGTGTTGTTTGGTGTTGGAGTCCTCGCGACTTCTAGAATTTTGGGATTTTTATATTGACTGGACGAGTAAATGTTTTAAATTGATGGAATTGGGTGGAATAATGAATTTTTCAAGCAAGGGTAAGTAAGTGATTTTTGAATTAAAGGAGCACCTGGAAGAGAGGTATTAGGAACCTAATTTCAATGTATCATTGGCAGTAATCATATTAATGTGTTGCGTTTTGGTACTACTGGATGGTTTGCGAGTTCAACATAATTGGAGGGGAAGGCAATGGAGTGGACGAGTTCGGAAATTTAGCACAGAGGAGGAAATTGAAAATTTTCCCGAGGTCTGATACATCGCCTGGTGGTGTGTAATCTGCCGCCAGGCGGTGGCGCGAATGCTTCCTGTTGTGTATGGTGGCTGAACATGACGCGAGTATTGGATTTCTGGTGTACTCATACAGATTCAGGTGGACGAGAATGGGACAATGAACCTCGTGGATTGAGAATGAGTGAATGAACAAGTATATGAGGGTATGTTTAAATAGAGGTGTAATTTGGGAGTGATGAGGGAAGGATAGTGTAATAGGGTATGAATTATGATAATTGAGAGTGCAAGTTATGGAAAATATAGTGCTTTAAGTCTATATTGTGGGATGTAGAAAGGATACGTAATAAGGGGTTAAGACACCAAGTTATGATGGTGTAGATTTAATTTAACTCTAATTGAGGGGAATGTGTGGGGCTGTTGTAGTGAATAAAAAGTATGTGTGATGATGAAATCAAGGGATAGAGTATCAATTTCATGAGTTGACTAAGTCATGGCATAATGATAGAGTGGTTAATAAATCACATATAGTGAAAGTGTGAATGGCGAATATAAGATGTAGGTAATTGAACTAAGTGTGATTATGATACGCAAGTGTGCAATTAGGTTTTAGAGCAATTTAGATTGTAGAATAGGCCAATTTGGGTGCCAAAAACCAGCAGATTTGCGCTACTGGTGTGGCGCCTAGCGGCCTGCTGATACCCGCCAGGCGATAAGACTAGCGTGAGAGGTCCCTGCACCACGTGGCGTCTGGTGTGACACCCCGACTATTATACTAAATAATTATTATTTGATAAAAAGATATGGAATTAATTTTTTTTCCATAAGATTATCCTTGAGAGAACATTAATAATAACATAACTTCATATTCATATATGTAGTTTACATCTATGTAATTGTTCATGAAATATTACAAAAATATATATTTGTTAAATATTAAGAGTCCTACATCAGAATAGAAGATTTTCTATAATTTTAACATCTCCTAAAGATATTAATAGAAATTATCCATGAGTCAATCTTCAGAAGATCCACCAATAATATTCCGAACAACTCTCACTGAGCAGGTTCCTCTTCTGCTCATGCAACAGGTACATATGAAAGAAAAATATGAAAGGAGTGAGGTCTTTATAAGCCTTAAATATCAATCTTAATAAACTCAACAAACAATACAGACATCGGGGGCCTAGATTTGGACCTACAACCACAAAACTTGATCTTGTTTTACCAGACATATGGATCCATATTCCACTTCTGATGATCCAATCTGAACATCAAAAGTTGCTTTGGGAAGTGATTAGGTAGTTGAGTATTTCTCATAAAATATTGGTACAATCATAATTATTTCTTTCTCGAGAATATTAGCCATTCATCGGCTCACAAAAGAGATATATACTCACTACCTAACCTTGGCGATGCCGAGCAGGTATCGGATAGTCCCAAGTTTGGCCTATGAATATCCTAGTCCAGTGCGCTATTCTGAACTATCCAGATATTCACTTATTTGGTAAAACTTCCTTAGACCCCACCATGGTCCCTGTCTTTCATCCCCCAGCGTACAAAACTGTGACTTCCCAAATACAAACACTTTGACACTAGTTTAATCTCAACTTATTGAAATCAGACTTAACTCTTACTCAACTGACATACTCTTGAATATTTTCAAAGGTCATAAAATGTGATGACTATCAAATCATGTCATTGTATAAGCTATACACAAAGAACATAAAATAAAATAAAATGTACATGTAATTTTCTTATATTCAAGCTCACTGAATAAAATAATATTTACTTTCACTTCACATTTTTTTTATCATAAAATAATGATAAAATAAGAATCAAAGCAAGAACTTTAAATAAATAATTAGATAAGGATTATAACATTATAAATAAATAAAATAACAAAAATATAAATTAAACGGGACCAATGCGTAACTGGAGATATATTAATTGAAATAAATAAATGGGACTAGTGCATAACTGGAGATAAAATAAAATAAATAAACAGGACGTGTAACTGAAGATAAATAAAATAAAATAAATAAATAGGACCAGTGCGTAACTGGAGATAAATAAAATAAAATAAATAAATAGGACCAGTGCATAACTGGAGGTAAATAAAATAAAATAAATAAATAGGACCAATGCGTAATTGGAGATAAATGAAATAAAATAATTAAACAGGACGTGTAACTGAAGATAAATAAAATAAAATAAATAAATAGGACCAGTGCGTAACTGGAGATAAATAAAATAAAATAAATAAATAGGACCAGTGCGTAACTGGAGATAAATTAAATAAAATAAATAAATAGGACCAGTGCATAACTGGAGGTAAATAAAATAAAATAAATAAATAGGACCAGTGCGTAACTGGAGATAAATGAAATAAAATAATTAAATAGGACCAGTGCGTAACTGGAGATAAATAAAATAAAATAATTAAATAGGATCAGTGCGTAACTGGAGATAAATAAAATAAAATAAATAAATAAATAGGATTAGTGCGTAACTAAAGATAAAATAAAATAAATAAATAGGATCAATACATATTTGGAGATTAAATAAAATAAATAAATAAACAAGATCCGTGTATAATTAGAGATTAAATAAAATAAATATAAGAAGATAATAAATGAAAATAAGTTAAATAAAAGTAAATAGAATAATATATGAGTCAAAATAAATAAAAGATTAATATAAAACCCATGAGCTTATCAAGATTAATATATAAGAGCTTAACCTCACTCCCCCTTACCTTATTGATGCAAGAGCACACTAATAATATTTGTAGAGGACTATGATCTCTTCGAATCTTTACTGTAAACTTTCTTTCCCTGTTTTCTCTTTCTCTCTCTTATTTCTCTTTTTCTTTCTCTCTCTCCTTTCTTTCTCTCTCCCTCTTTCTTCTTTCTTTATCTCTCTTCTTTCTTTCTTTCTTTCTTTCTTTCTTTCTTTCTCTCTTTCTCACTTTCTCACTTTCTCACTTTCTCTGTTTCTCACTTTCTCACCACCGTAACTTCCCCTTCATTTATATATATATAGCAAGCCAAGTCATGTGTCATCATGACTTTCATTAATTTAAAAGATAAGGTTTATCTCTTTTTTTTTTCTTTTCCTTCTTATCTTTTCTCATAATCTTCCTATCTTATCTTTTTTTCTTTTTTATCTCTTTTAGAATATTCTCTTTTTTTTACACACCTATTTAATAAAAATATTTTTTTTCTAATATATATATATATATATATATATATATATATTTATCTCTTTTAGAAAATTCTTCATATATATTTTTTTTACACACACATATTTAATTAAAATATTTTTACCTAATATATATATATATATATATATATATATATTATATTTATTTTGTTTTGTTCTTATTGTTATTTTCAATAAGTAAAAATTACATCATGATAAAATATATTTTTAATATTTAAACTACATCATAATAAAATACATAACGTTAGTAAAAATAGAATATTTTCTAAGTGTTTTATTTAAAATAAATAATACAGTTTATTAAAAAATAGGGATGTTACATCTGGCGGCAAGGTGTGATCTGCCAAGCGATAGACCCTGCAACAATGGGTCTGTGAGAGGCTGGCGCCTGGAGGTGAGGAGGTTTCGCCAGGCGGTCTGTGTAGGTTTTGCCTGGCGGCGCTTAGATTACGCCAGACGATAATGCTGTGGTTAGTGGCTTGTGTGTGTTGCTTTCACGCAATGATGCGATACTTGGATCAAGGGATGTTGTGCCATGAGCGAGTAGGTTCATGGATGGTGGTGAACATGTGATGATATGAACGGGGAGGTTCATATCTTGATACTCTCGTGTGGGGATACAAGCGAGGTAGGTTCGTATGTTCCGTGCTCACACTTGAGAGATGCTGCGTGCAGGGAGGTACGTAGCTAGTGGATCACGCGTGTTGGACTACATGCGGGCAAGTCCGTAGAACAGGACTACGAGCAGGGAAGTTCGTAGACCAGAATTACGAGCGGGGAGGTTCGTAGAGGTAGGACCACGAGCGGACAGGTTCGTGTGAGCATCATAAACCCTGAATCCAAGGCTAACTATTTGTTTGTTAGGAAGGTTGAAAAGCCTTGGGGATTAAGGTCTTGGCCAAGAATTAACTAGACTAAATTAGTTGGGTAATTGATATTATTAATGTATGTGTTATTTTAATTATGAGCTCACTCTTTCTGTTTATGTTTGACGATGATTGTGTGATTCGTTACACGGGAGCAGATGATATCACATGTGATGCTGGCGATGCATAGAGACGAAGAGAAGGATAGCTTGGGGACTTGAGCTAGGAAATAAATTATGTTTTTTTTTTGTTTTGTCGGATTTTGGAAATTGTAATAAGATTATTACTTTAACTTTAATCGAATTTTGGTGCATTGAATAATGTTTTAAATTTTCACGCGTTTGGGAATAATAAAAATCGTGACGTTTGAATTTCAACTCTTAATTGTTTTATTTAATTAAGTAATTTCTAGTATGGATGTTACAAAATGCATCCCCATCCGCATACCCAACTACAATGGGTATCAAATTTTTGTCTCATCCTCATCCTCACCAGGTAACGGGTATGTACTCGTACTCGTATCCATACCCGCTTTCTTATTGTTTCAATATCAATTAGTTAATTTTTATAAAATAATAAAAAATTACGTAAATGAAACATAATATTATCAAATACTCAATATTAAAGGAGATAATTCTTGTTTATTATAAATGTATACATTTCAGATTAAAATACCAAATAAAATTTATAAGAGCCAAAATATATTTGATAAATGTTACCTAGTTGATAAAAATTAAAAATATTTTTAAAAAATATGAAAGAAAAACAAATATTTGAATTAAAAATATTTTAAATGTATGTTTACTTGAAATTTTTAAACTCTAATGAAATCTTTTTTTATACACTAAAAAAATATAATACATCACTTTATTAAAATCAAATAAAGAACAAAAATTAACTACCACAAAAATGACTTTTGACGTTGGCTCTTTTTGACTTTTGATGTCTGAGTAAACTCCGACGTCATATCGGGAGACGTCAATTTCACGTCAGTATCAAAACCAACGTTCAAGAACGTCTGTCACCACAACAATCCTTTATTCATAATAGTGACTATTTTGAATAATTTTTTATTTTGTAAATTGGTATCTAAATTGGTCACTGTAGTGACTACAACTTTTGGTCACTAAAATTGGTTGTTAATGAAACATTTTCTTGTAGTGTAATTAATTAAAGAATAATTTAGGTTTTGGTAGCCCAAACCTTGGTAGCTAATTCCTTTGGTAATCAAAACCTTGGTAGCTAAATTTGAAAAATAAATTTAGAGACAAATTATAATTTTTTATTCGTAATAGTAACTATTTAGTAATCAATAATATTTTATTTTGTAAATTAGTATCTAAATTGATCATTAAAGTAACTAACAATTTTTTATCTTTAAAATTGGTTGTTAATGAGAGATTTTCTAATAATGTGTATTAAGTGCAGTTGTCTTAATCTAGAATGTTCGGTTGAAATCACATTTGATAAATTAGCTAGTATATCTTAATAAACTAAAAGTGAAATAAAAGTGATGATTTGATCATCAAAGGGATGATTTCAGGTTAGTTTTTTAGTGTATTAAAATTAGTTTTAACAAGCTAAAATGTTCTTAGTTTCTAGGACATACACAATGAACATTTTAACTTATTAATATAATCGATTAATTGATTTCACTAATTAAGTGAAACCAATAAATTGTTTGGTATATCAAAATGGCTGAATATAAAATATTTTTTGAGCTATATTAGTAATAAAATATTTTTTGAGCTATATTAGTAAAAAAAAATTTGTAAGGCTTTTTTTCTTAAACATAATTCTACAATTATTTTAATAGAAAAATATTAATAATAAAAAAATGATGTCTTCTTCTGCTCGAAGCTTAAAGCAAGTGATTTACTTGTTTTATCTTTGAACCGGTTCTATTTCTAATAAGAAGTAAGTAAACTCCTTCCGAATAGTTCATTATAAAATTAAATCAAATGAGTAAACTAAATAATTTTAAAATAAGCATAACAATATTCCAATATCATTGTTGGTTTCTTCAATGTTTATCATTTGTTTAAATAAAATGAAAGTTAATTTTAGTTTAATTTTGAAAAATTTGAAATAATGTTAAGATCACTAAAAAATTGATCTTAACTACGATAAAATTTCATGAAAGAAAAAGCAGTGGCAGAGCCATGAAGGAGCGGGCGGGGACCATGACCCCAAACTTTTATAACTTTTTTAAAATTGTATGTATTTAAAATTTTTTAAATTATGTATATTTTTAATCAAGCCAACTTTAGTCCACAAGACATTTCATACATTGATTACAAGAGTCTATGAATATTTATTAGAGGAATCTCTCTAAACACCGATTAGACAAGTTTACCAACATCTCTTTTCTTAGCCCACTCACAAACCTAGTTACGTTTTCTTCTCCACTTTCAAATTGAAGTCTCACTTTTAAAAGTACTCCATTAGCTTGACATATTTATAAACACACATGGACCCTTATTGAAGCCTTTAGAGCTTCAAAAGAGTTTCCCTCCTATAATAGGAAGGAATGAATCTAGCACGCATTAAAACTTTAATGTCTCTCGAAAAACCGCGAGTGGATCATGGTTAATATTGTTTGTACACATTTGATGCCACCAAGTCATGACATAGTCCTTAAATTCTAAGACTACCAAATCTACTTAGTCACTAACTAAATGAATGTTGAATATTTGGTCCACTTTTTGCTCCCACTCAATGTAGAGGTTGAGATCACTCTCTCCTTTGAACTTGGAAATCTTGATGGGAGGTGGTTGTCTTTGTGGCAATGAGGTGCGCCTCTCCCGACCATCAAATACGTGCCTTCCTCTCCATCCTTCACCATCAAAAGAGCTCTCAAATGAAGATCTCCAACTTCTACTCTTCTCTTCTCTAAGTTCAAGCATTTGAATATGCTTTTGAAGCATAATCTCATTTTATCTCCCATCCACCTTGTTACAAGAAAAATTGAAATTTTCCATAGTCAAAATCTGTGAGAAATAATACCTTTCCGTGGATAATTGTACTTTTTCCATAAATTTTCCACAAACTGAAATTCTTGGGTAATAAATTCATAAGAAGCATTTCCCATGTACTTTTGTTTTCAAAGGATAATTTTCCACCGATATATTTCCACAATCTTTAGAAGATATTGTTATGATACAGAATACAGGTGGGGAAACATCAAGGAAACACGTGGCAATGGATCCAAAGAAGGATGAAACGATGCAAAGGTTTGTTAGGAGAAGCACTAAGAGTAAAAAGATTCCATTATGTTTGAGGGAATGAGTGAGGGATATTTATGTGGGAAGAGGGGACCACTAGGGGTAGGAAATATGGCATGACTTCTCTCCTTTCTGTTATGAGGAATTTTCCCTTATTCCCTGAGCATAGAGATTTTGTTCCCTTTTTCATTTTTGCTGTCATATGCCTTTTGGAATACTCTTTAGCAGACCAAAAGTGCTAATAATATAGGATCTATCTTCCCACAATACTCTATTTGCTTTATTTCTGAATTTTTCTGCAGGAACCATCACATTGGTGCTTCCATTGAGCTCTCATGGCGGAAAACACGAGGATGAAAGAGCTTACTACGGAACTTAAACGTGTTTCTGACATCATTGCCCTTCATGATCAACAGGGCAAATCCACCCAACAGCATTTGGAACGTCTTGACTCGACTATTGTAAGACCCAGAAAAAATTAGAGTAAAGAAGGACACATGAGAAAAATTAATGGTTTGATTAATATTATTGATTTATTAATTTAATTAGGTTATTAAATTATGAAATATAAAATAACTATTATTTGAGTGATTTAAGTTATTGTTGTATTTATTTTAAATTTTAATATTATATAAGGTTACGAATATGTATATATAATTAAGTAGTGCATGTTATTACATGAGGATATAATTAGCTTGGCGATTGCAGAGTGAATTTGTGTGTACATGGGTTCGAATCCGACGGGCCGAATAGACTAGTTTTAATTATTTAATTTTGTTATTCGATTAAAGCATGTGCAGTTATGAGTTTATATTCTCTTGGTGCGTAAAGTAATGCGTGAAAGCTTACAGCTTGGTGGTTGAATGCATTTGTTTAGTGCGTATGTTACTGCCTTCGAACCTGGTTGGCTGAAAGTGAGTTGCTTTTAAATTCTTTTTTCTCCTTTAAGGAGTGGGGCCCACGAAAATGTGTTCAATTGGTTTCTCTTTCAGTTATGCGTGCGTGGAGTGCTTAATTTTTTATAGGATGCGTATAGTATATATAGGAAATTTAAATTTTGAGAATATTAAAGAAAAGATTTGGAGTAAGAGGGGTATATAGGTTAAAAAAGTTAGGGTTTTAGAAAGTCATGTTGCATAGCTTTTTCTTAATATGGTGGTTAAATTGCATGGAATCCCTTCTTCTATTGTTTCTGACCGTGACAAGACCTTCGTTAATTCTTTTTGGCGGCATCTTTTTAAACTACAAGGAACCTCATTGTGGATGAGTTTGGCTTACCACCCTCAAATGGATGGGCAATCTGAGGAGGCTCTTAACAAGTGTTTAGAGATGTATCTACGTTGCTTTATCTTTGAAAATCCTTCTTTATGGGTTTCATTTCTGCCTTGGGCAGAAACTCTAGTACAACAGTTCCTTTCAGACCTCCATTGGAATGACACCGTTCAAAATTTTATTTGGTCGAGACCCACCAACCATTATTCCTCACTCTGTTCGGGATGACACTCCATTTAATGTTCATGTTCAATTACTGCAAAGGGATCGATTACTAACTCAACTTAAGCATAATTTATCCCATGCTCAGTCTCGCATGAAGCATAATGCTGACAAAAAGCGTTCAGAAGTTACATTTAATGTTGGTGATTTTGTTTTCGTGAAATTGTAGCCATACCGCTAGCATTCTTTGCGCCTGCAACGCAATAAAAAATTATCCATGCGCTATTTTGGTCCTTTCAAAATTTTGGATCGAATTGGTACTGTTGCCTATAGGTTGGAACTCCCTACATATGCTAAAATTCATCCTGTATTCCATATTTCGTTGCTAAAAATGTGTAAAGGTACCCCAGATTCTCAATACATGCCTCTACCACTTACTACAATTGTCCATGGCCCTCAGTTCCAGCCTTTAGCTGTTCTCGACACTCGCAGAATTCAGATTCGTGACATGTGGGTTCCTCAAATTTTGATCCAATGGAAGGGTACTGGCGACTACACTTCGGGAACTTGTTTCATATATCCAAGATAAATTTCCTCTATTTGACCTTGTGGACAAGGTCCCTCTCGATGGAGAGGGTAATGTTATGATACAGAAGTGGGGAAACATCAAGGAAACACGTGGCAATGGATCCAAAGAAAGATGAAATGGTGCAGAGGTTTGTTAGGAGAAGCACTAGGAGTAAAAGGATTCCATTACGTTTGAGGGGACCACTAGAGGTAGGAAATATGGCATAACTTCTCTCCTTTCTGGTATGAGGAATTTTCCCTTCTTCCCTGAGCATAGAGATTTTGTTCCCTTTTTCGTTTTTGCTGTCATATGTCTTTTGAAGTACTCTTTAGCAGACCAAAAGTGCTAATAATACAAGATCTATCTTCCCACAATACTCTCTTTGCTTTATTTCTGAATTTTTCTGCAGGAACCATCACAGATACGTTCCAATATCTATGTCTACAAAAATTATCCATAGAATATATATATATATATATATATATATATATATATATATATATATATATATATATATATAAAAGACATTTAACAGTTTGATAATATAAACATAAAAATATATCAACAAATATTAATAAAAATTAAAAAGAGCAAAACAAAAAGTACAATCATCAATATAACACTACAAAAATAATAATTTTTATTAGTGGGTATTTTATAACCTCGAAAGTTAATTTCAATATGTCGTAACTGATTAATTAAGGAGACATTGGCAATCATAGGGGTAAACAAACGTAGGGGCAAAAATGTTTGTCCTATATGTTTCTTTTATCTCGAAAACTAAGTTTGAATGCTGCTTGTATGTCCAAGAAGATGTATAAATATATAAATCCTTCTGCTAAGAACTTTTTTTTGGTGACGTAAATAGTTTCATCCAGGTGAATGATGATACATGAAAATCTTTGGCAGAGAGAAAGTAAAATACGTGCAAGCGATTTTGAAAAGGTGAAAACTGATTTGCAGAGATATATTAAAAATATTGGGAAGAGGGTAAAAAGAGAGGGAAAGTAAAATATAGAAGATGATGCATATTTGATAATATTCCGTAGCATTGTCTCATTTATGGATTGTTTTCCTTATTGTCCAAGGATTTACTTTTGTGGAGCATCTGATAGAGAATTTAAGAGAGTTGTGATGAGATGATGAAGACTAAATATATATTAAATTGATTGCAGAGCAGAGTGTAGGTCCCAATGAGGAATCATTTTCAAGGATTAGGTTTTGGGTAGAAGACACCCAATTTTGACTAGAGATTAGTATGAAGAGATTAGTATGAAGAGAGTTTTACGTGTGTTGGAGGACACAGAGGTGAATGAAGACAAATATTCGAAGGATTAAAGAAAGCGATTCAAAAATTTGATACGGAGGAGAGAAGAAATGAGTTCTCGTGCGGATTCAAATGGAAAAATGGGAGAATTCTCGTAGCTCTACGTAGCGGCTTATACAAAACTTTCTTCTTTGTCATTTTCTGTGCATGGGAGTTGACATGTTGCATATTTTAGGAACACTTGCAGAGACTCAAAGAATTTTTGAATCAACCTCTGCAAAACAGATTTCGGGCTCTCCAACATAATTATCTTGTGATTTCAGGTCTGCTGCTTACACATACTTGCATTTCACCTTCAGAAAGTAAACAAACATACTTGCATTTCACCGATTTCTGTGTGTTTATCAAAACCCATTTTCAATTAGCTCTGCATTCCCTCTTGCAGTTTCAACTCAGCTCTTTAAAAGTGAAATAGAAAAAACGTTGTTCTACAAGCACTACAAAAAAACAATTTTTAATTTGAATCCAACACAACATTACATGTAAAAATGATCAATGAAAATTTTGTTAACCTTACTTTTAATTTGAACATAATTTGTTGGATGGTGGGATTATGATGATATCATTCTATAATTCCTTACGAATTTTGACATTTACAATGTGATCTACACAAATCTCTGATGCAAATATTACTATAACTGATCCAAAGCCCGGAAGCCTGGAGCTGTGGAAACTAAAATTATAATATCTCGATCCCCTGAGCAAACTCATGCAACCCAAAGTCTTATTCAGGCATTTGTCATGAGTGAGAGGGAGTTTGGTTGATCTCTCTATTTGTGTAATATACTAATACGTATGTTTCTCTAGTCTGGAAGTTGTACTTGAGCTTTTCTGCTTAATTTTCTTCCTGTCTTAATTTTTAGTAGGCATGTAGTATAATTTGTGAAATATTATCCTATAGAAATATGACTATGCCCCCCTATGTGCTTTTATGTGTATTTATTTGGTTTGATTTTTCCAATTATGAAGTTACAACTTGTGTTTAATTGATTTCATTTTGACCGATTCCAAACCTTCTAAATCTCACAGAAAACCTAGGTCAAGTGAATGAGCACTGTTTTGAGGCTTGGCGAAGATAAGGGGTTTCAACGTCTTTGGTATATTTAGCTCAAGCAAATTGGTGTATGCTTTACTCCTAATCTTGGACATGTAAGCAAATTGGTGTAGGGTTTTGACGTCTCTTTTTTTTTTTTTTTTCTTATTTTGATCATAAAAGTTGTCATTGTGACTTCTATCTAGTACTTGTCTTTTTAATACATAATGACAATGGGAGCACCCATATATAATGTGCATTTTTCTAGTCTTAATAAAAAGGTTCACTAATAATTCTTAATTAGTATTGTGGCGAAAAAAGTTTTTTAGCATCCTTACCTTCACAGTAAACAATATCATTTCAATTTGGATGTTACTTTTCGTATTTCGATTAATGAATTCTCGGATTTTTAATCAGATGAAGTGAGAATGTGGGTATTCGAAGAAACATTACCGATCGGGGAGAAGCTCACAGATGTTATCAACAAAACCAATGTAAGGCCACTCAAGCATTTCATTCTCATTGTGCATACATTGTATTATTTTTTTTTAATCAATATTAAATAATTTACTGTTCTTTTTTGCCAGGAGAATGTTAAGTATCTCCCTGGGATTAAGCTCAGTAAAAATGTTGTTGCACATCCAGACCTTGAATTTGCAGGTTCCAAATAAATTGTTCACTTTTTTTCCAAAAATAAAACCTTGCACCTACTACCAAAAGAGCCAAGATTTTTATTAGAGAGAACCCAAAACTCCATAACTGTGTACCTTTGTTCGATTTTGATTTTTAAACTGTGTTTTATGGATAACTTGTATTATGCTCTGAATGGTTGATTATGTAGTTAAGGATGCCAACATGCTGGTGTTTGTAACCCCACATCAATTCGTGGAAGGAATATGCAAAAGGCTTGCAGGGAAAATAAGGGCAGATGCAGAGGGAATTTCTTTATCAAAGGGATGGAGGTCAAGAAAGAAAGGCCAAGCATGATCTCAAATCTCATTACCAAACAACTAGGAATCAATTGGTCAGTGTTAATGGGGGCCAACATAGCAAATGAGGTAGCAAGAGGATATACAACACTGTTTAATCTATATACTTAGGGAAACTTATAGATAACAACTTATGCTGCGATCTTCACTGTTTGAACAGATAGCAATGGAGAAATTTAGTGAAGCAACAGTTGGACATAATCAAAACAAATCAGCAGCAGATAGATGGGTTCAGTTTTTTTGCACTCCTTATTTCAATGTGACAGCTGTGAGTAACAAAGTAGTGAAAAACCTGGAAAAATAGTTTTGAATGGGAAAAAATATGCCTAAATCCCTAGGAATCTTATGTAATCAGTAATAGCAAAAACTACCCTAATGGAAAAATCATTCAATTATAATGATTATTCCTACTTGTTTACTAATCCTGAGTAATTTTAAACTAGTAAGTTGTGAGATACACTTCAAGCATATGGTTTTTGCATTATCATTAATAGGTCCAGGATGTTAAAGGCGTCGAACTCAGAAAAATGTTGTGGCCATAGCTGGAGGTATGTTATACAGTAAATTAGTAACTGCAATTCATTCTCCCCCTTTCTAGTTTCTGTTAATGTTGACAAATTGGATGCAAATGGTGTAAATGGGAGAGCTACTGATAGAGAATAAAGACTTTCTCATATTATTGAAGTATGAAAACAGTGGTGTTTATATACACTGAGAAAGGAGTAACAAACTCAACAGAAAAACAGAAAATAAACCCATGCACGTAACCATGCCCCATGCATAGGCCCATACACATTGACTTAAATCTCAACATGCCTCCTTAAGTCAAAATCGAACAATTCCCAGAGATTCTCTAAGTTTACAAAATCTAGCAGCCTTCAAAGGCTTTGTAAAGATATCTGCATTCTGATCTTCTGTGCTGCAGTGCTCTACTTCAAGCTTCTTGTCATTAACTTGCTCTCTCAAGAAATGAAACCTCATCTCTATATGTTTGCTTTTTCCATGAGCTGATGGGTGTTTAGCTAAGTCTATTGCAGACTTATTATCAACAAACTGTGTTGGTGGTTGGATTAAACCTGCATTCAGCTCCTTCAACAGCATCCTAAGCCATGCAGCTTGACACGCAGCCTGCGCAGCAGCTATATACTCTGCTTCATAGGAGGAGAGAGCCACCACGGGTTCCTTGACTGAATTCCAGGATACTGGTCCTTCGCCATAGTAAAAAATGTGACCTGCAGTACTTTTCCTGTCTTCCTTGTCACCACACCAATCTGCATCTGCAAATCCCACCAACTTCATCTCACCCCCTAGCTTCTTGCATGGAAACATTATACCAAGGTTACACGTTCCACGCAAATAACGTAAGGTTCGCTTCACGGCATTCATATGGCTAACTTTTGGGCTCTGCATATGTCTGCTAATAATGCCAACACCATAGCTCAAATCGGGTCCGGTGTTACATAAGTATCTCAGACTCCCAATGATTCTTCGAAACTCTGTGTGATCAACATCTTCCTCCTCAGTGCACCTTTCTAATCTGAGACCCATTTCCGTTGGAGTTACTGCAGCATTGCAATCCTTCATCCCGAACCTGTTGAGAAGATCACGTGAGTATTTCATCTGATGCATAATAGTTCCAGCTTCTGTGAACTGGAACTCAATGCCTAGGAAGTAGTTGAGTCTTCCCAAATCACTCATCTCAAATTCACTATGCATTTGAGACTTAAATTCTGCAATTGCTTTTGGCTTGCTCCTGGTCAACAACATATCATCCACATAAAGACATACTATTATTTTCTCTTCTCTGTCTTGATCTTTCCAGCACTTGGTGTACACCCCTTGTTCAGAAACACATCTCATAAAACCAATCTTCTCTAAGAACTGATTGATCCGATGGTTCCAAGCTCTAGGAGCTTGTTTAAGCCCGTAAAGTGCCTTATTAAGCCTGTACACCTTGTGCTCTTCTCCTTTGACTATGAAACCCAATGGTTGTGTTACATATATTTCCTCCTCCAAATACCCATTCAAGAAGGCAGATTTTACATCTAGTTGGTGCAAGGACCAACCCTCCCACGTTGCCATTGCAACAATGATTCTAACAGTCTCCAATCGAGCCACAGGGGGCATAGATTTCTCCATAGTCAACTCCTGCTTTCTGGAGAAATCCTTTGGCGACCAATCTCGCCTTGTACCTCACAATTCACCCTTAGGATTGGCTTTTATTTTATAGACCCATTTCAGAGAGATTGGTCTTTTGTCTGGTGGTGGTTCAACCAGTGTCCACGTCTTGTTTTTCTCTATGGCTTCAATCTCTTCCTCCATGGCTCGCACCCAATGAGTGTCCCGAATAGCATCATAGAATTCTATCTGATCTACCTCAGCTATCAGGGCGAAATGCACGAAATATCCATTCTCCGTTACCGCTAGATCATTGAAAACTTCATAATCTTTGAAACGTGTAGGTGGTTAAGTAACACGCTGTGATCTTCTAGTTTGTACATGAGGCTCCTGCTGCCCTGTTACATCGCCTTCAACATCATCAGTTAGTGAAATTGTTGGTGATGTACCTGATTGAGTTTCTTGACTTGTTTCTTGCCAGTTCCAACACGAGCTTTTGTCAACCACCACATCTCTACATATGATTACCTTTCGAGAGTTTGGATCAAACAATTTATAGCCACCTGTTACGTGATAGCCAATCAAGACTGCCATAGCACCTTTGTCATCAAGTTTGCTCCGTGTTTGATCTGGAATGCGATGATAACAAAGAGAGCCAAAAACTCTCATGAGTTACATCCGGTTTCTGACTAGACCAGGCTTTCTCTAGTGTTATATCATCAAGCTTCTTTGTTGGTGAACGATTCAAAACATAGGCAGCAGTTGAAACCGATTCTCCCCAGAGATATTTTGGAACACCCTTGCTTTTGAGCATGCACCTTACCATGTTAAGCAGCGTCCGATTCCTCCTTTCTGCAGTACCATTATGCTGCGGCGTATATGGTGGTGTTGCCTCATGAGCTATTCCATTTTCAGCACAAAAATTCTTGAATTTAAGAGAGTTGAATTCTCCCCCACCATCAACACGAAGCCTCTTCAACTGCTTGCTGCACTAATTTTCAACCAGTGACTTGAACTGCACAAACACTTCAAACGCTTCACTCTTCTTTCGCAAGCAATACACCTATAACATTTTCGTGTAATCATCTGTAAAAGTAATAAAGTACTTGCTACCCCCAGGTGTTTCAACCGGCAATGGACCGCAAATATCTGAATGTATTAGCTCAAGTTTCTCCGAAGTTTTCAAAGATACCTCTTTAGAGAATTTTCTCCGTGTTTGCTTGCACTCCATGCACTCTCTACATACTTCGTCTGGAACACACATATGAGTAATACCAACTACCATTTTCTTTTGTCCAAGTTCTCTCAAGTCCCGAAAGTTAAGATGTCCAAACCTGAGATGCCACAGCCATTCGCACTTGCCACTGACAGCAGCAAAACATTGGTGCTTCAATGCATCCATCTTAACCTGAAAGGTCCGATTGGAGGACAGACCAGCATGTATAACCAGCTTCTGAGTTTGATCAAAGACACGTAAGGATTTATCTTCAAGCATCATCTTGAAACCTCTTTGCATCAATTGGCCTAAGCTCAGAAGGTTTGATTTCAACCCGGGCACATATAGAACGTTTTCAATTATCACGTTCTTGCCATCACTGTTTCGCAACACAACTCTACCAGTACCTTTTGCTGTGAGAGAACTATTATCTGCAAAACGTATCTTTTCTTGACTTACATCCCTTATTTGCACGAACCAATCCTTCTTCCCAATCATGTGTGTGGAGCACCCAGAGTCCAAGTACCACAAATTTTCACCGTCAAGCTTCGCATCTGTCTCAGCCATCAACATAACAGCCTCTTCATCAGAGTTTTCTTCCTCTGCAAGATGAACACGCGCATTCTTCTTTGGTCTGTTCTTGGCTCCGTCACCATCCCAGAAGTCTCGTGCATAATGCCCGAACTTTTGGCAGTTATAACACTTGACTTTTTTCTTGTCATACTTCTTCTCTTTATCTTCTCCAGAATTTTGTTTCTGATCTTTGTTCCTCTGCTCATCCGACTCTCCCTTCTTCTTTGTCTTAGATCCTTTCTTGGAATCTTTTTTTTGCTTTCCATTTGTTCTTGCATGAAGAACTTGCTCTTGATAGGTTCTCCGCTCAAACATGCGCAACTCGTGGGCTTCAAGCGAATGTTGCAACTCCTGGAAGGTTAGGGCATCCAGATCTTTCGTCTCTTCAATGGTAATTACAAGATGATTGAATCTTGGAGGAAGTGACCGCAACACCTTGTTCACGATATGTTGTTCAGACACTTTGTCACCGCAAGAACGCATGCCGTTAACAAGTTCTTGAATCTTGTTGAGAAACCCAACCACCGAGTCACTTTCTTCCATGATGAGGAACTCGAATTGCCTTTGCAGAGCCTGCAACTTCACTTTCTTATGTTTATCCCTCGCACCATACGTAGCCACCAAGATATCCCACGCTTCTTTGGCTGTGCCCGCCATGGAAATCCTATTAAAGATCGGTGAGCTAACACATTGATAGATCAAGTACCTTGCCTTGCCATCTAACTTGTGTTGAATCTTGTAAGCCTTCTTATCATCATCAGTAGCCTTCGCACCCGGTGGTGAAACTCCATGCTCAACAACTTCAGCCACATCTTGAAAGATGAAGATCACATTCATCTTAATCTTCCAATCGTTGAACATGCTACCATCAAAGATAGGTAGACCCCCTTGTATCATCCCACCCATATTAGCCATGCTACACCACGAACCAGATCAAGAATGCACATGAACCTTTCTTGATTACGAACCAAGACACCACTCCTTCCACTTTGCACTCTCACTTAATTGCACTATACATAGCTTCTAATTGGTTGCAGGCACACACAACTCACGTCCTTGGACCGTAAAGAGCTCTTGATACCATGTAAATGGGAGAGCTATTGATAGAGAATAAAGACTTTCTCATATTATTGAAGTATGAAAACATTGGTGTTTATATACACTGAGAAAGGAGTAACAAACTCAACAGAAAAACAGAAAATAAACCCATGCACGTAACCATGTCCCATGCATAGGCCCATACACATTGACTTAAATCTCAACAAATGGGACATGTTTTGTTGATGGCTTGGAAATGGGGAATAACACAAAAGTAAGTTTAAAGGATTGATTTGATGCCTCAGAAATTTTCTCCCCCAAGTTTCTTGTTGGTTTTCTTATTTTATACATATATATATATATATATATATATATATATATATATAGGTTGCAATAATGAGAATTGGCCTGAAAGAGATGATGACATTTTCAAAGATGTGCTTTCCATCTGTTAAGGATAGTACCTTTATGGAGAGTTGTTGTGTAGCTGATCTTATCACAACATGCAGTAAGGACACTGAATGGCTTCACCTTATTTTTCAATGTTTATTTATCACGGTTTCATTAAAACCTTATTATTTTGTTGCAGTGGGAGGGAGAAATAGGAAAGTTGCCGATGCTTATGCCAGAAATGGAGGGAAGAGGTGTGTTTTTCCTTCCTAGTTCACAATTCTTGGATGAGTAAAATATAATTATCTTTTGCTGATATGACAGGTCTTAGATCCCTTAGTTTTTGTAAGTACCTCGCTGAGATGCACTCTATGCTTAGAAATCAGTTACTAATCTTTTAGTAAAAATTATATAGTCTTTCATGTTATTTGAGTCTTTATACTTTGATTAGTGTTTTCCTTAGTAAAAATCCTAATCCTGAACCATAAATGTTATAAACATGCATACACAAATGAATTATTAGAGAATAAAGTCTCGTGTCTAGAAGAGGAAAATGAAATGCTAGGGAAAGTCTCGCGTCTATTTATTTACTTGATTTCATTTTAACTTAATTTTTTCACCTTATTTTAACTTGATTTCCCTTATTTTATCATTTGGTTGCAAGAAAAGTAATTTAGCTTGTGAATTTTTTGTCCTTCCTTATCTCATATGTCGCTTCTCTTTCGCCACTTTCTTTTATTCTGTACCATATAACCCTCTTTAGCATCTTTAGTTTTAAGATTGAGGTTAATTTTTATCTACTATACAATTAAAACATTGTCCATAAAATTAAAACTTAATTGTATATAATGGTATTTGAATCTGTAGGGGTCACTGGCAGTTGTTGGTAATTCTTCCTCAGAAGTTTGTTGTGGTTCTTTTGTGTTCATTACACAAGAAGCCTAACACTTTGAAAATTAAAAGTACATTACAAGTGTAAGTTTTTTTATTAACTTATTTTGTGTTATATAATTTAATTTTACTAAGTTCCATATTAGGCACAATTTCAATATACATTAAATTTTACAGAGCGGTTGAGGCTCATTCCAAGTTGCAAGGACAACAAATCACTTCTAAAAAGAAGTTGCAAGAGCTACTGAAAATGCATGAAACTATCACAAGGGTTTATGTACAAAGAACGGGCGAACCTTTATGGGTTATATCGGAAGACATGGAAAGGGATGTTTTTATGTCAGCAGCAGAAGCCCAAGCTCATGGAATTGTAGATCTTGTAGCAGTTGAGTAAAAAATTGGTGGCAAAGGTTATTCTAATTAAATACAGGATTGGAAATTTAATTTTTTACTCTATCTTACTTTACATTTTAAAATAAAATCTCTAAGAGTTAATCTATTAATATAATATATATAATTAATATAGGCTATAAATAAGGAATATAGAATATATAAATAAGGAATATAGAATATAAGTAATTCACGGTTAGGATAGATCTAAACCTGCTTATTATATTCATTGCGCCAACTGTAAGTAGTTAATCTTCAAACTATTGAAATACAATTATCAAATTTATGATATTATATGAATTTAACTTGTAGTGCTCACGTCAACCGGGAAGCTATGAGTGTGGATATTATACCATGAGGCACATGCATAGAATCATATCCGCAAACATTGTTGACTCATGGGATATGGTAATATGTACAATTTATAAATCACATCTTAAGTATTTATCACTAAAAGATTATTGACTCAACCATTCATAGTGTAGATTTTCAATGACACATCTCCAATGGATCAAGGAGTCTTGAAGGAAGCTCGTGAGCAGTGGGCTTCGTTTCTTTTAAGTGTTTATATAAGATGATGTTAGGTGTTTTATGACTTATAAAGTAATTCGTTTTGGAGTAGTATTATGTTGATCTCTTGGCAAGCGTACCAAAAGCCAACTGTAGTATAATGATTTGAAGTAAGAGTGTCGAACCCACGAGGAATGAATTCAGTTAAAATAATTAATTATCTCGATCAGCATATATATATATATACAGAAATTTTAATTTGATATATCATTGATGTTTAAACTAATTTGCATAAACAAATACAGTAAAAGTAGAAAATTAGATAAAAGTTCTTCCTCTCCCTCACACTCATTTTTTTCTTTCTTTCTCTCTGGTTCCTCCAACACCTCCTCCTCTACAACCAGGTTGTCTCTAATCCCTCTTCCCACAATCTTATCACTTCTGGTAGTAATTGAATTACAGTGCTCTTTCAGATTAGTCTGAGTGTTGGCCGAAAATTGACCTGCTTGCTGATCTGATAATTGCTTAGCCAACTGTCCAACCTGTACTTCAAGATTTCTGATTGAAGCTTCTGTATTTTTCTGATTGGTCAAAGAAGCTTGCATAAACTTTTCTAAAGTATCCTCCAGTTTAGTTGTTCTGTCATGCACAGAAGGATACTGTTGTTGTTGCTGTTGGTAAGGAGGTTGTCTATTTGAAGGACCAACATCTTGCTTCCATCCAAAATTCTGATTTGGATTGTTTCTCCACCCCTGTGAAAAGTTGTTATTATTGGAGAAATTTCCTGGTCTTCCTTGGTTACTCACATATTGAACTTCTCCTTGTGAGCTACTCTGATAAGAACAATGACCATTTGGATGATCGCCTCCACAAAAGTCACATCTCATGGGTTGTTGATTGGGAGAAGATTGCACAACTTGCAACTGCTCTGGTAATTTAGACATTTGTTTGTTAATGCTTCAATCTGTTGAGTCAGAATTTTATTCTGAGGTAAGATCGCATCTGTAGTACTAAGATCAAGCACTCCTTTCCTCTAAACAGTTTGCCTATTATGCTAAGCTTGATGATCTGTGGATGCTAATGCCTCAATGATTCTTGTTGCTTGCTCTGCATCTACAATCATCATTGTTCCACCTGCTGCTGCATCTAATATCATCTTGGTGTCAGGCCTCAGACCATTACAGAATATGTTCAGCTAAGCAATATCCTCGAATCCGTGATTTGGGCGTTTCCTCAATAAGGAATTGAACCGCTCCCAAGCTTCATAGAATGGCTCATCTGGTCCTTGCTTAAACGTTAAAATATCAGCTTCGGCTTTGATGTAGCGAGATGGTCGAAAGAATCTGTTTAAGAATTTCTCCTCAACATCCTTCCAACTGTTCAAACTCTGATTTGGATGTGACTTAAGCCATTCCTTTGCTTTACCTGCCAAATAAAAAGGAAACAAACGCATGTATACATGCTCAAGATCTCCTTCTTGAAAGCCCATGGTTCCTATCAATTCATAGAATGTAGAGAGATGAGTGTATGGATCTTCATTATCCATTCCAGTGAATTGATGAGAATTGATCAAGTTGAGGAAAGCTGGCTTCATCTCCAAAGTTTTGGTGGTGGATGGTATTGCTATGCTAGAAAAATATCTCGGCCCTTGTTGCATAGCATAGTCTCCAAGTGTCTTCCTGGCTGGAGCTGGTCTTTGATTCTCCATGTTTTCTGATTGAGGTGTGATGAAAGTACTGGAAGATTCTTTCCTTGTCTTTCCTTGCTTCTTTTTGCTTTTGCCTCTGTTCCTTCTAGCTGTCTTTTCTATCTCCGGGTCAAATGCTAATCGATCTTCAGGAACCTGACATCTTAAGAGCATAAATCAAAACAACTCAAGCAAGGATTAGTACAAAGGGAAAATTTAATAAGCTATCTAATAAAGAAAAAAATATACATAAAGCTGGATGAGATAACTAGAAGTTTCAAAAGAACACCGTTCCCCGGCAACGGCGCCAAAAATACTTGTTGATCTCTTGGCAAGCGTACCAAAGGTCAATTGTAGTATAATGATTGAAGTAAGAGTGTCGAACCCACGAGGAACTGATTCAGTTAAAATAATTAATTATCTCGATCAGCATATATATATATATATATATATATATATATATATATATATATATATATATATACACAGAAATTTTAATTTGATAGATCATTGATGTTTAAACTAATTTGCATAAACAAATACAGTAAAAGCAGAAAATTAGATAAAAGTTCAGTAAAAGAAACTGGTATTGAATTTCATCTATCTCCCTTGTCTGTAATCTGGATGAATACAATATATAACATCTGAAAATACCAATATTGATGCACACTCAAAAATCATTTATACCGATCCCTCACGTATAAAATTCATAAGATTAGTTCCCTGAATATTGATTCCTCACATATTCAACAAACTATCAAGCATTAGGATCGAGTGTTAAAAGCAATTGATATATTGAGATCTATTCCTAGCATCACAGTATATCAAGTATCATTGTTCAAATCAGATTTTCAGAAATACTTTCCAGTCAGATCTAAAAATCAAAATCAAAACATCTATTGATCAGATAGAAGTAAGCATTAAGAGCAGAACAATAATACCCATATTGAGTAAAACAGAAATGCTATATATAAATATCACCAGATTACATCCAAGTTCGAGTAGATTACATTCAATCCCAAGGAAAGAGATTAGCCGCTCATGGTAGCTATCAAAATCCTAAAAACTAAAGAAGAAGAAGAAATATGATCTGTGTTTGCTCGTGGTCACCGCTCTGCAGCAAGGATCAGTTCTTCTCCCAAAATCTCCAGCTAATCTGCAGTTCTGAACCTCCAAAATATATATACAGCCCGAACTCTCGCTTGGGCTACTGAATCTCGCTTGGGCGAGATAGAGTACTTCAACATGAAGGAAGGGTCTCGCTTGGGCCACTCATTCTCGCTTAGGCGAGATAGAGTTCTTCAGGTTGAAGAAAGGTCTCGCTTGGGCGACCATGTTCTTGCTTAGGCGAGAACTGAAAACTGCATCTTGGCTTCTTCATGAAATCTCGCTTAAGCGAGATCAAGCTCGCCTGAGCGAGAAAGGCGGCAAGTGTCTCGCTTAGGCGAGAAGACTTTAACTTTTGGGCGAGCCTGTCCTAGCTTGAGCGAAACACCTTAATTCTGAGCGACCTGTAGCAGATTTTCCTCCTTTTCTTCTCTATTTCTTGCTTTCTCCTTCACTCTTCTTGAGTTCTCTTTAATCTTTCCTGAAAAACACACAAAATAGGATCAAATGATTTCTTTAATTCAAAACTTGGAAGCATGTGATTGAAACTTAGATTTAGGGAGAATGAATATGAAATGAACACCATTAAAAGCATAAGTGTCATATTATATTTCATATAAACATTAGATTCTATTTCATGTAAATATTAGATTGAATGAGATTTGTTTTCTGGATGTTTTGGGTAATTATATACAAGTTTGGTATGTGGTAAAAAGCATAAACGATTTTTTCATAAAAAAAATAATAAATCACATTTTATACCGGTTGAGGTCATACTTGGTGTAAAATGTGTAATTGTTATACCGGTTGGAATTATAATCAGTATAAGAAGTCATTTTTTCTTATGTAACTTTCCATTTCCAAGAGGACTTTCTAGAAATGGTATAAAAAATATTTTTTTATACCTGCCATGGAACCGATATAGAAAGATCAAACCTTCTATATCGCCTACATCTATACCGATGCTAGAATCGGTATAAAAAGCCTTTTTTAACCGGTATAAAAAGTCTATTTTACACTGGTGCCTGATTATTTTTTGAAGAATCAAATTAGTTGCATTATCAATTGATGCAGTTGCTTCATCCTAAAAGTGCACGCCCCAAACAAAATAATTGCCTTTGTCCCATGCTTTAGTTTGATCCATCTTCAACAACTACATAACATTTTTCTAGTTGTTATCACCCAGGAAAAACAAAAAAATAGTTTACATCCACAACTGTGGCTGCATCAACCTCATTTCTGCACAATTTCACACAATATTATTTATCGTGGCAAAACCCAACTGAAATTTCAAACCTTGATTACCATAACTTTGGCAATGTTACCAGGGGAGTTTAGACCCTCAAATTTCTCTCAGACAACTTCTCGTAACTGACATTTCCCAAGAACCTTCATATTGACCAAATATTAGGCTACATTGGAAAAGTTAAACACAAAATAAAGAGAATGATTGGTTTTACCTCCATATCTCGTGATCAGAGTATTGAGATAAAGAGTCCAAATTATCTTTAAGGCTCTCTTTGCTTGAGAAGATAAATTTAAAGGAGAGTGTGAAGATGGATTTATGTGGATTTGTGTAGATGAATATGTGTGTTTTTTTGAGTGAATTTAGAGGATAAAGTGAATGGATTTGAAGATGAATTTTGTGAAAGTTAGTGAGTGATTTGAATGATGTGATAGATTAAAAAAAATTTATAATAAATAAAATTTTAAAATTACCAAACTACCCTTTTAATAAAAATAAAATTAAATAATTTTTTTATAAATAAAAATATTAAATTTTAATAATATTTTAATTTTTATTATTAATTATTATATACACATATTATTAATAATAATTATATATATTATTAATTATTATGTTACATATATATATATATATATATATATATATATATATATATTTTAATTATTATATACATATATTATTAATAATAACTATTATTAATGACAAGCAAGTACATTAGGGTAAAAGAAAATATGTGTAAGGGGATAAATTGGTAAAATGAAACTTTATTCATCCAAATCCGTTCATCAATGAGAAGATGGAGTTTTTATTAGATTTAGAAAATCCTTCCTCTCAAATCATTATGTTTCACCATAATCGAATAAAAATTTAATTAAAAGTGCATCGTCTCAAATCAGCTGATTATTCAAATCACCTCGAGCGAACATAGCCTAACAGTCCCATTAAAAAGAGTTATTAAAATGACACTCGACGGATGCCAAAGTATACAAATTATTGCTACATTCAAGTAAGGATGTCAAAAAAATCCGTACCCGCGGATATCCACGAATAAAACCAGCAACAGATAGGAAATAAATATTGTAAATTGATACCCACGGGATAACGAGTATGTGTATTTTTAATACCTGCATGTTAACGAGGTGGGTACGAGTATCATAATATTCGTAGCTGTGGATATCCGTACTCTCTATACTCTAATTTAAATTAAAAAAAATAAAAAAATATGATTAAAATAATAACATTGATTTTGAATGAGTTATTTTTTTTATCACTATTTTAATGTGTTATTTGGATTTTGTTTAAAATTTATGAATCTTATTTATTGTATTTTATTTAAATTTACGATTAAAATATATTGTTAAATATTTATTTTTATTTTTTTGTAAATATCCGCGGGTACTCGTGGATGTCCATGGATATTAAAAAATTATGTGGATACCCGTATAACGGATACCCGACAGATATGGATATGGGTACAAGGCATATATTTATCCAGCAAGTAAAGTACGAGGGAATTACTACCTGTACCTAGGGATGACAATGGGTCGGGTCAGATACGGATAGTGCCTACCCGCAACCCGACCCGCAAAAAAAAAATCTGCCTATTACCCGCCTGTTTACCTGCTGGGTATCCGCTTAAAAAATACCCGCAAATTTTTTTAAAACCCGTGGATACTCGTATACTTGTATATACTTAAAACATATATATAGTTTATTAATTTTTTAATACAAAATTATAAAAATAAAATAAAGTATAATTAAATTAAATTAAATTTTAATTTTAATTAAATTTAACCTAATAAAATATAATTTTAATTAAATTTAACTTAATAAAATATAAATTAAATTTTAATTTTAATGTTTTACGGGTAATTGGTACTCGCGAGTACATATAGTAGATACCCGTATCCAACCCGTTTATAAGCAGGTATTAAAATATCCGTTATCCGCGGATAATAAATACCCGCAGATACTAAGTATCCGTCACGGATTTTATCTGCAGATATTTGCGAGCGCGAATATTTTTACTATCCCTACCTGTACCTTATCCGTGCCGTTCACATCCATACATTCAAGCCGAAGATGGAACGCAAAAGCTTCACATTTTATATATTCGCAGTATTGACTAGAATAAAATTACAAATAGATTATGCATTTCCAGCTATCAAATCATTAACTATCATCAATGATTGATCCTGCAAGTCATTACTTTAAAATAGAAGTTGTCATATCAATATCAATATTATTATACAATTGTGAACTAACAAAAGGAAGTTTTTCCATTGAATAATATATCTGATTTTCTTCTTAATTCAAATTTTTATCTACAAAAAGTAAAAGAGCTTACGTGTCACTCTCTCAGCGTTTTCACTTTTTAAAAAAAAATCAAAAACTGCTGAAAATCTGAAGTATATTATTATCTTTCTCTCTCTTCCGTGTCTTCTCCGCTTCTGCTGTCACCAATGCTTTCTCTCTCTTGCTCATTTTCTCTGCCACCGTCTTCTCTCTTCTTTCTCTATCTTTCTCATTCTCTCTGGCAGCGGCTTCTTTCTTCTTTCTCTATCTTCTCATTCTCTCTGACCGACCCAGCAAAAAAAACATTCTGGAGATGCTTTCTTTTTTTTTCTTACATTTCATCTGTTCATCTTCTTATGTTGATCATTTTTGGTTTGTTTTCAGGCTTCAACTGTCGCTTATAAAGATATGCATCTCAGATTTCCCGTTGATCTATCCATTTTTGTTGTTGATGTTTAATTTTTTGTCTTTGTGAAGCTAACTAGTATTTTTCTTGATGTTTTTTGCAAAGATCTGATGGTTTCTTTTGTTCATCTTATTTTTCAGGTATATAAACAGTGAAGTGCAACCACAGACATCTTTTTTAACCACCCAAAAACCGATCATGGAGCTGTTTTTTCTATTTTTCTTACATTTCATCGTTTCATCTTCTCTGTTCATCATGTTTGTTTTCTTTTCAGGCTTCAACTGAAGGTTAAACAGACATGCATCTGAGATTTCCCGTTCATCTGTCCATTTTTGTTGTGGATATCTTTTTTTTCTGGTTTGTCAACCTAACTGTTATTTTTCTTGAATTTTTTTACAAAGATCTAATGTTTTGTTTTGTTTATCTTATTTTTCAGGTAGACAAATGGTTGAAATCAAGAGTACAACCACATACATCTTCTTTTTCCACCAAAAAACCCATTATGGAGATGTTTTTTCTATTTTTCTTTCATTTCATCTTTCATCTTCTCTGTTCATCATGTTTGTTTTCTTTTCAGGCTTCAACTGAAGGTTAAAAAGACATGCATCTGAGATTTCCCGTTGATCTGTCCATTTTTGTTGTGGATATCTTTTTTTTTTTTTGTCAACCTAACTGGTATTTTTCTTCAATTTTTTTACAAAGATCTAATGTTTTTTTTCTTCATCTTATTTTTCAGTTACATAAATGGTTGAAATCAAGAGTACAACCTTCAACATCTGAGATTTCCCTTTCATCTGTCCATTTTTGTTGTTCATCTCTTAACTTTTTTGTTTCTTAACCTAACTGTTATTTTTCTTTATGTTTCTTTAAAATATTTATTGGTTCTTTGCTTGATCTTATTTTTCAGTGTTTAAATGCTTCAAATGAAGAGTACAAGCACAATCTTTTGTTTAAAATTGAAGTAAAAACTCGACTCTGGCCAGGTTATTTATATCTTTCTTACATTTCATCTGTTCATCTTCTTCTCTTCATCATCTTCCTTGAATGGTTTTGCGTTCAACATGAACACTACAAACACGTTCAACATCAACACTCGCTTCTCTTCAGATTTCTTTGTTTTTGTCGAAACCTTTTAATTATTTTGGTTTCTCAACCGAACTGTTATGGTTCCCTGTGTTTTTTGCAAAGATCTCATGGTTTGTTTTGTTCATCTTTTTTTCCAGGTATATACAAGGTTGAAATGAAGAGTACAACCACATACATCTTTTTCTCCAGGTATCTCTCTGACCTTTCTGCAGATCATATTCTTCTGTTATTCTTCTCTCTATATTGCTTCATGTTAATTTTCATTTTTTTTTTTGAAATGAAGATTAAAACACAAACTTTTTTTTTAAAACGCAAAATTACGTTTCTTATGTTCATCATTTTTGTGGAGAACGCCAGTCATAGATGTCAGCTTATTTCATGTTGTAATTTCTTATTATTTTTAATTTATTTCGACTTCTTCTTTTGATTTTTAAAAACTCTTTGTATTCTCTGTGTATTCAAAATAACAGTTCACAAAGTTTAAATTTGTAATTGTAATTTTTTATTTTTTACATTTTTTTAATTATTTCAACCCTATTATCTTTGAAGTCGTCCTTTTTTTACACTTTGATATTCACAATTAATTGAATAAATTGTGATGCACGCTTCATTATGTTTCTTTATCTTCCACCTTCCACAACATTTCTTATGCTTTAAGCATCCGTCATTTCTTCTGTTTTTTATTTTTTCACCTTATTAAGTTAAATAATCCAACCCTATTATCTTTTAAGTCGTCCTTTTTTTTCACTTTTAAATTCACAAATAATTGAATAAATTCTGATGCACGCTTCACGTGTAAGTACGGACCGTGCCAAAAGGAATGACTTTTCGATTTCTCTTTCTTTATATTTGCAACAGTAATGACCTTTCGTTTTCTCTTTCTATATATTGGCGTCTACATACTGACAAAACTTATTTCTTTTGTCTGACCCATTATCTTCTCTTCCAATTATTCTTCATACCCACTATTTACTCAAACAATGGAATCCGTGCGCACACAACAAGCCATACTTTCTGGCAAAATGCTTGGTGGTTTCGTCACTATGTTTTTGAAACACCAGGTTTTTTCTTTATTCATTCACATTCCTTTTTATTTTTGGTTTGTATTTCTTTATTCTAACCTTCCTTATTCTGAAGGATTTTGGGTACGTCGACCGTCTCTTCATAATACGTAATTTGAAGGACCTTGGTTCACAGTGGACCATTGTTGATTACGACAGGAATGTTCATACTGTTACGTACAACATGAATATTCACACTCCAATGATCACCCAAGGCTGGAATGATTTAATATCTTTTTATGCACATGAATCTGACAAATTGGTTGTCTTCAAATATTTTGGAAATTCGTCCTTCCAACTTCACGTCTCTAAACGTTTTTGCGACTCAACATTGAAAGCCAACTTCTTCAACCATCTTTCTCTTCGTCGTCCTCTACATACTTCAGACTTAAAGCATTTTCAAGTTCAACTATCAACATATTACTGTCGATCCAGCGACTTGGTTAGTTTTTTTTTTCTTTCATTATTTATTTTCATTCATTCTGAATAACTAAGATATTTTCTCCTTTTTGTTGCAGTATTTGAAAAAAGAAATAGCGACTTATTTTAAAAACAGTGGTCTTAGATCTATTGTTCTACACGGACCACGGGGACAAGTCGAATGTAAACTGATCATAAGACCTAATTGTGTTAAGATTGGAACTGGCTGGAAAAGTTTTTGTAATCTTCATCAACTTTCTGCAGATGATCATCGTCAGGTTTTTTTTGAAGTTGAAGGACACACAACAACCAACCATATCAAAGTGTTTTATCCATTAATCTGGTTTTAAGTTATAACATGTTCTATAGTCTTTTTGTTAAACTTCTTATATATATATATATATATATATATATATATATGTATATAAGAAGATTTTTAGGTCAACTATATTTTGTATGCACTTATAACATATATTAGTCTATGTGTTTGCTTTTATACATTTAGTCTGTATGATATTTTTTATTTTTTCTTATGTTTACGAGTTTTGTACACGACATTAATGACTAATATATCTTTATAAAATTAAACTATTACATTTAAATCATTACTTTAAACAGAATATTAATTAATGTTTTTTTCAATTATAATTTTAATCATACACGTCATTAAAAGTCATTAAATTTGAATCATTATATAGTATTAGATTTCCTGAGCAACATGTGAATATTTATAATTTTAATTAGTATAAATCATTTAATTTAATATTTCAATAAATATTCCTTTTTATTAATTTCAAATCACCCAGTCTATCAGGTTTCCCCGCATTAATTACTCCACTGCTCGAGGTAATGATGATTGAACTCCTCGATCATCTGCAACACTCTTTCATTATTTGAAATCATTCAGCCGATAAAATTAATGACCATTTCTTTTTCCAAGAGACGTTTAGAAATTTGAAACGTTTTTCTCATTATTTTTTCCACCTCTCACGAGAATGATGATTGCAGTGTCTGTTGCCGTGTCATACTTATCTCCATGTCCAGACTCTTCCACTGTCTGGTATATATTTGTTTCATTAATTTTTTTTGCAGGATGAAAGTAATTAACTTATCTTCTCTGCTTGACATTAACACCATTACACTGCGATAACAAGCCTTCCTCTTGCACTTCCAGAAGTTGTTATTCATTACAAAAAGGTATGACTGTTAAACCCTTTTATCAACTCTACTTCTCTTCATCTCCTATATCTTCTCACCATATTTCTTTCTCGCCATATTCTATGGATGTTTTTACAAACAGCATTTTTTATATTCGGTTTTGATCTTCATCTTCGTTTCCTTTTTACCAGCAGACGTGTCTCTAACCAGTGGTCTTTATATTATTTTCTGTTCATCTTTCTTGCCATATTGTATGCATGTTTTTATAAGCACCCTTTTTTATAATCGATTTTGATCTTCATCTTCCTTTCATGTTTTTATAATCGATTTTGATCTTCATGTTTTTATAAGCATCTTTCTCTGATTTTTTTAAGCAGTCTTTTTGATATTATGTTGTGTTCATTATCTTTCTGTAATTTTTTTAAACAGACGTTCTTAGAAGCTGTTATTTTCATGATGTTCAACAATTTGTTCAACACTGTTACAGTCCGTTTAATTTATATTTGCCAAAACAAACCTATTTTTCCAATTTTACAGATGACAACTAAGCAATGCATCCTTGGTGAACAATCCATACTTGGCTCAAAATGGAAGGGTGGATTCTTTACTATTTTCATGGAAGACCAGGTTTTTGCGAATTTGCTTACTCTTTACCATCAATGTTCTCCGACATCCTTTACTAATTATGTTTTTATGTTGTTTTTCTTATGAAGGATTTTGCGTTCGTCAATCGTTTGTTTGTCATTCAATTAGGCATTGAACTGGGACCACGTTGGACTATTTGTGATAAAAAAGGCCATGCTCACGATGTTACCTTCAACATGAATACCTATGGTCCGCGAATTACTGATGGCTGGGTTGATATAAGAAACTTTTATCAAATTCAACCACCGAAACTATGTTATTTAAGGCATCTCGGGAATTCTGTTTTTGAAATATACTTATACGATCATTGTTCAGAATCAACTGTCCATAAATTCCTAAGTAATGTTAGAACAAATGCTCCTCTCATAAGGACCAAGTTAATTCATTTTGAGTTCCGGCTTTCTAAGTACAACTGCAAAGCAAGCTTTCTGGTGATTTTGTTTATCTTCTTTGTCCATCATTTATTTTCTTTAACCTTGACACCTACAAAATTAATTTTTGTCCATCATATTTATTATTTTTTCCAGGGCTTAAATTCAGACTTACGACAATATTTTGCTAACACTCAGTTCTCACACATTGTTCTTTACGGTCCAAAGGCACGAGTTGAATGCAAGTTGTTGATTAGACCTAGATCAGTCAAGATAGGAAGTGGATGGAAACGTTTTCGTGAAGTGCATGGACTCGAGGAAAAAGATTTAATTCTTTTTCAGGTTGACGGTCAACAAGCAAGCAATGATGTCAATGTTCTTCTTAATATAAATGATTATTATCATCCGCTATGAACAATCTATAAACAATATTTCTTAACAGATTTATAATCTGTATGTTTTGTATGAAGTTTAGTTGTTTATTATTATATTAGCTATATGTATATGTTTTACTCTGTTTATTTTGAACTTCTGCAAAGTTATTTACTCATACCTGCTCCATATCTTCTTCCATATACGTAAATCTGTGGCATTTAATTACTGTCAGACACAAATCATATCATGTCTCTGCTTTTTATTTTTTTTTTATCTATATTTAAATATATAGCTATCCAGAAAATTTTTCATACACATCCCTTATAATAGTTTTTTAATCTTTCATTTCAATGTCTATTGATATGACATATTGCACATGCTTTTCTTTATCTTCCACCTTCCACGACATTTCTTCTGGTGTAAGCATCCGTCATTTCATAAAATATTTAATTGTACTATTGATATATATTTCTTTTTATTTTTTCACTTTATTAACTTAAATAATCCAAACGAGTGCCTTCTCCTACAAGTTTCAAACACAGTTCCTTCTCTTAGAAGATTGTTTCGCTTCTGCACCATACTTTTATTTGTCTTTTTGTACAGATCCAACACAGTTGCTTCATCCAGAAGACGTTTCACATACATTAACGTATTCTTACAAGCCATTAACGTTTGCAGTCATCACAGGTATGTACTTCATTTGTTTTATGTACAAATATAGTAGTGTTGCTTTAGAGACGAAATGATATGACATTTGCAGTTCTGAAATTTCGTCTAAGACATTATCGTTTCCTATCACTTTTCTCTACATTTCCTCTTTCGTGAATGCATAAGAAACCAGGATGTATGCATGTATATGCACTTTTTTTCTTAATTGTTTTTTGCTTATTCCATCACGCCAACCCCTTCTTTATTCACTTTCAAGTAATGTGCTTCATGCTTTATTTTGATCAGAATGCTTTTCTCTGAATTTTCCTTTACTATGAAACCTTTCAATAAATGAATATCAATAGTTGATTCCTTCTGACATCAATAGATGTTATTTGCCGGGTTAACCAATATATATTCCCATGACTTCTGTCAAAACGTTCGTACAACATGTTTGAATTGTCCTTATTTGAATATATTCTACTTTTTGCTTTCTTTTACCATTTCAAAAATTTCCATATTCACGTCTTCATTAATCGTTTAACTTCTTTTACTCTCCTTTGACTAATAAAAAATAAAATGTGATCAGTAATTTATTATTTCAACCTTTTTTTGGTATTTCTTTACTTTAGTGGTTTGCATAACAATTTTGTCTTATTAGTTCCTTATTTATGTATGTAAGTATAAATATGTCTCCAATCTAATCCGGTCTTTTTTACTTCTCACATTTGAATATTGTTCTTCTGAGTTCAACATGTCTCTCTGTGAAGTTCCTAACCAAACCCAGAGCATAAGCGAAGTAAGCCCCCAGAAGGAAAATTGGAATATTATCGCTAGGGTCATTCGTTCATGGTTTGTTCCTGATTTCACTAAACAGAGGTGTCCTTTTTCCATGGAGTTCGTTATTCAAGACAAAGAGGTTATTATTATTGTTATTCTTTAAATTCTTCCATTACACCTACTTTCATTTACAAATTTGTATGTATTAAATAGTGGTATGCTAAACAAATTTATACTAAAATTTATAAATGTTCATTTTATGTGTTTCAGGGTTCTAAAATACATGCTTCAATTAGACGTACTCTAATTTACAAATTTCAAAATGACATTTCTGAAGGCCATGTTTATGCTATACAAAACTTCAGTGTTGCTCCGAATTCTGGAATATACAGAACAACACACCACCCTTATAAGATAAATTTCCAGTTTGGTACAAAAGTTTCTTTGGTTAATGTTAATTTGGTTCCTCATATTAAACCACAATACACACCTTTGTCTTTATTGACAACCTCTGCATTTGATACTGATTATTTGGTTGGTAAGTCAATATTTTTAGTTCCGTAACTATTAATTTATTTCTTAATAAACATTTTTTTTAAAGTATCTGATTTAGCACATATACAATGCATTTTAGATATTTTGGGATTACTGGTCGGAGTGGGGACTGAAAGAGAATTGCAAGTTGATGGAAAGACAACAAAATTAAATGTCATAGCAATAGAAGCCGATGGGTATTGTATATCTATACTAAATTAAATTCCTTTTTATATTTCTTTCCAAATAACTACCTCACATTATATTGCACTTAAATTTTTAGGTTTCGAATAGAGTGTACTTTGTTTGGTATTTATGTGGATGAACTGAATGTATTTCTTTCGAGTGGAGAAGTACAAAATACTGCTGTGAGCATAGAATTTGCGAAAGTCAAAACTTTTCAAGGTAAAATTTTCTTATTACTTTTACAAAGTAGTTTGTACTAATTATTACATGTTACTCTCACATACAATATATTTTTAAATATAGATAAGGTTCAAGTTCAAAATTGTAAGTTCTGCACCCGTATTAAGTACAATGTTAACTTCAAGGAAGCATCTGAACTTAAATCAAGGTAATTTCTATTCGAAATTTATATTTAAAAGTATAGTGTATCTGATATTTCAGATATGACATACACTATATTTTCTTTACTTTGTAATGCAAATTATCCTTGATTGAGTGAACTTCATATTTCAGATATACATACATTCAATAATATATTTAATTTTTATGAGTATAACAAAATTTCCTTTTGCACAGAATGATTGAGAACAATGAATCTCCCTCTCAAGGATTAACGCAACTTTCTCAGACTTCAAAAAATACTGTCGAAGAGGACTTTTTAACACTTACACCTAGAACCAACATTCAAGGTCTAAAAGATTGTAAAGAGGTTAGAAAATATTTTGGTATCATTGTACAATTTTTCGTATTGACAATAATACATTCATTAATGTTTTTTATATTGAAAGGTCACCACTTTCATATTGTTTGGAACAATTAAGCATATCTTGGTTGACGATGACTGGTGGTATACTGCTTGTGTGTGCAACAAAGCTGTTTATCCAGATTCAAAGATGTTCTTTTGTGAAAAGTGTAACAAGCATGTTATAAAAGTCTTTCCAAGGTTAACGAATTGTTTTTTAATATTAATGTCAATTTTAAACAACATGGTAAAATTATTTTATGAAGTTGATGAAATTTATTTAACAATTTTCAGATATAGGATTAAGATCCGAGTTATGGACTCTTCCGATTCAACCACATTTGTCCTCTTTGATAGGGATGCAACTACCCTTTTCAAAAAAACTTGTGCTGATATGTTAGACGCTCATGATAAGGTATAGTCTTCAATATTTCCACTTATATATTTAATTACACAATGTATAATTATTTTTTTTTTGTAGATGAATTCTTCTGGAAATTTGCCTAAGCAATTTGATGAGTTAGTTGATAGAAGTCTGCTTTTTAAAGTGGAAAGTAGGAACGATCAGAATTTCAAACTTGAACAGTCTTTCAGAGTGAAGAAAATATGTGTTGATGATGATATCATTGACAAATTCAATGATTCTTCGTTGAAATCTGTGGTAAGATGTAATTTAAGATAATATTTTTTACATTATAATCTCTTTATAATGCAGTAATGTTTTTCCTTTCTATCATCTCATTATTTCTACCTATTTGAAGGATGTTTATGCTGGGAATGGTGAGTTTAGCAGGGAAAAATTGCGTATAGTGAATGAGTCCACCGTTAATATTTCAGAGGTATACAACTTATATTCATGTTTTTAAAATCAATGATTTCTTTCATAATTTTAATCATGTTTTCCTTTTCTTATGTCGAATTTGTTTTAATAAATTTTCTTTTAATACTGTAGGATTTATTAGTCCGATTTACCAAAGAAACAATTGAGTCTGGATCCCAATCACCTGAACTAATCCAAGATAATCCAACCAACGATGATGCTAGCAGTTCACATAAGAGAGAATCTGGAAAGAAAGCTGCATCACTTGAATCCATCGAAGAAGACAATGTTCCATTGAAGCTTTTAAAAAGAAATATTAAGAAGGAAAAACCAGCGATTTGAGATCCACTTTTACTTATTCTATTTCAAGACTATTATTTTTATGACTTTCATTTTGGGGATGTAATATGTCTACGTTATTTGTTGTCTTTAAATTCCTCTGAACATGAACTTCTATGTTAAATTTTATCTTTAATTGCATCTGAACCACAACTTCTATGTTGAAATTCATGATAACAATATTATGCTCTTTTGAGTTTATTTATTTAGATTTTAAATTATTTTTTATGCTGGTGCAGAAGATATTGTTGACATTTTTCAATTTTTGTCAACAAAGATTACTTCCAGCTACATCAAAACTTGGTGAAATTGATTTCATTTTGTACCATCATGTAATGGAAGTCGTAAATAACCTCTTTTTGGTGTAAAAGAATTCTTCTTTAAACTTGTGCCACTCATAAATAACATATATATATTTTTTCTCATAACATTATTTCTAAATGTCTATTTTTCATAATATTTACTTTTCATAAATAATATAAATATGGCAAAGGAATTATCTGTTGACAGATTTTAAGTTTTGACAACAGAATTGGATGCCATATACATTTTCTATTCAATACTTTTTTTGGCTCATCTTCTGTTAATAACTTTTAAACCTTCTACGATATATTTGACATTTTTTTATACAACAAGTACGAATGAAATATTAAATTTATACGTATAATATTATACATTACAGAATTTTATTTTTGGAATTTTGTTATTGGTTTATAATACATATATTATATTATTATATTTGTAGCGTAATAGAATAGAATAATATAATACATTTTTAGTAACGTTATATATTTTTAATTTTTTATTTTGTTATTATCTTCTTCCAGTTTTCCAATGCAGTAATAATTACGTTACTGTTGAAGAATCTATTTAGAATCGTCCCGTCTTTTCATCTGTCATTGGTCTTCTATAAATAAATATTGATCTACATTCTACCATGAACATTAGACGGCAAGATCAGTTCAAGGATATTATACATTCTTCAAACTTTTTCTGTACTATCTCTCTCAAAGTCCAACCAAATGGAAAACAACTTCAATGAAGATGATGTTATTTATAGAATGAGTAGGTACCAGTTCTCTATTATTCACCTTCAGGACGAGGTAAGTTCATTGTCAAACTTTTCAGACATATTTTCTTTTACAAGATTTCTTCTACTCTTTCTATTGCATAGAAGGATTTCTTCTTCTCTTTTACAATATCCTGTTTTTAACGTTAACTAATCCAATTTTTTGTTAAACAAATTCTGTCTTTCGAGGTTGTTGGTTTTGTTGATCGTGCATTCGCCATTCTTTATGATGAGGATCTTCAGCGTCAATGGACTTTAACAGATGATGAAGGCAATAGACATGTGGTTGCTTATAACAAGAATTTACAAAAACCAATGCTAATTGGAGGATGGTCTGAATTAAGGCACATATATGATCTTCACGATTTTCACACTATTTATTTTGGATATGTTGGTGATTCTTGCTTCCACATCACTATTTTTCCCAGTAAATGCAAACCTTTGTCTATTGCACGATTTCTTAAAAGAATTCAGGCAGATCAACCCCTTTTCAATGGACCGAAGTTGCATTTCAAAATATTTCTGAATCCAAATCAATGCAATGCTAGCCATCTGGTGAGATAAATTTCATATTTTTTACTAAATGGATGTTTGTATCGTATTTTGATTTATATTTCCAAATTATATTTAAAATTTAATCCATATACTAATTTCATTAATACTTTATGTCTTCTTTAGGATTTGCCAGCTAATTTTGGCAATTATCTTCGTCAAGGAAGTTTTAAATACATTTATCTTTATGGACCGCGTAAAACAGTGAAGTGCAAACTACTGTTGAGAAATCATCCTAAGAAGTCTAGCAAAATTGGAAGTGGCTGGAAGGAATTTTGTACTGCTCATGGATTTCTTCAAACTATTGACTTGGTGTTTGAGGTGGACCACATGAAAAGCAATCAGAATGTCAAAGTGCTAACATATTGTAATTTTTAATTTACAGTTACAATAAATAGTTATATTTTAATTTCTGCCACTTATGTAGTTTTCAACCTACAAGTTCTTTTATTTTCAGCAAAGCATATGTATAGTTTTACCTTCTTATCAATGAAATCTTTTTGAAGTTTCTCTGTTATGGTATCATATTCAGAAATCAAATTTGTTGGTGCTATAATTAAAATGAGATATATATGATGAAATTGAAACATATATAGTGGGAGGAATAATGAAAAGTTATCATTTTTATAATCATATGTATAGATGTATGTTGCTTTAGTATGTGCGTACACTGACTGTATGTTATCATTTTTATACATAATGATGTTAAGATTGTACATAATTCCTTTGAAAAAGTTCTCTTTATTTTACTATATATAGTACTGACTCAAAAAAACGTCTGATTGTACCTACATAAAAAGGAAATGTTTTCTTAGTTGCAAGAACAAATCAACTCTGAAATAAGTGCTATATATATGAATGTTTCTGATATAGTAACACTCAGTACTGCATGCTCTTTCTGTTTTTTATGTTTGTCTTCTATTTTTATCTTTTTCTCTTCTCAAAAAACTGCTTCGTACTATAATTAAATATATTTCTGTTTCCAAAATTGTGATTAGAGGTACAAGCTACAACAAAAAGTTTAACAAAAACATTCACCAATATAGGAATAAAACAGTAAACACTTTTTCATCCATTGAGTCAACTTACCTTTATTTTTGCTTCTTCCATTGTAACCTTTGAAACTATTCCATAACATTTCTGTACTGTAATGGAGCATAACGATTGTAAAAATGCAAGGCTGAGAAGGAAACTGCTGCTACAACACAGGTTCAATGCAAACAATCCTCAACATTCATGTAAGTCATTAACATCTTACTTAATCCATTTAAGTTTTGTAATTATTCATCAATAATTTATTTTGAAATGATGCATTTGTATGTTTCTATTTTTTTTTTGTTGCAGATGAGAAAGAAGAGAATGCAAGAAAGAAAACTAGATTTGCAAACCATACGTCTCAACTCACAGATAAACCAACTGTATCACAAACATCATTTCACCAAAATATAGAAAGGAATCCATTACAACAGTTGGATATTAGTAAGTTTTTTTCTTTCTAATCTATATCTTTAAAGAATGTTTTTAACTTAATCAATGAAGTAAGTTTGTTTCGCTTCTGCAGCATACTTATTTTTTAATTTCTTTAATAACAATGCTTCTACAATAATCCTTTTGCAGATGTTGACAACAACAACAACAACCTTCACAATATGAATTCATTATTTCACAGTCAAATTGGTCAGTTGTCAAGTTCTTCCAATGCTTAACAGTAACATTATTTATGAAGAATATTAAATCCGTACCACTTTAAACTAACCTTCGTTTCAATGCAGAAACTGTGAACAAATTCTCAAGTTATTCAAGTACTTTAGTTGAACAACAAATGACTTCACAATCTGAAACTTCTACTTTAACTTACCATAGTCCTTTCGGTAGATTTGTACATTATTCTTAATTTGATATATACATGTTGAAATGACAACTTTAGATTTTATATCAATGTTTTTGAATGACTCCAGCTTTTAACAATAACAGTCAGAGAAATTATGGACAAAATAAGAACAATTCCAGTGCAGGTAATTACATTTGGATTCATACTCACGATGCCAATGCAGGTAGGACAATTATTTTTCGTTGTTTTTCATAGGTTCGAGATCAGATGTTGTAACTGGGTCGCATTCTGTTTCTAAGAATAAAGTTGTGAAATATCCTTTTCAAGTCATACAATCACTTCAAAACAGATTCAATCTTGATGATGAAACAACAAGACAACATAATAATTCAGACACAACAAACGATGATTCAGCAACAATAACAGATGATGGTAATTCTGATATTAAACTTATTGATTTTAATATAAATTCCTTTTAAATCATTAATTAGTTTTCATCTTACTAATATTGAAGAACATCATACAACTACAAACGAATTGTATTGCAAAGGAGAGTTACAAGGTACATAATGTCCAACACAATTGTATATAACTGCAGATTAAAATATTCGCAGCTTCATTCTAATGTTTTATATTTATTTTCAGAATTGCTCAATATTGGAGAACCTTGCTTGGAATGCCAATACTGTAAAGCTCAACTTTGGTATGAAGAAAGAGCAGAAAAATGTAACACATCTAAGGGAGTTGAATTCTCATTGTGTTGTCAAAAGGGAAAAGTACAAATTCCACTATTAGAAAGACCACCTAATCTGCTTGAAGGTTTGTTAAATGGTGAAGATCAGAGAAGCAAATCATTTTTACAAAACATAAGAGTATACAATAGCATGTTTGCATTTACTTCAATTGGTGGTAAGATTGATAATTCAATGAACAATGGTTCTGCTCCTCCACAATTTATTCTTAATGGACAGAACTATCACCGTATTGGCAGTTTATTGCCAGAGCATGGATCAAAGCCAAAGTTTGCACAACTATACATATATGATACCGAAAATGAAATGACTAACAGAGTCAACCATTTCAGGTCAGTCAATATATTAAATAATTTAATTATATGAAATATTTAAATATATGTGTTGACATGCTTTCTCTTTATTATTTTTTAGTTCAAACACAAAGGAATCTGTTATAGATGAATCATTGGTTGCTGATTTGATTCAAATGATTGACAATCACAATGTTCTTGCCAAAACTTTTAGAAGAGTAAGAGATTTGTCACTGGAACATATGGAATCAGATTTCACGCTAAGACTATTTAGAGGCAGAAACAAAGACCCCAGAGTCTACAATACACCTTCATGTGATGAAATAGCTGCACTTATAGTTGGTGATTTTGGCAATATGGATGTAGGCAGAGATATAGTGGTAAAAAAATGTTCTGGTGAATTAACCAGACTGCACGAAACTCACACCGCTTTCATTCCACTACAATATCCTCTCATGTTTCCATATGGAGAAGATGGTTATCAAGAGGATATACCAATAAGAGAATGTCATTCAAAAACAAAATCCAGGGTAAGAGTTAGAATTTCTTTGCGAGAATTTATTGCGTTTAGAATACAACAAAGAGCTGTAGAAGCAGGAAATATTGTGAATGCATGCAGATTGTTCCAACAGTTTCTGGTGGATTGCTATACAATGGTTGAAGCGCAAAGGTTGTCATTCATCAGAGCGAATCAGAAGTTAATTCGCTGTGATATTCTTAATGGATTACAAGAAGCTGTTAATAGAGGAGAGACAGATCCTTCTTTAATTGGAAGACGTATTGTCTTGCCTGCTTCTTTCACTGGTGGTACCAGATACATGTTCAACAATTGTCAAGATGCTATGGCAATTTGTAAAAAATTTGGATATCCTGATTTGTTCATTACTATAACATGCAATGTCAATTGGAGTGAAATAAAAGAATTTGTCTTAGCAAAAGGGTTATCAGCTTCGGATAGACCTGATATTGTATGTAGAGTGTTCAAAATGAAGCTGGATGAAATGATGACAGATTTTAAGAAAAAAGACTTCTTTGGAAAAAGCACTGCAGGTATGTTATATATGAAGTTATATACATTATATAATTTTCTGTTAAATTTAATTCTAACAACTATATTTACTTTTTATTTATATATGCAGGAATGTACACAGTAGAATTCCAAAAAAGAGGTCTACCTCATGCGCATATACTTTTATGGTTGGATGGAGAAAGCAAGTTGAAGAATTCAACTGATATTGATAAAGTAATATCAGCTGAATTGCCAAATTCTGATCTGTACCCCAAATTGGAAAAAGTTGTCTCAAGTTACATGATTCATGGACCATGCGGACCTGCAAGACGTAATTCACCTTGCATGAAGGAAGGAAGATGTTCTAAATTTTATCCAAAAAAATTCAGATCTTCGACTTCAATTGACGAAGACGGATATCCATGCTATAGAAGACTTCATAATGGTAGATTTGTTGAGAAGAATGGAATTAAGCTGGACAACAGAAGTGTTGTTCCCTACAATCCACAACTTCTAATGAGGTATCAAGCACACGTCAATACAGAGTATTGCAACAAGACCAATTCAATCAAATATTTGTTCAAATATGTGAACAAAGGTCCGGACAGAGCTACTATTAAAATTAGCAAGAACTCTGCACAGTCTGAAAAATCAACCATTATTGATGAGATCAAAAGGTATTACGACTGTAGGTATCTATCACCATGTGAAGCTGCTTGGAGAATATTTGCTTTTGACATCCATCACAGATGGCCTCCTGTTCAGAGATTGACCTTTCATCTTCCTGGCCAACAATCAGCTTTGTTTAAAGATGATGATGATATTAATGTGGTCTTCAACAGATACGAAAATGCTAACACCATGTTTCTAGCTTGGTTTGAAGCTAACAAAGTCTATGAGGAAGGAAAACAATTGACTTATTCAGAATTTCCAAGTAAATTTGTCTGGTTTGCCAAAGAAAAAGAATGGAAACCAAGGAAGAAAGGCTACAACATTGGTAGACTTACTTATATTCCTCCTGGGTCTGGAGAACTTTATTATTTGAGGATATTACTGACCATTCAAAAAGGTTGTATTGATTATGAAAGCATTAAGACAATTGATGGAAAGTATTATGAAACATACCAAGAAGCTTGCTATGTTTTGGGATTGTTGGCTGATGACAAAGAATATATTGATGCAATCAAAGAAGCAAGTGAATTTGCTTGTGGGTATGAACTTAGAAGATTATTTGTTACTTTGTTGTCCATGAATACAATTTCTAAACCAGATATAGTTTGGAATTGTACTTGGAGTATCTTATGTGATGGAATTTTGTACCAAAAAAGGAAGGAGATGAACTTACCAGGTACTTCATATTTTTTCTTCTAATTTCGTATACATATATATTTTAATTGTTTTATTTACTTATTGCATGTCTTCTCAAACTATAAACAATATTAATTTACAGATTCATAATCTGTATTTATTGTTCTTTACTTATTTAAGATCTTCTCAAGTTTAGTTGTTAATTATTATATTATATATATGTATATGATTATTATATATCTGTATTTGCAGGTCTTCAAATTGAGACTGCTGAATTACAAAAACTATGTCTTCTGGAAATAGAGGAAATGCTACTGTCAAATGGTAGAAGTTTGAAAGATTATCCTTCATTACCTCAACTTGATCTTTCAGATGTACATACATTCAATAATAGATTTATTGTTGATGAGTTGCAATATAATAAACAAGACATGGCGAGAGAACATGACAGTTTGTTTAAAGCACTCAATGATGAACAAATTGATGTATATCAGCATATCATGACAGCAGTTCTTTCAAAGAAGGGAGGATTCTTTTTCTTATATGGCTATGGTGGTACAGGTAAGACTTTTATGTGGAAGACATTGTCGGCTGGTCTAAGAAGCAAAGGCATGATTGTTTTGAACGTAGCATCAAGTGGAATTGCTTCTTTATTACTTCCTGGTGGAAAAACAGCACACTCTACCTTTTGCATCCCACTGTTAATTAATGAAGAATCAACTTGCAACATAGCACAAGGTAGTCTTAGGGCAAAACTTCTTATGGCTACCAGTTTGATTATCTGGGATGAAGCACCAATGATGAATAGAATGTGTTTTGAGGCATTTGATAGAACACTAAGAGATATTATGCGAAATGTTGATGATGCCAATAAAGACAAACCATTTGGTGGCAAAGCAGTTGTGTTAGGAGGTGACTTTAGACAAATTCTACCAGTTATCAAAAAAGGATCTAAGTTTGATATCATAAAATCATCAATCAACTATTCAGTGTTATGGAATTGTTGTAAAGTGCTAAAGTTATCCAAGAACATGAGATTAAGTACTACATCAAATACTGAAACAGCCAATGATATTCAAGAATTTGCTGATTGGATTTTGAAGATTGGAGACGCAAGAATGGATCTAAATGAAAATGGTGAGTGCATTGTTGAAATTCCCGAACAGATCCTAATTACAAACACAGATTTACCTTTATTGTCATTGGTTGAATTTGTCTATCCTGAATTTGTGGTTAACATGTTGAATCCTAATTATTTTGATGATGGAGCAATTTTGTGCCCAACAAATGATTCTGTAGAGCAAGTAAATGATTTCATGTTGTCCTTAATTGGTGGTGATGAGGTGACTTATTTAAGTTCAGATACACCTTGCCAATCTGATGAACAAGATGAAGTGCAATCTGAATGGTTTACATCTGAATTTTTAAATGATATCAAATGTTCAGGGATACCAAATCATAAACTGAAGTTGAAAACAGGTGTTCCAATTATGCTCTTGAGAAACATTGATCAAGCAAAAGGTTTATGCAATGGCACAAGATTGCAAGTCAAACATTTAGGCAAGAATGTAATATGTGCAACTGTAATTACTGGAAAAAACATTGGTGACAGCATTTTTATACCAAGAATGGATTTAGTGCCATCGGATTCAGGGTTGCCTTTCAAATTTCAAAGAAGACAATTTCCGATATCTTTATGCTTTGCAATGACGATTAACAAAAGTCAAGGACAAACGCTTTCTAGAGTTGGCCTTTATCTTCCACAACCTGTATTCACACATGGCCAACTATATGTTGCTATTTCTAGAGTCAAAACCAAAAGAGGATTGAAAATACTTATATTGGATGAAGATGGAAAGGTAACAAACACAACTAAAAACGTTGTGTACAAAGAAATTTTTGAAACTCTTTGAAAAGAAATCAATTATAGGTATGTCATTTAGAATTTTATTTTTCATTTCAAAACTGTTATAAATATATATCAATTGATTTATGTATTTTCTGCCATGTAGGAAAATCATTGTACTGAAAAAGTTGAACAAAGAAGTCATTGTGTACAAAAGGAAGTTATGAACTTCAATACCAAAGGATACATTCTAGGTATGTAATTTTTTCTTTTTTAATTCTTATGTTAACAAAGTAGTGTATTAGTCATATTTTTGTTGTTGGTGCTTGACGACAATATTCAATGAAATCAAATCTTAACTTCACATACAACTTTAGTTACATTCTAAATTGATCTATTCCATTGATAAACGTCAACATCTTTTTAAAAAATTAGATTATCATCATATAGATTATTAAATATCCAAAAAACCATTGCTATGACCAAAATTATTACATATAAAAAATACCCGTGCGTTGCACGGGTAGAAGGACTAGTTTTATATTACAAACTTCAACATTCAAATCTTCCACTTCCAGGAATCTATAATGCTTTCATCTCAGAACGGAGTCTTGAAGAAAATCGATTTAAACTGCAAATTCATATGACAGAGTTAGTAATGATGGAAAAAAATTGTGAAGACCAAATTTTAGTGATAAACTAAATGTAAACAAAAATATAGGAACTCTTTAGAGTACAAAAATGTGTATAACATTTAAGCATTTTAAAATGGTCCAAGCATAACTCATCTGAAAACATGAAAAGATCTAAAAACAGAGAACACTATTTATAATTTCTTTCACCAACAAAAACATTCGTTTCTTTGAGAAGGGACTACCATTATAGTAAAGCCATGAATAGGAGATTAGGATATAATCAATGTCTAATTAAATTGATGATATCCAATGTGTAGCTGAGAGAAAGAGACTAATAGAAGTACTTCTGAATTTACTATTGCCATGGATAAAGAATTAAATAAGTAAATTCTAAAAATTACTTTCATGCTATGCGAACTTGTACATTTAATTTTAGAAAGGCATTCTCGATTTAAAATCAAAACTAGTTACTCATTTACATTCAATAAAATTGAAAGAAAGAAGTTATCAGAATTATGTACCTGTTTGTCTTTAAGCCACCTTTGGCACTATGTCCAGTTCAACCATTACAAGTAGATAGTCTATGAGTGTGTTCAAGAATCTCAAGTAAGCAATTCTCCATGGTTGCCAAAGTAGTAATGGTCCTAATAAGCCCCAAAAGCCTGTGAAAAATCCTATCCCCAAACTCATGTATAATGCTTCATAGAAAACAGAATCTTCTCTATGGATTGCAGCTTCTTGAGGCTTTACTGATGTCTGATCTCCAGCACAACTCTTGTTAAGTTGTTCACCACAAAGATCAATATTTCCTTCAAAACAAGAGCCATCAAATGTATCCAAGTGTCTTCCCAATGGGATTCTTCCGGAAAGAGAGTTGTGTGACAAGTCTAATTTTTCCAGAAAATCCATTTGAGAAATAGAAGAAGGAATTCTCCCATTGAATTGATTTCTTGATAGGTCAAGGGATTCGAGTGAACTTAGATTTCCAATCTCGGAAGGAATTTCTCCACTCAAATTGTTTCTTGATAAATTCAAAGAAACTAATCCAATCATACATGTAATCTCTCTGGGCATTTTACCTGTTAAGTTGTTACATGATAGATCAATGCTACGAAGAACCAATTCTGGATGTGTGAAGCTGCGTTCCACTCCTTTCCATATCCATGTTATGTGAAGCGTATAATAACTATCATCGAAAATAGTATAAAATTCATAGTAAGTAGTGTTGTACCAATGCACACGACTTTCAGTTGTAGTTCTGTTGATGTTGTCTTCAGACAACGCAGCAAAATTGTTTAAACAAGTTGGTATTCCTCCCCACAATTTATTCCTTGAAAGATCAAACAATTGAATACTCTTCAAATAACATAGATGAAGGGGAAGATTTCCAGAGAAATGATTCCCTCGCATGATCAATATCATCAGTTGTTGCATGCTTTCTCCAATCCATGATGGTACTAGACCAGACAACATATTCTCACTCACATCCAGCATAATTAGATTGTTGCAATTCTTCAAAGAGGAAGGCAATTCACCCATTAAACTATTGTTTCGTAAAACCAAAGCTTCCAATTTAACAAGGGTGCCCATGGATATAGGAATTTTTCCTGTTAATTTATTGTTGCTTAAATCAAGAAACAATAATCGGTCTACAGATTTCCAACAATTTGGAAGCTGCCCCTTTATTTGATTATCTGATAAATCTAAAGTGGCCAAGTTTGGAGCTGTGACATTTCCACATAAGAACGAAGATAAATCTGAAAAATTATTTGAAGAGAGCAACAGCTCGGAAGCTTGTAACAAAAACAATGGAACTTTTCCCTCAAATTTATTTGAATTTAAATTTATATATGGTCTGGAAAGAAGCCTCAATTTCATATCAGGAATTGAACCAATGAGATTATTGTGAGCCATATTCAACGTGTACATATTCTGCAACTTATTCCAAAACCATTCTGGCACGGAATCATTAATGCCACTATCATATATATCCAGAAAGATTAACGAATTTTGAGACTGGAGCCAAGTAGGAAAATTCGGACCTAGTTTACAAGATGCAAGATGCAAGAAATTTAATCGAAAAGGAGGAACCCAACTAGAGACAAATTTTAGAGACAACGAGTTGTGTGACAAGGATAAGTAATATAATTTGGAAAAATTAGAAAAATGAGATTCAGAGACATCACCCTCTAGAGAATTCCCCTCCAATGATAAGGACTCTAACTCAGATAGCAGTCTGATGCTCTCAGGTATCTTGCCAGTAATTTGGTTATAAGATAAGTTCAATCCATAAATTATGTGTCTGCTACACCATGAAGAATTTTGCATGAAGCTCGAAAATTCACCATTCAACTTGTTATTTGAGAGGTCTAACATCTGTAACCTGCACATGCTCCCAAAGAAAGATGGAACTTTTCCGTGTAGTTTGTTATTGGAGAGATAAAGATATTCAAGAGAGTTCATCGATTTCCCAAATTCATCTGGAATGAAACCTTCCAATAAATTATAACCAAGGTGCAGGGTACGAAGATTGGTAGTGAAATTAGAAAGCCAGTGAAATATAGAGTATGATCTTAACAAGTTGTTAGAGAGATCAATGTGGAGAAGAGAGGACAAAGAATTCGTTGTGGAAGTGGATGAAATAAGGAAATTTCTATCTATCAGACTGCTGCTGCCTAGATGAAGCTCTTGGAGTTTGGAGCTGATATTAAAATTACCTAGAAACATTGATGATGATAGATTATTATAAGAGAGGTCAAGGATCTTAAGAGATGGAAAATTTGTACACAGAGAAGGTGACAAAGAGATACTATTATGAGGAAGATAAAGCTCTTGAAGATGAACGCTAAAGTTAAACAAGAGTTGAAATGTTGATGATGTTAACATATTAGAAGAGAGGTCTAGGAGGGCAAGAGAAAGGAAGTTGTTGAAAGAATGAGCGTGAAACAAAGATTGAATATCATTATCTAAAAGATTACAATCAACTAGCCTCAGCTCTGTTAAGTTTTGAAGGATCTTACTGATAGTTTGTAGCCACCGGCGAGAGGAGCCAAGATTATGCAATGAATTGAGCTCAAGAACGGTCAAGGAATGGAGAGAAGACAGCCACTGTGCATCCTTAGCTTTTATATCAAAATTGCCACCCAGCCGAAGAGTATGCAACAATGGAAGATTCCCAATTTGAAAAGGGATTGTTCCGGAAAGAGAATTTGGAATATTTAACCTCGTAATCTCTCCATAATAACCTCCAATACTGAGATACTGTAGCTTTCTGAGATTCCCAATTTGAGATGGGATTTTTCCGGAAAGAAAAAGTTCTCCAAGATCAAGATACTGTAACAGTTTGAGATTCCCAAACTGAATAGGAATTTCTCCCCAAAGAATATTGCCCCTAAGATTTAGATAGCGTAGTTGTGAAAGATCACCAAGTTTGGAAGGAATCCTCCCCACAAAGTGAGAATGGGAGAGATCAAGATATCTTAAGTTGGTGAAGCCCATGAAGTCTGGCATATAAATCCCAGCAAAAAAATTATGGCTGAGATCTAGATGGTCAATATATTTCAAGTGGATCAATGAAGTCACATTGATTGCACTTTTCAAATACAGTGTGTCGTTGGTTCCATGAAGATCAAGTAGTTGTACATGACCAGTTTGATGGTTGCAGTGAATGCGTTTCCATTTGCAGCAATCTGTATTATTGTGATGGTTGGTCCAAGTAGACAGCATGCCAAAGTCATCTATGAAGCTTTCTTTGAAGCTGAGAAGTGCTTGCCTCTCCCTCTCTATGCACTTTGCTTCACCACTTTCACTTGAGTTCTTCAATGTCACGCTAATTCCTGAAGTAAGCAATGAAAGCAGGAGAAGAAGATAAAATGATTTGAGAAAATAAGCACTCATTGAAGTTTTTTTGATATCAGATAATTCTAACAGAGAGCAGAGTAAAGAAGAGTAGTATAATGCGAATGATTCAGTTCTTTTTTTCTTTCACCTGTGATGTTTAGAATGCTCCATGCCTTCATTTATATCTTTAATTGTACGGACGGGTGGTGGCTTTCTAAAGACCAGTAAAAGAGAGAAAGTCTCAAAATTGATCTCATAAAAGAAATAATAAAAAGAAAACACAGTTCATAGATATGGAAAGTTATTATTATTTTAGCAATGTTCTCCTTCAACTTATTTTTATAATACTTTAACATAGTTTTTTTATATTCATTAGATTTATAGTATACGCATTACATACAAGTATTTATTTTTATGTAGCTAAAATTTGCAATAAACAAATATTTTTCATTGTATTAATTTAGATCAAACAATCTAAATTGTTATATAAAATTATTTTAAATAGTTGAAAATTTTTAAATATTAAAATTAAATTTGTAGATCGAAAGAGATGACGGTGATGAAACGGATCAAATAAAGAGAAAGATAAAAAGAAGATTAGTTTAATATTTATATAATTTAGTATTTTATTATCATAAACAATATTTTGAAATTTCATTTTTTTTAAAACAAGGAAATAATTAAATTAAACTGAATTTCATTTAATTTCTACAATATATATTCATTAACGTATCAAAGCATTTTTTTTTATATATATGAATTAAAATATATATATAAGACAAAAAGTAGAACATCGTTTGTGTATTGATTGATGTTGACATGGGTGTTTATTGGTTTCTTAGTTTTCTAACTATAACTTACTTTGAAAGGTAAATAAAAAACTATGGAGATCAACCCCATAAAAAATAGATTGATAAATTCCACTACAAAACTTTAAGTATAAGTTTACAAAAAAAAAAAATATAGAAAAAAGGAAAATTAATATTAGGAATTACTAGTATAGAGAATAAGAGTCTCGGTCTCCGAAATTGTTGGATCCTAATTATTAATATATAAGAGTAAATATGACACATTTGCGTAAGTGGCCAAAATATTTTGACCAACAAAATAACTTTTCTAATGCTTATAAAATCTAATAGTTTTTTTTTTATAATTTATCTGTTTCACAAAAAATTATATGAAATGACTATTTTTATTTTCTATAAAATATATATCCACTCAAAAGAAAAAAAATTAAACTAGACTCAATTTAATAAAACTTTAAGAATATATATATATATATATATATATATATATATATCATCGATGCTTAGATAAAAATATTTGTTCTTAGAAATGCAGGTTCTAGTGAAAATTTGAATCATGAAAATTATGTGATTGAGGTTGGGAATAATTTGCCATATGCATCTGATTTTGAAATTTTTGACAATAATAAAGAAAAATTGTTTTACCATTTGATGGAAGTTCCAAAGCGACTAGAGATAAGACCAATTCATAGTATATAAGTGAGGTGCAAACCTCACCTTATAAGTCAGTTTTGTGAGGTTGAGTTAGGCTTAAAATCCACTTCTAAACATCATTTACATCTTATAAGAGAAATGAATATTGTTTTTTCCCGAAACATTTTTCATCTGCTTATTCTTGTAAAATGTTGAAGACGGCAAAATTAATTAGTGACAGAAAAAGGCTAGATTAATCGAAATATGTGGACAAAATATATTGTTTGTTGTAATTTGTTTAAATTTGAAATAACAAAAACTTTGAAAGCGAATGATTTAGACATTGGAGACATATTAGCGAACATTGAATTTGAAAATATTTTTTTACCATAACAATAACATGAATACTTGCAAATGAATTTCAAGACTAAATAAGAATCAAACATTGATAAAAGCTTGCGAAAAGAGATTTTGAAATAGAGTTGGTTTTACTTAGAATATGTGTAGCTATGGAATGTCTTACAAAATACAATTTGACTTTTCGATGACCAAATGTAAAAATTATATAAAGATAATAATGGTAATTTCTTAAGATTGATTGAAACTATTATAAAATTTGAACTGATAATGCAAGATCACGTTAGGAGCATTCAAAATTGTCAAACTCATTATCACTGTCTTTGGAATAAAATTCAAAGTGCGGTTATCTCCATGTTGGTCAATGTGTTACAAGTTCCATCATAAATATTATTAAAGAAGTAAAACATTTTTCTAAGATAATTTATTGTACTTTTGATGTGAGTCATAAATAATAACTGACTCTAATGATAGGGTGTTTAAATATATCAATTAATAAAATCAAAAATTGAAAATCACTTTTTAGAATTTTGAAAATGGACGACACATCGTTGGGAATTTTTAATGAATTATAAGCTTGGTGAAGTCTCTTCTTAATCTTAAAATTGATTATAAAATGGGTTGGAGTTAAGATAATATCTTTATATGAAAGAAAAATACCGAGTTCATAAATATTTTCTTCAAATAAATCCAAGAGCTTCGGTACACTTTGTGTTTGTCATACTCTTAATCTTATTTTTATTGGTATGACCATTCTTGTATTAAAGTTGTTTAAGTTTTTGGAATAGTTCTACCAAAAAAAAAAAGTGGATAATTATGCTTGATAATGTTTATAGCTTAACAATAAAAATCCTTGTCTAATACTTGTTGGAAAAGTCAAATTAAAAATGTTGAAAGCTATTAAATTTCAAAGTCTTCAATATTAACTCTAATTTGTTTGTATAAATTTTATGATAATGTGTTAAAAAGTGGATTTAAGCTTGATTCAATTTCATAAAATTAAATTCTAAGATAAGATTTGCACTATCAATATATTGTAAATTGATATTATTTTATGTATGACTTTTCCAAAATTCTCTCTCATAATTTTATTTATTTATTTTTTATCAGTATAAATTTATATATTTATATGACAACATTTGGAGTGTTCCGATCCATATACAAAATTATGTACATTATTTTCCAAATAGATTGTCCCAATAATATAAGATAATACCTTACATTTGCAATCCAAGTACTCCTTTTCTATATATTTCAATCTTGACAATGATATTCATAATTCTTCATAATAGATTAATTACAACGGCTATCTTCCTACATAATGTGCTATGACCATGTAGTACTTAAGTCCAACAAGGTTTCATCAATATTATCTAACAGGACATGGTCTTCAAAATTTTAATTTCTCGCACAAAATTTTTACACTTCAAACCTCCTTCCTTTGATGTTCTTTCCTCGCAATATTTGATTGGTTTTAGTTCTCGATGGTTTTTACCAGTTTCCTCCTATATAAGCCTTCTTTCTCTTCATTTTCCTGCAAAAGCAATCATCTAGACTAGATCGTCTGAGATTTGTTAGTCCTGGTTAATTATGCTATCTATGTAGTCCTCCATTTTATTGTCCTATTATCCAAGTGTCTACTTATATTTTGTGCAAAGTAACTTTTGAGGCATCTTATAACAATGTTTTAATACAATATAGAGGACATAAATACCAATTAGAGTATGAGAAAGATGATATTTTATATTTGCTCCTTATTCCTGATCATATCCTCATTTGGGCCATATATATGATTTCTTCTTCATCCACCTTTTTCTTTTCGAAAAAAGATGTTATTTCTTTGATTCCATATACTCCATATGATAGTTATCCACATCCCCTTTCAAATGTTGATTTCTTTTTTATTTAGTTCCATTAAGTGAAAGCGATTAAAATTTATTTTTATCTAGTTATGGTGTACATTACTAACTCCTACATCCAAAAAACAAATGGCTGGTTGTTTCCTCACTCTTCCCACACATAACACACAGTTCATTTTTCAACCCACAGCTCTTACGTTTTAATTATTCCTTAGTAGGTATTTTTTTATTTTTTCATAACCCTCCATGCTAAACATTGAGCTGACGGTAGTACTTATACTACCCATAATTCTGTAAAAATTGTGATTTCTTTGTCCTACCTTCATTCCACTGTCCTATTCCTCCTCCAAGTTGCTTGCTTCATATTTGAATTGGCCTATAATGCAGCGTAAAAGTGTATAATTATCGTCACAAAAATTTCTGCTGTATTTTAATCATCTATTGACTCACACAAACCAGCATCTTAAACAAGGATATGTAATATAAATGGTTTGATAACAGTCCGATAATGGACCGATAATGGACGAAATAATAGGCTAATCGAACAAAAAATTCCACTGCTCATGACTAAGAATTTAATTATTACAATTGAGAAGTTTTTAGTTTTCGTTTGATATGCTTATTAGTATGGAATCTTATTTTCTATTAACATAATAACTAATAAATTACAATTTAAGTATATCTGAATTGACGCTGACATAAATCAAATGGAAAGTGTACTATTGCTTTTTGAAATGTATAGAAGATAAGGTTCATGTATGTGGTATGAATATTGTTAAAAATATTGTAGTTGATATGGATGTAGACCTTATCTTTTCAACAAAACTTCACTTTCATAGGAAAAAAAATAATTTGATGAAAAATAAGCAATAGAATGAAACAAATATTTGAGTAATTATAAAGACATTTGAAATTAATTTTAGATTCTTATTTGATTCAAAGAAGTCAAAGTCATTTTAAATTTTCTCATGATTATCCATATGTTGATTTAGAAGATTTATTTTCTGTGGGAACTACTTGGTCTACTAACTTAATATCAGCCATAAATATTACCGAGTCCGACAAAAGTGCAAATTATTATCCAAATGCATCAATTGCTTACAGATTATTGTTAAATGTGACTAGAACATAAGCTGAAAGAAATTTTTCTAAATTGAAATTAATAAAATCGTAAGGTCATCAATGTCACAAAATGTTGAATTATTTAACAAATTTATCTATTAAGATATTGTAAGAAAATATTACGTGTTGGTTTTATTATTAAGGATTTTGCATCTCAAAATGGTGGACGAAATAATTTTTTACCATAATATTTTGAAGTTTTTTGTGTCTGCTATATTAGTCGGTATTAATAATGAAAGATGACATGGATTGATGAGATAATAAATGATTGCAGAAGATGAACTAGCAGAAGTCCTCGAAGTCTTTGGGTGACTCTGTTTCAGAAGAGTTAAGGGCTTGTGCCCACTAGTAACCTCTCCACACACGGCATCATTTGGATTGTGTGAAGTTTTTTCTGCTCTGTAGACCCCCACAAAGTGGTACATTTCTTGAAATCCTTTACCACAAAAAATTAAATAGAATCACTACAAAATTTCATTTTACGAATGTGCCAATGAAAAGAGTTCTATGAAATATAAATGTGACTCACTTCGGCATTGTATAGAGAGTAATGTGGAAGGAAATATTAGAAGATATGCATTTTCAACCACATCTCTTATGACGAAGTCTTCTGCTACATATATGAACATATGAACATATCATTAACAATGTTACTAAATTACATGTATGAAGATTTTGAAAGGGTATGTGAAAAATCAATATCGTCCAGAAGCTTCAATGATTGAAAGGTATATCGTTGAAGAAAGTATCGAAATTTGTTCAGATTACACAACAAAAGTAATTCCGACAGGAGTTCCTCCCAGATCATGGTTAAACATGTGTTCTATAAGTAAAAACATTTGGGGTGTGAATGTGGTAACCAAAGATTGCACAGAACTATTGCAAGCATATTTATACATATTGAACAACATTGATGAGGTGATCTCTTACTTATTTGCACACAAAGTCATTGTAAAGACACAACATCCGAGACGATAAGAGAAATGGCAGTTAACGAAGCATAACATAACGTTCATGTCTTGGTTTAAATCTGAGGTTTTGAAAGATTAACAGTCTTCTGAGACTATGATGTGGCTAGCAAATGAATTGAAGTTTGATGTTGTAACTTGTAGAGGTTATGAAATTAATAATTGCACATTCTATAAAAGTCTTTGGATGATAAAAGCATAGTACAAAATAGTGGAGTGAGTCTTGAAGCTAAGTCATTGCAATTTTCCACATCCAAATATCAAAATTTGTTAATTGAGTCAATGACGTACTATGGTGTAAAAGAAGAGGTATGGGAGGCTGACTATACTATGTTTACTATTCCACTGTTCAAATGTAAGTGGATTGATAATAAGAGTGATGTCAAAATTGATGAATTGAGTATGACTTTAGTTGATTTTCGAAAGGTGGGTTATCGAGACGAGCCCTTTATCATGACACATCAATCATCTCAATTTTTTTATGTAAAAGATCATGTGTCTGAACATTGGTTTGTCACTCTTCATGGCAAGAAACAAATTGATGTTAATGAAAAGAATTTAAGTAACCTTCATATTACTGAGACTCATCCATTTAAAACAACGATAAATTTTGATGAGGCCCCAGTACTTGACGACGTACATGCAATTCAGAAAGATCAAAATGAGGGAATATACATATAACCAATCATAACTTTATGTATGAATATGAAATTTTTGTATAAATTTACGTGTTTTGTTAAATAATATGTTATTTGTTATTTTAAATGTTTGTTATTAATCTTTTGTATTTTTTTTCTTTTAATAACATATATATGGCTAACCATCAGACTTCATCATCAAAGGATGAAGTGCCCAGAAAGAAAACCACCAGAGGAGCCATTAGATTGAGGAAAATCTTGTTGAGACAAGCTAAAGGTAAGAAGACTCATGTCATTATTGACGTCATCACTGGTCAAGCTTCAGGTCGTAATAGAGACCTCTTCAGAAGATATTTAGGGAGTATTGGCACGTGACATAAATTCCATCCTTACTTCAACGGAACATGATATGGTAGGATATATTGGTAAATTACGTCACATAATTTTTTTAATTTATATTTTTATTATATTGGAAAAGCAATTGATGTGCATTTTCTTTATTGCAGACGACAATTGATATTCCAAATGTGGCAACGCTTAAACATAAATGTTTGTTAGTGGTTGCCAAGGATTTTCATGGTTTTAAGACAAAACTGACATCTAGGTATATCTATGGAGCTAAAAAGAATGAAGATCCACGTGAGCTATACAAGGCAATTGATGAAGACACTTGGCATTAATTTGTTGTGTCTTGTACGTCTGAGCGATGGAAGGTTTGTTTACTTGAATTCAAAAAATTGTTGAAATTGTGTACAAGTTGAACTAATTCAAAAAATGAATTATATGTTATAGGTGAAGAGGACAAAAGCCCAAACAATAAGTTCTTAAAATAAAAACCACACTTATTGTCTCGTGGTGGGTATAAAAAGCTTAAAGGGAAGATATTGATGGAAAAAGAAAAGTCTAGGCCCCACCTTCTGATGGTGATTGTCCCGTGCCTTGTTCACCACCATCTCATCATCAAAAGTGAAAGTTAGCCCGTCTACGATCATCGGGCACCTACACTTTTGAAATTGCACGAGAAATCTCTGAAAAAATTGCAAGAGTTAACTTTACTTTAAACAATAATATGATTTTATATCAATTTTCTTTTAATTTTCTTTTGTTATATCGCAAGACTCCTTAGTTAAGTAGAGCTCGTAAGGTACCTTCATTTGAGAAGGTCGTCATGACATTCTTGCTATTGCAATTGGACGACCTGAGCACCCTGGACGTGTGTGTGCTATTGGATCAGGAGTCGGCATTCGCCAATATTTTGGTGGCTCCTCTAGTCAGTCTTCATGGACATACAATGCTTAGTATAAAGAAAAATTGACACAACGGTTGACGAAATAAATCACTGAATGAGTTATGCATCATTTCAAACAACATTTTGGTGGTCATGGCATCCCTCCACAACTAATTCCCCAACCAGAACCTTTTGTGACCTCAATAGGTAAAATTAACAATCATTTTGTGCTAAGTTATGATCTTCCATAATTATGATTTAATAAAATAACATTAACATTGCCTCTGACACGTAGAAGTAGAAGGGGAGTTGTTCGACTCTAGCTATACCAGGGGATGACGCAGACGATGCTCATCAATGTGAACTATATGTTCTGCATGGTATAAGAAAGACACTAGTGGCTCGCGGAACAATATTTAAGACAACCATTATTCTTCATGGTATGGAGCTAATGGATGATGAGATTAAGGTCATAATAGAGGAAGTTATTGTACCAAATATTTTAGTTCTTATGCCAACAAATGAGGTATATACTTTGGTACAAGCATTTCAATCTTTCCTCGCTTAGCCTAAAGATTTGGTTGGTTCTATTTCTATTCCCTCGGTATAGATCCCCAAACCTACCTTATAGTACTCTGAATTTTAAGTTTACATGTTATTTATGTTCACAGTCAAATTATTTTTTCCATGCAATAATAGTCACATGAAGTGGAAAGTCTTGAACCTATGAAGATTCCAATATCTTTGGACGATCCTCTTGGTGCATTACACCAACTTGCTAACATCATAAGTGATCAGTCGATGACGGTTCCATGGGATTCTGATGTATTAGGAAGAGATAGTGACATCCCAATGTAATTGCATAAGCAAGGTGTCTTAGAGCTTGCGTTGGGGACAAAAAACTGAATATTACCTTTATTCAGTTATGGATGATGTAAGCATCTAAACCATTCATTGTGTTTAATTAATTTATCTAGTAATTTATATTAAATAAATGTTTTTGTCTAGGTATATGTTTGGTGTCAGTAACAATATAGGGTTGAGTGATGTATATGGGTTTATAGACCCCCAACTCATTCATGCAAACAATAAATTTGATGACATTCAAGCATACGTCACCCAGTGCTTTGGATAGGGGAAGGAAATATATTTTGTCTCCTATATTGCTGGGTAAGTGTAGTTTGTTGACTTCTAATTATAATATGCTATTTTAAGGTAAAACAATGAATTTTATTTTGATTGTAGGCATCATTGGCAACTAGTTGTGATTTCCATGAAGGACAACATTGTTGTGTGGCTTTGTTCCTTGCACAGGTAACCCCCTAACCATCTCAGACAAGTTATAGATTGGTAAGAACTTCAATTTTATGAACTTTCTTTCTTATATAATTGTATCTTAACACCTTACCTTTTTCATAGTTCAATTGATGCACATAGAATGATGTTAGAGAAATCAACTACTATGACAAAAAGGCTAGCATGGTTGGGCCTCCAGGTTTGGTATTTTGGTCTATAGTATTGTAATTATTCGATTTCTTTTCTTCCTTAATTACTTATAATTGTGCATTCATTGCAGTGTAATTTACAAACCAGCTCATATGAGTGCGGATACTATGTAATGCAATGGATATCAACCGTTGTACATGCTCGTATCGCAAGTGGTTGGGAAATAGTAATAATTTCACTACATCAAATACTTATCTACAATTTTGTCTTAGTTTATATAATAATTTAAATTATTCTCTTGTGTGCAGAGATTCAATACCACTACATCAATCCCCGCCAAGTCCATCAAATATTTAAGGATAGTTTGTACAAAGTGCATTATACAAATGTACAATAATACTTAGTATATTTGTTTATGGTAGCATATGAGATTTTAATGAATACTACATTAATATGAATAGTATTTAAGTATTTTGCCACATTTTCTGTTCGAATAACATTTGGCTTTTATATCTGGTTTTCTGGTTGAAAATTTGTAGGTTAAATGTGTTGGATATGAAAGAAACAGGACCAGAATTAAAAAAAAAAACGACACCTTTATGCTTTAGTTGTAACCAAAACCGATGCAAAAGGTTATTTCGATTTTTTTTAATAGCTAATATGCATCAGTTGGACCAGACCTGAGGCAGTAAATCTTGCTTTCTGCCTCGGTTGGACCAGACCTGAGGCAGAAAGTATATTTAATTTTTTTTTATATTTCTGATACCCAATTATGCCTTAGTTAGGCGGGAACCGAGGCAAAAACTCTTAAATATGCCTCAGGTTCATAACCGAGGCATAAAGAACTACCTTTTACCTCGCCTACGCACCCGAAGTCAAAAGTTGAAAATAATTGTTGTTGTTTCCCTTCCCTGCACTAGTGTCAGATTTGTGAAAGGAGGATTATGGTATTAGCATCTCCTGATTGGTCAGATGTGAGAGTGGAAGACTGTGACACGTGGTGATGTTTGATTGGGCAAATTATGAATGCTAGGATGAGTATTTCCTAGGAGTAATTTTTACACGGGCATTGGCTAACATTGATGTAGGGTGTATGATGTTTATGCACAGGTATGAAAAATTCTTGGGATGGTGTAATTTCAAGTGAAAATACTATCTATTATGGTGGAGTATGATTGTTGGTGAACACGATGAAGATGCATCTATTTTAATCATGGTGGAGTTTGTTGAATATGAGTTGTAAAGTCTCACTTATCTTAGGATAAGAAAGGGAGTGAGTGCTCATGGTAATATAGGTCTCTTAGTTCATGTTTTTAGTTGCCCCAAATCTTACCACTTTGAGCTAGTGTACTTTTTTGTACTCTTGTAAGTAAAGTGTTGTGATATATAACTAAGTTCTTACTCAAAAGAGTGAGTGTACTTAAGGTCAAGAATTGAGAATTAAACCGTGTTGTATAAATATACACATAATAAATATTTTCTGATTGTCTTTTGACATCTATCATAATTTTTTTTTATATTTAAAATTTTCACGTTATATTATATATGTATCTTGTTTTTGTTCTAATTTTTCTGGCAATCAAATAATTTTTGGACGAATTAAACTTCATTGTTTTTTCCAACACTAACGTCACCTACTCTTACCCTTGCATCTTTCCGACGTCTCCTACACATAACGTGTCGTACTCCTAACGTCGCCCACATTCACTCTAACCTACTCTCGTCGTGGTCTATTTCTAACATCGTTTACACACTGTGGCCTAGTCTTAACGTCACCATTATAACTTACCCCTAACGTCAGTCGGTATTAATAATGAAAGATGACATGGATTGATGAGATAAGAAATGATTGACAGAAGATGAACTAACAGAAGTCCTCGAAGTCTTTGGGTGACTCTGTTTCAGAAGAGTTAAGGGCTTGTGCCCACTAGTAACCTCTCCACACACGGCATCATTTGGATTATGTGAAGTTTTTTCTGCTCTGAAGACCCCCACAAAGTGGTACATTTCTTGAAATCCTTTACCACAAAAAATTAAATAGAATCACTACAAAATTTCATTTTACGAATGTGCCAATGAAAAGAGTTCTATGAAATATAAATGTGACTCACTTCGGCATTGGATAGAGAGTAATGCGGAAGGAAAAATTAGAAGATTTGCATTTTCAACCACAGCTCTTATGACGAAGTCTACTACACTACATATATGAACATCAGAAGTTTACTGCACCTTCCTAACAAATTTTTATGAGGGCCGATCAGTCGATAGAATGATTGATCGGGTACGCAGCTAGTATCTGATAATTATAATTAAGGGGTGATTGAGCCATAATTAACTCATGATAAATAGAAGTGTGTTATAGAAATTATGCTTTGTTTTTTCTGAATATGTTGAAATTCATCAAAAATATATTATTCTCACGCATAATCATATCCAAATACTTTTATTTCATTCTAGATACAAGTGACTAAAATTCTTAAGATATGCAATCAAATTAATGAAGATAAGTGCTAAAATGTATGTGTATAACACGTAAAATGAACACTTATGATGTTGACATGTATGCTTATTGTTTCGTAATTTTGACTTATTTTGCAAAGTAAATAAATAAAAGAGAGAAGCTATGGAGCTCAATCCAAAAAAAAAGAAAAAGAAAATTCACTTCAAAACATTGAAGTATAATTTTACGAAAAAGAATATAGAAAAAAGGACAATTAAATTAAGAATGCCCAGAGAATAAGATTCTCACTCTCCAAAAGTTTTAGATCTTAATTATCAATATAAGATTAAATATGACACATTTAGTAAGTGGCCAACATATTTTGACCCTTAAACTTGTCTAATGTTCACACAGTTTAATACTTTTTTTTTGTATAATTTATCTAGTTAACAATACATATATGAAATGTCTATTCTTTTATTTTTATAAAATATCTATTCACTAAAAAAACTTTAGATGGAACTCGTCACGATTTTATAAAAGGTGTCTTAGATAGTGAAAGGAAAAAAGGAAGAAAGTGTATTTAAAACCACCTTAGAATCTCGTATTTAAAACCACCTTAATTTAATTTTAGGAATATATATTAATTCATTCAGGAATTATTATTTATCAATAAGAGTAAACATAACACATAGTATGTTTCCAGAGCTTCACCCACTAAATTTATTACAAGAATTTTAATTTCATAATTATTATTTTATTATAATATAATGCATAAATATAAATTCTCTATATATTTAAAAATTTATCTAATTTATAGATATGATAATTTCTATTAAAATTTATTATAGAATTAAAATTATTAAATATGAATTCTCTCTATATATTGAAAGATTTATCTAATTTATTGATACGATAATTTTTTATTAACGTTTACTATAGAATTAAAATTATTAATTTTTAACAAAATTATATAAGAATAAAACATATAGATAAATTATATATATACAAAATTAATAAAATGAAGCATTGATTTAAGATGACATTAATATCTATTTTATATTTTTGTTTAATGTGTGAATTGTTATTATTTTAGTTTTATCTACTTGCACTATCACTACTAAAAAAACTCATATTTCCTGTCAATTTTGTTTTGAATTTTTTTTCGTAGAAAATACTTATAAATTTTGTTGTAAAAAAAATTGTAAGAAATTGCTATCAATTTTCTTGCAAAATATTTTGTATAAAACACTTTTCGCAACAAATTGTGTAGGAAATACTTGCAAATTTTATAATTTTGTAGAAAATTATCACCCACAAAGGAATTACCTACCAATTAAAATTCTTAGAAAAAATGACAGAAAAAAGTCTTTTCTTTCAAATTTGTAAGAAAAATCTCATGTAATATGAGAATTTCTAGTATTGACAAAAATCAAATTCATTATACTTGAACTATCCATAATGAGTAAATTTGAGAAGTGAATGATTTGAACATGGATATTATTTATGCTACTATCATCTAGTTAGTGATAATTTTAAGCTTATTTTTTTCTTTTTTGTTGAAAAATAATTCAAAAGATTATAATTAAGGTCATTAAATTATTACAATTGTCTATTTATATAAAAAAAATACATTCACTATTGAAAACAATATTCTTCCTCAAACAAAAATCATATACTCTATTTATTCAATTTGTTCCAAACTCAACATATTGCTATTTATCATTATAGACAAAAGTATTTAAAAGCAATTTATAATACTTATCATCATATTCATTATTCTAATTATTGTTATTATTATTCAAAATAAATGTTATATGAATTTTATTGTTTTTTATATAATATAATATATTCTTATAAATACTCAGTAGATCATTACTTTAAAAAGTATGCATGTAACATGTAAAAAAATAGTTAAATATGATGTCATGAAATCAACAATAAACTATGATGAGACATGGATTTAAATGAAAATGGTAAAAACATTCTTGACTAACATATCTAAAAATTCAAAATAGTGAATTGTCTTTACTATTATTAGTTCAATTTGTCTATCTTGAATTTGTGATGAATATAATGTCTCTTGGATTTTTTGTTTTTGATGGAGCAATTCTATGTCACACAGTTGAATATGTAGAGTAGGTCAATAACTTCATGTCATCTTTGATAAGTGGTTTGGAAATTACTTATTTAAGTTTAAACATACCTTGCCAATCAAATGAAGATCAACAAATTCAAGTTGAGTGGTTTACATTTGAATTCTTCAATGAAATAAAATATTTAGGCATATCAAATCATCGATGAGTTGAAAATAGATGTATTATGCTTATAAGAAATATTGATCAAGAAAAAAATGTCTTTACAATGACATAAGATTACAAGTTAACAAGTCAAGGGAAAATGTGATTTGTGCTACTATAGGGAAAAAATATTAGGGAAAAGATATCTTTAAAACGTGAGTATGACAACTACAAAATTGACTACAAATAAATCTTTAAAACTCTTTACAAACGTCAAACTTACAGCATTTGCGATACAAAAAAGGTATACACCTTTTTATTTTAAGTTTTATTTCTATTTGTGTTTATCAAAGTTACTTTGTGGATCGCATATGGAAAATATCGATATAACTTCATTGATTGACTTGCAAAAATTGGAAAATTTGGATCTCAATTTTCATCATTATTCCATTGATGGTCAAATTCTAGCATCCATCAGCTCCTTCCAAAGCTTAAAATATCTCTCACATTTAAGTTACATGGATCTTTCAATAAATGACTTTTCTAGTAAGAGAAATAAGTTTTTGGATGAAAAAACGTATTTACTTTTGGTTGTTATTTTATTTATGACATCAACAATACAATTTATAAGCTTATAATTTTTGTCTATTGTATTCCTAATGTCTATAAAGACTTTTTTTATTAAGGGGTCTATTTAAACTCAAATTTGTAAAAATGGATTTGTTGATTTTTTTTTTTGAAAAATAGGGTCAAGTCGTCATGGTGAAAGACAACATTAAAAGTGATGTCATCCTCCACCATACCGGTTTCTTTATTTTATTTTTTTCAAAAAGTGAAACAGTACGATAACAAATCTGTTTCTATTCACTTCAAAAGTGAAGTCGTCCTTACGCATGACGACTTCATTTTTTCTATTTTTTTTTCAATTATCTGTAGAGGAATGCAAAACTACCTCTTTTTCTTTCTTCTCTTCGTCTCCACTTCATGTGCAGCCAAAGACACATTTCCAAAAGGTTCCGCACTTTCAGTAGAGAAACAAAGTGACATCCTCCTTTTCATCCAATGGCAATTTTTCCGTCGGTTTCTTCCGAGTTGTTCAAAACGCCCTCTGCTTCCCCGTTTAATTTTACAAATTTAGTATAAAAAAACTAAATAATATATTAAAAAAAACAAATATAAAACTGAAGTCGGCCCAAGGACGACTTCACTTTTAAAATGAATAGAAACCGGCTTCTCACAACACAGTTTTTCTTTTTGAAAAAAAAATAAATCAGAGAAACCGACATGGTGGAGGACGACATCACGTAATGTCGTCCTCCACCATAACGACTTGATCCTATTTTGCAAAAAAAAAAAAAAAAATTAACGAACCTATTTTTACAAATTTAAATTTAAAAGAACCCCGAAATAAAATAAAAAACCGTCTATAAAGGACTAATACATTAACTATCTAACGGCTAGTACATTAATTACTTACAATTATAAATGGTTAGTATGCTAACTATCACCAACACAATGGCTATAACATAAGATGTAATCACTTATGGGCATCTAACATTTTCTGGTGCAATCACTTATGAGCTTGGAAATTTGTCACGTGTGATGTATCTCGATCTTTCAGGAAATTCACTTATCGGAACACTCCCGTTCCAGGTTGGAAATCTTCCTCTCTTGTCTTCTCTTGGACTTGACGGTGTTTCTGGTCTTAAACTAAAACATGAAAATTGGCTATCTTCTCTCTCTTTATTAACAACTCTCAGTCTCAATTCAATTTCTCATCTTGGCTTCCCTCATCCGTGGCTCATATCATCAATGAGCATCTCCCAAACTTAAGAGAGTTAAGTCTAGACAGTTGTGGTCTTTCAGATGTTGATTTTTCACCATTGTTTCCTTCTCATTCCAACATTTCCACTTCACTTTCCAACCTTGATCTCTCTAATAATATGCTGACGTCATCAACGTTCCCGTTGTTGTGCAACTACAGCCCTAATCTCCAAGAGCTTTACCCTGGTGGTAATAAAATTGTTTTGCCATCTACTCATTATGTAAATTTTGCTCTTTTGTTATCCTTGACCTCTCTCAATAATCTGACTCACATAAATTTCAAGGAAATCTCAACTTTAGCACCAAACTACAAAAACTTAAGTTCTGAATGCGGCCTTACCGATAAAAGTTTTCTCGTGTCATCTACTAACATTAAAATTTTTCATTCTCTTGTCACCCTTGATCTCTCATATAATCTATTGAGATCATCGGTTGTATTTCACTGGGTTTGCAACTGCACCGCCAATATTCAAAGCCTTTCCCTATATGATAGATTGTTAGAACTTAGAAGGTCCCACTCCAGATGGATTTGGGATAGTAATGAGCTCTCTCAAATTTCTTGAATTCGGTTCTGACAAACTAAAAGGCAAGATTCCAGCTTCCCTTGGGTTTCTTTATCAGTTGTAGTCTCTTCGTCTTGAGGAGAATAACTTGGAGGGTGATATCGATGAATTGCATCTCACAAATTTGTCCCAATGATAGAGCTAGAAGGTGTAATTCCTACATTTTTGCAACACGCTGGCATATTGGATCTGTCCGAAAATAAGTTTTCAGATTTAAATACACTTTTGTTCAAAAATAGAGTAACAGTAAACGTGCGCACTTTGGATTTATCAAGTAATCAAATAGCAGGACAACTGTCTGAGGGTTGGGAACATCTAAGTTCTTCACTAGTATATCTTGATCTAAGAAATAACAAATTATCAGGTAAGATTCCACAGTTCATGGGTGATCTTGTTCATTTGGAAGATCTAGTCTTACGAAACAATAATTTTATTGGAGAACTGCCACTCACATTTGAAGAATTGTTCTAACTTAGCTTTTGGGGTTTATTTGGATCAATGTTACTTTGGCAACCATGGAGAATTTCTTACATGAGATTCTTGAACAGAATGATAGACTATATACTTGTAATGGCTGAACTCAACGTTGCCAAGTGCCATAGGTGGCTAAAAGTATAGTTAGTAGGTATGTTCTTCCAATAACTTCTTTCTTATAATTTGCTACTTCATTTCTATGCTTTTGTTTAAATCAGTGAGGATGAATCTTTTTGTGAAAGTAAATTGTTTATCTAGGTATCAGTCAAGTTGTTAGATTTATTAATTCTTTCCTTTTTCATTTTTTTTTGTAACAAGTGTCGTTTACTTCATTATATATTTCTTCACCTGTGTGTCTCTAACACTCACAAATTTGTGTGCATTAATTTAAAATTTAAAATTTAGTTTGTCTATATTTATTTTAATTAGTTATTGCCTTAACAAACAGTAATTGTCCTGAAAGTCATTATTTTCCCTGCAATAAAAAAATATCATATATGGCATGTTCTGTTTGGATAAGTTTTTTTTTTTTTGCTATAGCACAACTTCTCGTATGTTTAAACCTCCTAATTAAGTCTCTAACTTTTCTTCATAACGGCTAATGTATGCATTGTGAATTGTATCACATAATTTGCAGTTTACGGAAGATGATGAAAGAAGCATGGATTACTGGAGTAGGTATTGAGGTTCACAATGTAATACAATTATCAGTGTTTCTTTAAGCTTATTCATTTCAGTATCTTCTATTGTGTAATGTATGCCTTACTTTTTGTTTCATTTCTTATGATGACAAATCTATGATTGCCCTTGCCAGAATATCTAAATAAGAGTAAATTTGAAAATCAATACAAAAAATTAGCAGTCCCATTTATTATTCTTGTGTAAACATCATAACCACCAAAGTCTGCAAGCCAACAAAAAAGAAATTTGTTTTAACAAATCCAATGTTTAAGCCGCAAATAAGTAAAATGATGTTTTAACACTTAAATGATCACTTCGCAGCCTACTTTTAAATATTTTGTGATCGTTAAAACAGGTAAAATTTTATATATCGTAAAAAAAAAATTGAAAAAGAAAAGAGTTTATAACAGGGATGTCAACGAGACGGGTAGAGTATGTGTAGTATCTCCCTCGTACCCTATCCGCTGGATAAATATCCGCCCCGTACCTGTATCCATATCAGTTAGGTATTCGTTATGCGGATACCTGTCTACTTTTTTCATATTCACGGGTACACACAGGTACCTACGGGTATTTAAAAAATTATTTAAAAATAAAATATTTAATAATAAATAAAATAAAATATATCACTGTCATAAATTTTAAATAAAGTTAAAATAAATTCAAGTTCATATAAGTCTAAATAATTATAAAAATAAATATAAGATGACGTTTAACACAATAGAAATTCTTTAATTAGTGTTTGGATTAACAAGCCCACTTTCTCCGATTGATTCCTGAAAAATAAAAAAATAAAAAATCACTAACAATTTATATGGTAGTTTATTTTTGAATGAAGAAATATTAAAGAAATTACTAACTTCATCACCTTCATTCACAAAAACATTATTTGATTCACTCGTTCTTCACCTTCATTAGTAGAAATTCGTAGACATCGTTAATTTAGAATATTACAAATGCACAAAACCAGGTGAGTTTTTAATGTTTCTACTATAAAAAATTCTATCAAAGAGGTTGCAAAAAAAATTTATAAAGTAAGTATACATAAATTATACCTGTAATTGATCTTGACAAACAAAAATTGTGTCCCCTGCTATTAAAATAATTTAAAATAATAAAATTCATTCATTAGTGGTTTTTGATGCATACGAAACTCATGAAATAATAAAATAGTAAACAAAAATGTTATTAAAATGATAGAAGTCATACAATAGTAATTTTCAATTCATAAAAAACTCATGAAACATTACAATAATAAACCAAAAAATCAGTTAAATAAGAAAACATATACGAAACCATATTTTTCAATTCTTATAAGTTAATAAAATTCAAATTTTAAAAGTTAATAAACCTCAATTGCCACGTGCCAAGTATTCTTATTTTGTTAACTCCATCATTTGACAACAAACATACCATAAATGTCACTATCTAGATAGGGTTTGATGTATATGCCCAATTTCAAAGAAAGGAAAGAGAAAAATGTCAAGGGGTGTACCAGAAAAAAGACAATGTACCAGTACTTGAAGCTAGAAGAATGAAGACAGAAGACAAGATGTGCAGCTTAAAAAAATTAGGTCAGGTAGACGGGCATTCACGGGTACGGATACTATGATACCTATACCCGCCTTGTTAACATGCGGGTATCAAAAATACCCGTATCTGCGGGTAGCGAGTATCCATTTTTAATATCTGTTTCCTACCCTTTGCAGGTTTTATCCGTAGAAATTCAAAAGGGAAAGCATAGCAACACGCAAGGCAACTGATTTGGATCAGTTAACAAAAACTAATTCCTACAATAGAAAACCCTAACCTTTTTAATACCCTCCCTTCAAGCTAGATGGGAGATGCTCAACATTCCTAGTTGATCTTGAAATTAGTGCGATGAAGAGCCTTCGTAAAGACGTATGCGAGTTGATTGTTCGAGCACACCGAAAGGAGGCGAAACAGGTTGTGTTGAAGTCTCTCGCAAACCACATGAGAATCAATGTCGATGTGTTTGGTAAACTCGTGGAAGGTGGGGTAGTGCACGATATGCCTTGAGGACTGGTTATCGTAGTAGAGCACAACAGGACGATCATTAGCTTGACATATTTATCAACATACATGGGCCCTTGTTGAAGCCTTTAGAGCTTCAAAAGAGTCTCACTCTTATAGTAGGAAAGAACAAATCTAGCGCATATTAAAACTTTAATATCTCTCCAAAAATTGCGAGTGGATCTTGGTTATATATTGTTCATATACATTTGATGCCACCAACTCATGACATAGTCCTCAAATTCTAAGACTACCAAATCGACTTAGTCACTAACTAAATGAATGTTGAATATTTGGTACACTTTTTGCTCCCACTTAATGTAGAGGTTGAGATCACTCTCTCCTTTGAAATTGGGAATCTTGACGGAAGGTGGTTGTCTTTGTTGCAATGAGCTTAGCCTCTTCCCACCATCAAACATGTGCCTTCTTCTCCTTCGTGCATCATAAAGAGCTCTTGTATGAAGATCTCCAACTTCTCCTCTTCTCTAAGTTCAAGCCTTTGAATATGCTTTTGAACATTTTGCCTCCCATTTGCCCTGCTACAAGAAAATTGAAAATTTCCATGGTCAAAATCTGTGGGAAACAATTAAATTTCGTGGGTTATATATTTTTCCCATGAATTTTCCGCAAACCGAAATTCGGGTAATAAACTCATAGGAAGCATTTCCAACGTACTTTTGTTTTTAAAGGATAATTTTCTACAGACTATTTCCGCGAAAAAAGTCGTGTCATTCGGTTGATAATTTTCCACCGATATATTTTCACAATCTTTAGATGATACGTTCTACAAAAGTTATCCCTAGAAAAAAAAAAAAAATATATATATATATATATATATATATATAAAAGAAATTTAACAATTTTAATAATATAAACATAAAACTATATCAACAAATATTATAAAAATTAAAAAAAGCAAAACAAAAAGTACAATCATCAATATAACAATACTTGTAGAAGATAATAATGTACCACATTAAGTACAAACACTAGTGCAGGAAAGGGAAATGACAACGGTTATTTTCACCTTTTGGCTTCGGGTGTGTACCCGAGGCATATACTATCGAGGTAAAAGGATAGTACTTTATGCCTCGGTTACAAACCCGATGCATGTTTAATAGTTACTACCTCGGTATCTGCCTAACCGAGGCCTAATGTGTATCAAAAATTCAAAACAAAAAAAGAAAATTGAGCGCACAATGGAGGCGCGTCTGTTTTGTTTGTGGCTGCATAGTGGAGAAGTTTCGCATTCCTTGAGCGCGTCTCCTTCGTAAGGTTCGCGACAACAACCTAGGCGCGGCGCCAGAACTTCTTCCTCGTCGCGAGGACTTTGGTGGCTTGCTTCGTCCAGACCTTGCGGTGGTGTCTCTCTTTTGCCATGGTCTTTGGATCTGGCCTTCGCAAGTGCAACTTGCAATAGTGGTTTGCTCACGAGAGTGCGTTGATGGTTTCATGATGGCCTCCATTGGGATTGGTGGTTTGGCTGTTGCATTATTGCTTGCAGATCTGCAAGTTGGGTGGCTCGCGGAAGACTTGTGGTGCCGCGGTGGTTTCGAGGTATCGTGTGGTGTGGGTTTCAACAACATACCAAAAAAACGAAAAAAAAGTGATAGAGCTGAATCAAAAACGAAACAAAAACGTAAAAATGAACCGTACAAAGGGGCAAGATTCACGCCGAAAATGGAGGACCAACAAGAACGACCAATTTGATGGCCAATCAGTGCGGTGGAGGGCTAAAATCAGTGGTGGCGCGGCCTGAGAATCTCTGAACCAATGGCTGCATTTTTTTTGCGAATGGAGAAGACGCAGGAACAATGCTGCGATTTGGGGTTTTTTAACCTAATAAGCTATACTGCCTCGGTTGATTCGAAACCGAGGCATAAACGTGAATAGGCCTCGATTCAAAGCATAACCTAGGCATATTCTCACGCAAAATAACAAAAAAAGAAAACACGTTGATAAATTCTGTCAATTATAGGCCTCGGGTGAAAAGGCCCGCTGCAGTAACACTTATATGCCTCGGTTCATTGGGACCAGAGGCATAAAATTGCCTCATTATTTTTGAATTTTAAAAAAGCAGGAATGTTTGAATTTTTTACACCATTACTGCCTCGGTTGGAAATATAACTGAGACATAAACGCTCATAGGCCTCGGTTGTTTGGTAACCGAGGCATAAAAGTTGTTTTAAATCACAAAAATGCCACCACGTCTTTATCTATCTCGTTTGTGAGAGAACCGAGACCTATAAAACACTGTCTAAATGCGAATTTGCACTTGTGAAACCTGGAATAATAAAAAGTGAATCAATAGTAAAAATTGGATTATGCGGAGAAAACTCATATGCTTTGATCCTATTTAAAATTTTCTAATACTATTGTAACCAAGTAGCAAATGTTAGAATTAAGTCTTATATAGGATTGTAGCTCGGCCGTAACATTGAATGGCTCAAAAGATTATAAGTAAATTCTACATTGATTGTTCCATCTACCATGCTACAGTTTCAGCTGTTGCAGATAGACAAGTCAAGTGACAGTTCAGCTTTCATTTATCTAGCTATTGGAACAAGTCAGCGTAACTGAATCTTGCTGAATTAACTTCAAAACTTCTGTCTGATATGACAGCGGCATGGATTATTGAGGTCTGCAATTTAATGCAAAATTACTGTTTCAAGAAATTTATTTCGTTGTCTTTCATCGTATAATGTATGCTAATTTCTATTATTTGTTTTTTATATTTTCAGGGTACTAATTTTAATGTGATGATTTTGATTTGTATTTTGAATAATGAGGCTTCCTAATACTATTTTTTTAACACAAATTTATCTTTTCCTACAAACAAAAATCTTAGAGTAATTCAGTGTCATCACATATCAGTTGTTTCTGCTTTCAAGCCCAGTTGTTATTTCACAATTTATAACGTCAATAATATACGACTTTCAGACAACACATAAAGCACCAACAAAAGGATATTTTGAATATTGTAATGGGAAGGGTAGAAAACATAAAGAGATTACATGCCTTTCTTAAACTGTAATTAAATGTTTTTACCTTAACAAATTAAGAATTGAACTTTAAAAGGAGGTGAATGTTTATGTATGGGTACCTTAGCTCCTTAGGGGTATCATGCATGGTAGAATTTATTTATATATTTGGTTTATAATTTTGGAAGCGATTAGCTAATGTATCGGTCAACTGAGCCAATCCAAGTATGAAAAATTATTACGGTGAAGGCAATTTTTCCACAAGTAAGTTTATTGACGTGATTAAGGTGCTTAATTTTCTAACCCATCTTTTGGGATTAGAAGATTTGGAAATTTAACAAATAATGTATTGAATGAAATTGAAGAAACCCTTGCTAAGAAGACTTGGTCCGTTTAATCACTATCTATTTCAATCTACAAATTTAATTTTAATATTTAAGAAAATGTCAACTATTCGAAATAATTTTATATGACAACTTAGATTGTTTGCTGTAAATCAATAGTAAAGAAAAACATTTGTTTATTGCAAATTTTAGTTGTTTATGTACAAATAAATTGTATGTAATGCTTATACTATAGTTCTAATTTAAATTTAAAAGAACTGTGATAAAGTATTAGAAAAGTAAGTTGAAACAGTCAACATTCTAAGCTAAAATATCAATTGATGGTTTTGTTTTTAGAGAAATTTATTAAAGGGAGATGATGTAAATAGGATATTTTGAGAATGCTAAAATTTATATATATATATATATATATATATATTATAAGAACATTTTTAAATAATAATCAATTTTAATGATTAAATATTGTTAATAACTACCAATTTAGATTCCAATTTTCAAAATAAAAAAGTATTGATTATTAAAATAATTACTATTATGAATAAAAAAAATTAGAATTGATCGCTAAATTAGTCACTAATTAATTAGAAATTAATTAAAAAACTAAAGTTTTTAGTAATCAAAATTTTAATAGTTAACTTTTAATAACCAATTTATAAATTAATTCTTTTGATAGTTAAAAACTTGATATCTAAATTTTAAAGATCGATACATATCGTAAAATTTGAATTACACTCGGTTTAATTCAATTATTTGCTTGTTTTAAATAAGTTTTGACATTTCAAAATATTGTTTATATGGTAATAAAACACTAAATTATATAATATTGAACTACTCTTCTTTATATCTTTCTCCTTATTTTGGTCCATTTCTTCATCGTCTCTTTCAATCTACAAACTTTAAGTTTTAATATTTTAAAAAAAGTTAATTTGAAATAATTTTATATTACAATTTAGATTGTTTGTTTAAAATCAATACCAACGAAAAATTAATATAATTTTTTTTAAAGTATTACTAAAGCAAGTTCAAGCAGTCAACATAGTTTGCTAAAATGACAATTACTTTCCATATATGAATTCTTTTTTCTATTATTTCTTTAATTTTATGAAATCAACTTTTAAGACTTTCTCTCTTTTACTGGTCTCGGAAAGCCACCACCCGTCCGTACAAGTGTGGATATAAACGAAGCCATGGAGCATTCTAAACATCAAAGGTGAAACTGAAAAGACCTGAATCATTCGCATTATACTACTCTTCTTTACTCTGCTGCTACCTGTTAGAATTATCTGATATGAGAAAGACTTCAATGAGTGCTTATTTTCTGAAAATATTTTATATTGTTCTCTTGCTTTCTTTGCTTGCCTCAGGAAGTACTGTTACATTGAAAAACTCAAGTGAGAGTGGTGAAGCAAAGTGCATAGAGAGGGAGAGCCAAGCACTCCTCAGGTTCAAAGATAGCCTCTTAGATGTCTTTGGCATGCTCTCCACTTGGACCGATAATACAGATTGCTGCAAATGGAAACGCATTCTCTGCAACCATCAAACAGGTCATGTACAACTACTTGATCTTCATGGAGACAACGACTACAACATACAGTATTTGAGAGGTGCAATCAATGTCACTTCATTGATCCACTTGCAATATATTCAACATCTAGATCTCAGCCATAATTATTTTGCCGGGACTTGCATCCAGAACTTCATGGGCTTCACCAACTTAAGATATCTCCGTCTCTCCAATTCTTACTTTGCGGGGGGATTCCTTCAAAACTCGGTGATCTTTCACAACAACGCTATCTAAATCTTAGGGAAAATATCTAAATGTAGTTTGGGAATCTCAAACTGTTACAGTACCTCGATCTTGGAGGATATTATCTTTCCGGAAAAATCCCATCTCAAATTGGGAATCTCAGAAATCTACAATATCTCAGTATTGGAAGTAACACTGCTCCATATTATAAGCCAAACTACATTTCAAGTTCCCTTTATGGAGCAATTCCTTTCAGCATAGGGAATCTTCCATTGTTGCGTACTCTCCAACTAGTTGGCAATTTTGATATAAAATCTAAGGATGCACGGTGGCTATCTACTCTCCATTCCTTAACAATTCTTCAGCTGAGTTCCTTATACAGTCTTGGGTTTTCTCATCGGTGGCTACAAACTATTAGTAAAATCATTCCAAACTTAACAGAGTTGAGGCTAGTTGATTCTAATCTTTTGGATTGTGATATTCAATTTTTGTTCCATTCTCACTCTTCCAACAAGTCCACCTCTCTTACGGTGCTAGATCTCTCTTCTAATATGTTGACGTCATCAACACCTCAACTCTTGTTTAACTTTACCCTTCATCTTCAAGACCTTTATCTTTCTCACAATAATATAGATTTCTCACCTTCTCAGTGTCCAAATTCTCCTTCTCTTAAGATCCTCGACCTCTCTTATAATATTCTAACATCATCAACGTTTCTTGGGAATTTTAATATCAGCTCCAAATTGCAAGAGCTTCATCTCGTAAACTGCAGTATTATGGATAGAAGTTTTCTTATTTCATCTACTTCCACTATGAACTCTTTGTCCTCTCTTCTCCACATTGATCTCTCCAATAACTTGTTAAGATCATACTCTGTATTTCACTGGCTTTCTAATTTCACTACCAATCTCCGTACCCTTAATCTTGATTATAACTTCTTGGAAGGTTCCATTCCAGATGAATTTGAGAAATCAATGAACTCTCTTGAATATATTTACCTCTCCAATAACAAACTACAAGAAAGGTTCTATCTTTCTTTGGGAGCATGTGCAGGTTACAGGTATTACACCTCTCAAATAACAAGTTGAATGGTGAATTTCCGAGCTTCATTCAAAATTCTTCATGGTGCAGTAGACACATATTTAGGGAATTGGACCTATCTTATAACCAAATTACTGGCAGGATACCTGAGAGCATCGGACTGCTATCTGGGTTAGAGGTTTTATCGTTAGAGTGGAATTCTTTAGAGGGTGATGTCACTGAATCTCATCTTTCTAACTTTTCCAAATTATATTACTTATTCTTGTCATACAACTCTTTGTCTTTAAAATTTGTCTCTAGTTGGGTTCCTCCTTTTCAATTAATTTACTTGTATCTTGAATCATGCAAACTAGGCCCGAGGTTTCCTAGTTGGCTCCAGACTCAAACTTCGTTAATCTCTCTGAAAATATCTGATTGTGGCATTAATGATACCGTGCCAGAATGGTTTTGGAACAAGTTGCAGACTATATACGAGTGAAGTATGTCTCACAATAATCTCATTGGTACAATTCCTAATATGCAATTGAAGCTTTATTACAGACCAATTATAAATTTAAATTCAAACAAGTTTGAGGGAAAAGTTCCATTATTTTTTCTACAAGCTTCCGAGTTGTTACTCTCCTCAAATAATTTTTCAGATTTATCTTCATTCTTATGTGGAAACGTCACAGCTGCAAACTTGGCCACTTTAGATTTATCATATAACCAAATAAAGGGGCAACTTCCAGATTGTTGGAAATCTGTAGACCGATTATTGTTTCTTGATTTAAGCAGCAACGAATTGACAGGAAGGTTTGGCTTTACGAAACAATAGTTTAATGGGTGAATTGCCTTCCTCTTTAAAGAATTGCAACAATCTAATTATGGTGGATGTGAGTGAGAATTTGTTGTCTGGTCTAATACCATCATGGATTGGAGAAAGGATGCAACAACTGATGATATTGATCATGCGAGGGAATCATTTCTCTGGAAATCTTCCCCTTCGTCTATGTTATCTGAAGCGTATTCAATTGTTTGATCTTTCAAGGAATAACTTATGTGGAGGAATTCCAACTTGCTTAAACAATTTTGCTGCATTGTCTGAAAACAACATTAACAGAACTGAAATGGAAAGTCGTGTACATTGGTACAATAATACTTACCATGAAATTTATAGCATTTTCCATTATAGTAATTATACGCTTCGCGTAACATGGATGTGGAAAGGTGTGGAACGCAACTTCGCAAATCCCGAATTGAGTTTTCTTAGCATTGATCTCTCATGTAACAATTTAACAGGTAAAGTGCCAAGAGTGATTACATATATGTTCGGATTAGTTTCTTTGAATTTATCAAGAAACAATTTGAGTGGAGAAATTCCTTCCGAGATTGGAAATTTACGTTCACTTGAATCCCTTGACCTTTCAAGAAATCAATTCAGTGGGAGAATTCCTTCTTCTCTTTCTCAAATAGATTTTCTGGAAAAATTAGACTTGTCACACAACTCTCTTTCTGGAAGAATCCCGTTGGGAAGACACTTTGATACATTTGATGGCTCTTGTTTTGAAGGAAATATTGATCTTTGTGGTGAACAAATTAACAGGCGTTGTGCTGGAGATCAGATATCAGTAAAGCCTCAAGAAGCAGAGATCCATGGAGAAGATTTTGTTTTCTATGAAGCATTATACATGAGTTTGGGAATAGGATTTTTCACAGGCTTTTGGGAATAACTTTGGCAACCATGGAGAATTGCTTACTTGAGATTCTTGAACACACTCATAGACTATCTACTTGTAATGGTTGAACTGAAGATAGCAAAGTGTCAAAGGTGGCTCAGAGACTAACAGGTACATTATTCTGACAACTTCTTTCTTTGAATTTTATAGTATTTATTTCTCTCCGTGAGTTAAGTAAATGAGTAACTAGTTTTTATTTTAAATTGAGAATGCCTTTCTAAAAATAAATGTATAAGTTCGCTTAGAATGAATGTAGTTGTTAGAATTTACTTTAGTTTTTTATCCTTGATATAGTATATTTAAAAGTAATTCCATTAATCTCTTACTTGTATGTCTCTTTCTCTCTGCCACACATTGCTTTTCATCAATTTAATTAAACATTGATTATATCCTATTCTCCTCTTCATGGCTTTACTAATGGTAGTCCCTTTTCAAAGAAACAAATGTTTTTCTTAGTGCAAAGAAATTATAGACAGTGTGCTCTGTTTTTTGATATTTTCATGATTTCAGATGAGTTATGCTTTAGACCATTTTAAAATGCTTAAATGTTATACACTCCTCTGGGTTTCTATATTTTTGTTTTCATTTAGTTTATCACTAAAATTCGGTCGTCAATTATTTTTTTCCATCATTACTAACTCTGTCTTATGAAATTTAACACAGAATTTGCAGTTTATACTGATTTTCTTCAAGACTTCGTTCTGAGATGAAAGCATCATAAACTGCTGCTGGAAGTGCAAGATTTGAGGGTTGAAGTTTGTAATGTATAATATAACGAGTTCTATTTTAAAGTAAAGGACTTTCAAAATCAATCTTTGGTGATTCTTAATGATTTGGATAGTTGTAATTGTATAATCTATTTGTAATTTTATTCTATCTAAAATGTGAAGCTTTTGCATTCCATCTTAAAAATGAGGCTTGTATTTACCTTATTTCCATCCACACTTTTTCCTTTAGAACTTACCACAAATCTCAAAATCACACTAAATTTTTGAGATTGTAAGACAATTTGTTTTCTCATAAAACATTGAGGAAGACATATAAATGATCAATATGTTTGTTCATGGGAATATTATCACGATAGACGACAACAAATTCTTCAATGAAAGAACATAAAACATAACTCATTGATATCATGAGAGTGTTGGATAAATTAGTTAAGTCAAAAGACTTTATTAACCACTATATAAACCACATTATGTTTTAATAGTTGTTTTTCATTTATCATCTTTCATTCACATTTGATTGTATCCATTGTTTGAAATCAAATTTCGAGAATAGATAATTTAATCTCCCTCTATTTTTATTTGTATTTGGTTTTTCTTTTCTATATGAATATAAAAATAGTAGGTGAAATTAAAATAACATTTCAAATACGAAACATAATCTACAATACATTCAAAATTGTTTAAATTAAAAAGTTACGTAAGAGAAATTTCTTTGATTTGGTTCCTAAAATAATCTATAATAAATTTTCAATCCTAATATGATTTGTTAAAATGATTATTATAGTCATCTTGGAATGGTTGTAACATGCTTACAGTTACATACTTTTTTGACTTGATTAGATTTTCAGTTTTATCACTAGAATTCAGTCTCTAATTTATGTCCATGACGACACGAATTTATCACTAGAATTCGCCAAATTTGCAGTTTATGGCTTATTAACTTCAATACTTTTGTCTGATATGACAGCGGCATTGTATTATCTCTCATTCCTGTTTTGACTGAAAATTCTCATATTCATTGAGTACCGAGTAATATTCAATGTTTTCAATTGTGTATGAAAATATACATCTAATCAAGTCAAAAAAGTATGTAACTGTGAGCATGTTACCAGAGGTTAGTATTCCAACCATTAGAAGTATATATTCCAACCATTCCAAGATGACTATAATAATCATTTTAACAAATCATATGGTAGAAAGAATTTTTATTGCAGAAATAAAAATGGGATAATCCAATCCACACCCCTCTGGTTCGTTGTTATCCCTATGAATACCTTAGCTCCTTAGGGTTATCATGCATGGTGAAATTTATTTATATGTTTGGTTTATAACTTTGAAAGCGATTAGCTGATGTACCAGTCAAGTGTGCCAACTAGGAGATGGGTTGAGTTGTAGATTTCAACTAGTCAACTCATTCTAGTTCGTCCCGTCCAGTCCGTTAATTTGACGGGCCAAAATACGGAGCAGTGTCCTGAATCGTTTTCCCGTTTTACAAAAATAAAATAAAACAAAAATAATTAAAAAGATTAATTTTTTTATATTATATTTTTTAAATGTGTAAATATATAATAGTATTGTAATTTAAATCATTAACACCTACAAATTAAGTTTCAATTATTAGTTATAATTGAATAATTTAATATGTAAATTTAATAATTATTTTAATTTATCTAATTAAAAACATTAACTAATCAATTAAAAGTTTAAAAAAATTATTTAATTAAATAATTTTTTAATAATAATTTATATGTATATATAAAAAAATTTAAAAAAAATTGAAAATTTTGAAAAGAAACTAAAAAACATTTTAAAAAAATAAAAGAAAAAGAAAAGAAAAAGGAAAAAAAGTGGACAAGCCAGTCTGGCTCGGCCTGTTAGCCCGTCCTATACAAGACGGGTTGTGATTATTGATCCGTTTCTGTTTCACGAGCCAGCCCGGCCCGACCCGTTTTTGACATGCCACATACAGGTTCAGGCCAAAACGGTCTAGGAGATTGCAAAATTTTAGAGTGGGTCTAGAATTGATTAAGCATTCAATAAAGTTCGTTAATTGTGGTGTAGGTAGTGGTTATATTTAATGAATGTAATTGAAGGGTCATGTCCAAAGGCCTATAAAAGGACCATGTCGTGCTTCATTGCAAAACACCACAAATTTTAATATAAAAAGTGTTTATCTAGAGAGACTTATTTGTTAACGATAGGATTATGGATGAGAAACGGAGCAAAAGCATAACTGGGCAAACAGAACAAGAGGAAAAATCAATTCTTTAACAATGCAAAACTCAGTAAACAAATAGATCCAAAATCAAAACAACATAAAGAAAGAAGGATGTTAGTGAAAAGCCAACACGGCAAGTGCACCGGTCGCACATAGAAAGTAATAAGTATTTTATCGTTCTCTCTCAAGGGACTTGTGCAACGCATGACAACTCTCGCAATTCACGACTCAATTAGACACAAAATTCACACAAACACAATGGAAACTCCTTTTTGTATTTTTATCAAACAGTTGATGTGCAACAAGAAATTAACATAGTGCATTTACATGTCAAGATTAGACTTCAACCACTTAATTCCCATGCATCCTAAATGATCTCAATTCCATATTCATGATAAAATCAATTCACAAGAATACTCGAATCCTATTCCTAGAGCCTTTGAGTCTATGATCACTCATCAAGTTTCAATCCCTTGAATCTTCAACAAGTGAAATCATGCATTAGTTTCAATAATATAAAATTACTAATGAACCAAGTTTTTTTCCTAGATACAAGCATCCATCAGGTATTTAATTTCAAGTCTAGATTCTCAAGATGTTTCCCAACACCTCAAGAATCACAAATCAAACATTGAGCATGGAAATCAAATACTATCTTGAATTGGAAAAGTGTATATATATATATATATATATATATATATATATATATATATATATATATATTAACAATATAGTTTTACACAAGAATTGAATGTTTTACATCTAATCTCAACAAATAGAAATTGCTCTCCATGGTGGAGAACCTAGGGTTTTACAAAATTGAAGAATAGGAAAAGATTAGAAACATAAAGTATAAACAATCCCTCTCCCCAGGTTCATGAATACTTCTCCATGCTCCAATTGTGCTTCTCTTTCGCATCTCCGTCTCCAATTTCGTAGCCCATCATCCTCTCCAACCCAAAAGGGGTAAAACCTCCATGGATGAAGAAGGAAACCCAAAAAAGAGAAGGGAGAGTTTTCTAACAACTCTAATAGTCTCCAAGAGTCTCTCCCAAGCACCCAAGGTGTTTCTATTCATGAAAAATGAGGAATCTCTAAAAATTCTCATAGAAACATGATTAAATAACCATATTCACCTATTGGGTCGATATTCTCGCCCAACGGCTTCATTCTCGCCTAGCAAGGCCTAAAATCAACGTTCTCAGACATGTAACTCGTTGGGTGAGCCTTATTTTTGTCCAGCGAGTCAGCCTGGAGCTCAATGGTCGTTTTTTTGGCCTTCCCGAGGTGGTCTAAGGCAGTATATACCTCTATAGGTGAGTCCTTTTTCTATGTTTGCAGTGTTGGGCTTGATTTCGGTGTCCCTGACATGGGTATTTGTCTAAAAATCAATATTTCTTGTCCAATCCTGCTTCCTTGAGTTTCAACTTGTTTTCCTCCATCAGAATTGTTTCCTATTATTTTATTTCACACACTCATAATAAGATTAGAAGTAAAAGAGCATAAAATAACTAAAATACAAAACAATACAAAAATAACATAAATTTGAGGATTAAACAAAATAAAAGATATAAAAAAATTGATTTTATCGACAAACCTTAACACTAATATAACTAATAAAAAGTAGAAAACAAGAGTTTAAATGATAGAGCTGAAGACGGAAGTCTTAAAAGCCCTCGTGAAGGAAGACCCATATGTACATATTTTGCTATGTATTTGTGATTAGCACAGTGAATACGGGTTAGACCTAAAGTTCCATTTATAATACATTACTATTACTTCAAAAGTAATCGTTAATGAGAACGATGGGAATTACTTTTTCAGGATATTAATGAGTTTTGAGCGGAAAAAATATTGAAGTTTCATAAGAGAAAAAGAGAACAATTTTTAGATCTTTTTAGTGTTTCCGATGATTCAACTGAAAATCTAGAAAGGGTAACGTCAGAGAAGATAAAAAAAATTTGTATCTATGTTTAGTAAGTGTGTTTGAAACTATGATTTTTTAAAAACCCTTTGAAAAGAAACCTTCTATGCACAATGGTAGACAGAGATTGTTGGGAATTTTTTCTTTTTTAAATCATTGACTATTCTACTTGTTTTTTCCTTAATTTTTTCTTATTAATCATCTAACTGATTTGCTGGCTTTTTCTATATTGTTTTCTTTGTTTATATGGTAGACGGTGTAAATGAGTTTGCGTTATGAATTATTCCAAATGTAGATATATCTTTTTAATAAATACATGTCTAACATTTCATATTTTTTATGTATTTATTGTAACCTATCAACATATTAATTCTGTATGGATGAAAGAATGAATTAATATACACTCTCAAAATTAAATTATACAGTTTAATTCAATTCTCATATGTTTTGAATAAATATACTTTTTTTCATTCACCAATAAACAAATACGTATTTGCCATGTTTTTTATTAAATATATAAATTGTGACAAAAAAACTACCAAGATATATAATTTATATTAGAAAGAACTACTTTATTTAGTGGATAAAGCTCTGGCAACATACTTGCCATGTTTACTATTATTGATAAATCATAATTCAAAATCTAGAAATTGAGATTCTCATCGCCATATAAATTAATAACTTTTTTCTTTGTAAAAGAAAATTATTTATTTATTTCTGATGTGATTGATTTCCTAATTTTCTACCTTGTAAAGTAAGTTAGAAAAATGAGAAAACAACAAACATCCAAGTCAACATTGATGAATACATAGACATGATATCGACGGTTTCATGAATGAATTAATATATACCCCTAAAATTAAATTAAATTAAATTAAATTAAATTCTTTTGTGTTTTAAATAAATATATTTTTTATCCACCAATAAATAAAGAAGGTTCCACATAATTTTTATTAAATAAGTAAATCTAGATAAAAATTAAAAACGATATATAAATATATATCATAAGAAGAAAAATTATATTTAATGATGCTCCGGAGACGTGCTAAATGTGTCGTGTTCACTTAGAATTCAAAATTTAGAAATTAAAACTCTGATTCTCATTACAATTCAACTTTAACAATATTTTCTCGTTTTTAAGTCAAATTTATTTAGTTCTGATGTGATTGATTTACATAATTTTTCACCTTGTAAATAGGAAAATTATTTTTGACAATTTGTTTTTTAATAAATTTGGCAAAATTTTTATAAATAAAATTAAAATAAATAATTTTTTTATTTTTTAATTAAAATAAACTAATAAAATTATTATTATTTTTTATCTAAACAGGTAATTTGTCAAAAACTTTTAAAAAAACTTTATTAAATTATTATTTTTCTGATAAATATGTTAGAAAATTAAGAAAAGACTAAGTCAATTTTACCGGTCATAAAACGTGCTTTTTTTGGCATGGACGGATTATCGTAGTGATAGAGAGTGGTTTTGACCCCTAATTTTTAATATTTATATAATTTAATATATAATTTATTTATTTTTTGTTTTAATATATTTTGTATATTTGACATTCTAAAATATTTATATGTCTATATAAAAATATTGATATCTTACGATATTTGAGGAAGATCTGTTACTCTCCTTTGGATAAATAGAGTTTAGAGAGAATGTGTGGATGAATTCATAATGATCGTAATGGATTGAGCGGATAAATTTGTTATATTTTTTTTGAAGAGATTTGATTAAGAAAATGAGTGAATTTGAGATGAAACTCATTTGTGAGTAATTTAATTGATATGATAAATATATTTTAATATATTAAAATATAAAATTATTATTTTGTTAATAAAAATTGATATATTATTGTTATTATTTATTATGCATAAATTATATAAATAAATAAATAAATATATATATATATATATATATATATATATATTAAACTACTTGTCCTTTTTATCTTTCTTTCTATTGGGTCCGTTTCATCACAATCTCTTTTAATCTACAAATTTAAATTTAAAATTTAGAAATGTCAACTATTTCAAATAATTTTATATGATAATTTAGATTGTTTGTTCTGAATCAATTTTATGAAAAATATTTGTTTATTTCAAATTTTAATTACATAAAAATAAATACATAAAAATAAATACATGTATGTAATGTGTATATTATAGATCTAATTAATATAAAAAACTATGTTAAAATATTATGAAAGTAAGTTGAAGCGGTGAACAGTGCTAAAATAATAATAATTTTCCATATCTATGAACTGTGTTTTCTTTTTATTATTTCTTTTATGAGATCAATTTTGAGACTTTCTCTCTTTTACTGGTCTTTAGAGAGCCACCACCCGTCCGTACAATTAAGGATATAAATGAAGGCATGGAGCATTCTAAACATCACAGGTGAAAGAAAAAAAGAACTGAATCATTCGCATTATACTACTCTTCTTTACTCTGCTCTCTGTTAGAATTATCTGATATCAGAAAAACTATAATGTGTGCTTATTTTCTGAAAATATTTTATATTGTTCTCTTGCTTTCTTTGCTTGCCTCAGGAAGTACTGTTACATTGAAAAACTCGAGTGAAAGTGGTGAAGCAAAGTGCATAGAGAGGGAGAGGCAAGCACTCCTCAGCTTCAAAGATAGCCTCTTAGATGACTTTGCCATGCTCTCCACTTGGACCGATAATACAGATTGCTGCCAATGGGAACGCATTCAATGCAACCATCAAACAGGTCATGTACAATTACTTGATCTTCATGGAAACTACCTCGATAGACCGTATTTGAGAGGTGCAATTAATGTCACTTCATTGATCCACTTGCAATATATTCAACATCTAGATCTCAGCCATAATTATTTTGCCGGGACTTACATCCCAGACTTCATGGGCTTCACCAACTTAAGATATCTCAGTCTCTCCAATTGTTACTTTGCGGGGAGGATTCCTTCAAAACTCGGGGATCTTTCACAACTACGCTATCTAAATCTTAGGGACAATATTCTTTGGGGAGAAATTCCTATTCAGATTGGGAATCTCAAACTGTTACAGTTTCTCGATCTTGGAGGATATTATCTTTCCGGAAAAATCCCATTTCAAATTGGGAATCTCAGAAAGCTACAATATCTCAGTATTGGATGTAATTATGGAGAGATTACGAGCTACACCATTTCAAATTCTCTTTCCGGAGCAATCCCTTTTCAAATTGGGAATCTTCCATTGTTGCATACTCTTCGGCTGGGTGGCAATTTTGATGTAAGAGCTAAGGATGCACAGTGGCTGTCTTCTCTCCATTCCTTAACCGTTCTTGACCTCACTTCATTACGTCATCTTGGCTCCTCTCGCCAGTTGCTACAAACTATTAGTAAGATCATTCCTAACTTAACAGAGTTGAGGCTAGCTGAGTGTAATCTTCTAGATGTTCATATTCAATCTTTGTTTCATTCTCGTTCTTCCAACAATTCCATTTCTCTTACCATCCTTGATCTCTCTTCTAATATGTTGACGTCATCAACCCTTCAACTGTTATTTAACTTTGGCCTTCATTTTCAAGAGCTTTATCTCCCTCATAATAATATCTCTTTGTCACCTTCTCTGTGTCCAAATTTTCCATCTCTTAAGATCCTTGACCTCTCTTATAGTAATCCAGCATCATCAATGTCTCTAGGTAATTCTAATATCAGCTCCAAACTCCAAGAGCTTCATCTAGGCAGCAGCAGTCTGATAGATAGAAATTTACTTATTTCATCTACTTCCACAACGAATTCTTTGTCCTCTCTTCTCCACATTGACCTCTCTAACAACTTGTTAAGATCGTACTCTATATTTCACTGGCTTTCTAATTTCACTACCAATCTTCGTATCCTTCACCTTGATTCTAATTTCTTGGAAGGTTCCATTCCAGATGAATTTGGGAAATCGATGAACTCTCTTGAATATCTTTATCTCTCTAACAACAAACTACAAGGAAAGGTTCCATCTTTCTTTGGGAGCATGTGCAGGTTACAGGGATTAGACCTCTCAAATAACAAGTTGAATGGTGAATTTCCGACCTTCATTCAAAATTCTTCATGGTGCAGTAGACACATATTTAGGGAATTGGACCTATCTTATAACCAAATTACTGGCAAGATACCTGAGAGCATCAGACTGCTATCTGGGTTAGAGGTTTTATCGTTAGATGGGAATTCTTTAGAGGGTGATGTCACTGAATCTCATCTTTCTAACTTTTCCAAATTATATCAGTTATTATTGTCACACAACTCGTTGTCTTTAAAATTTGTCTCTAGCTGGGTTCCTCCTTTTCAATTAATTTACTTGTATCTTGAATCATGCAAACTAGGCCCGAGTTTTCCTAGTTGGCTCCAGACTCAAACTTCGTTAATCTTTCTGCAAATATCTGATTGTGGCATTAATGATACCGTGCCAGAATGGTTTTGGAACAAGTTGCAGACTATGTACGTGTTGAATATGGCTGACAATAATCTCACTGGTTCAATTCCTAATATGCAATTGAAGCTTCATTACAGACCAATTATAAATTTAAATTCAAACAAGTTTGAGGGAAAAGTTCCATTATTTTTTCTACAAGCTTCCGAGTTGTTACTCTCCTCAAATAATTTTTCAGATTTATCTTCATTCTTATGTGGAAACGTCACAGCTGCAAACTTGGCCACTTTAGATTTATCATATAATCAAATAAAGGGGCAACTTCCAGATTGTTGGAAATCTGCAGACCGATTATTGTTTCTTGATTTAAGCAGCAACGAATTGACAGGAAAGATTCCTAAATCTATGGGCAACCTTGTTAGATTGGAAGGTTTGGTTTTACGAAAAAATAGTTTAATGGGTGAATTGCCTTCCTCTTTAAAGAATTGCAACAATCTAATTATGGTGGATGTGAGTGAGAATTTGTTGTCTGGTCTAATACCATCATGGATTGGAGAAAGCATGCAACAACTGATGATATTGATCATGCGAGGGAATCATTTCTCTGGAAATCTTCCTCTTCATCTATGTTATCTGAAGCGTATTCAATTGTTTGATCTTTCAAGGAATAACTTATGTGGAGGAATTCCAACTTGCTTAAACAATTTTGCTGCATTGTCTGAAAACAACATTAACAGAACTGAAATTGAAAGTCGTGTACATTGGTACAATAATACTTACCATGAAATGTATAGCATTTTCCGTTATAGTAATTATACGCTTCGCGTAACATGGATGTGGAAAGGTGTGGAACGCAACTTCGCAAATCCCGAATTGACTTTTCTTAGCATTGATCTCTCATGTAACAATTTAACAGGTAAAGTGCCAAGAGTGATTACATATATGTTCGGATTAGTTTCTTTGAATTTATCAAGAAACAATTTGAGTGGAGAAATTCCTTCCGAGATTGGAAATTTACGTTCACTTGAATCCCTTGACCTTTCAAGAAATCAATTCAATGGGAGAATTCCTTCTTCTCTTTCTCAAATAGATTTTCTGGAAAAATTAGACTTGTCACACAACTCTCTTTCCGGAAGAATCCCGTTGGGAAGACACTTGGATACATTTGATGGCTCTTGTTTTGAAGGAAATATTGATCTTTGTGGTGAACAAATTAACAAGCGTTGTGCTGGAGATCAGATATTAGTAAAGCCTCAAGAAGCAGAAATCCATGGAGAAGATTTTGTTTTCTATGAAGCATTATACATGAGTTTGGGAATAGGATTTTTCACAGGCTTTTGGGGCTTATTAGGACCATTACTACTTTGGCAACCATGGAGAATTGCTTACTTGAGATTCTTGAACACACTCATTGACTATCTACTTGTAATGGGTGAACTGAACATAGCAAAGTGTCAAAGGTGGCTCAGAGACTAACAGGTACATAATTCTGATAACTTCTTTCTTTGAATTTTATAGTATTTATTTCTCTCCGCGAGTTAAGTAAATGAGTAACTAGTTTTTATTTTAAATTGAGAATGCCTTTCTAAAAATAAATGTACAAGTTCGCTTAGAATGAATGTAGTTGTTAGAGTTTACTTTAGTTCTGTATCCTTCATAATAGTATATTTAAAAGTACTTCCATTAATTCATGTCTCTTACTTGTATGTCTCTTTCTCTCTGCCACACATTGCTTTTCATCAATTTAATTAAACATTGATTATATCCTATTCTCCTATTCATGGCTTTAATAATGGTAGTCCCTTTTCAAAGAAACAAATGTTTTTTCATGTTTTCAGATGAGTTATGTTTTAGACCATTTTAAAATGCTTAAATGTTATGCACTCCTCTGAGTTTCTATATTTTGGTTTTCATTTAGTTTATCACTAAAATTCGGTCGTCAATTTTTTTTTTTCCATCATTACTAACTCTATCTTATGAAATTTAACACAGAATTTGCAGTTTATACTGATTTGCTTCAAGACTTCGTTCTGAGATGTAAGCATCATAAACTGCTGGTGGAAGTGCAAGATTTGAGGGTTGAAGTTTGCAATGTATAATATAAGGAGTTCTATTTTAAAGTAAGGACTTTCAAAATCAATCTTTGGTGATTCTTAATGATTTGGATAGTTGTAATTGTATAATCTATTTGTAATTTTATTCTTAAGTCATTACTGTGAATATCTAAAATGTGAAGATTCCATCTTGAAAATGAGGCTTTGTATTTACCTTATTTCCATCCACACTTTTTCCTTTAGAACTTACCACAAATCTCAAAATCACACTAAATTTAAGGCAAATTGAAAATATTTTGAGATTGTTAAGACAATTTATTTTCTCATAAAACATTGAGGAATACATATAAATGATCAATATGTTTGTTCATGGGAATATTATCACAATAGACGACAACAAATTCTTCAATGAAAGAACATAAAACATAACTCATTAATATCAAAAGACTTTATTAACCACTATATAAACCACATTTTGTTTTAATAGTTGTTTTTCATTTATCATCTTTCATTCATATTTGATTGGATCCATTGTTTGAAATCAAATTTTGAAAATAGATAATTTAATATCCCTCTATTTTTATTTGTATTTGTTTTTTTTTTCTATATGAATATAAAAATAGTAGGTGAAATTAAAATAACATTTCAAATACGAAACATAATCTACAATATATTCAAAATTGTTTAAATTAAAAAGTACGTAAGAGAAATTTCTTTGATTTGGTTCCTAAAATAATCTGTAGTAGATTTTCAATCCTAAGAAAAAGTCCTCTCCAAATTATAGGCTTTATTCTTTTTTATTTCCTTCTACCATATGATTTGTTAAAATGATTATTATAGTCATCTTGGAATGGTTGGAATATATACTTCTAATGGTTGGAATACTAACCTCTGGTAACATGTTTACAGTTACATACTTTTTTGACTTGATTAGATTTTCAGTTTTATCACTAGAATTCGGTCTCTAATTTATCTCCATGACGACACGAATAATGTAAGTATTTTGAATTGTATCGCCAAATTTGCAGTTTTTGGCTTATTAACTTCAAAACTTTTGTCTGATATGACAGCGGCATGGATTATATATTCAGATCTGCAATGTAATGCAAAATTACTGTTTCAAGAAATTTATTTCGCTGTCTTTTATCAATGTATGCGTAATTTCTATTACTTGTTTTTATATTTTAAGAGTACAAATATTTATTATGTGAAGATTTTGATTTGTATCTTGAATAATGAGGCTTCCTACTACTTTTTAACACACATTTATATTTTTCCTACAAACAAAAATGTTGAGTAATTCAGTGCCAACATATTTGTTGCTTCAGCTTTCGAGCCCAATTGTTCTTTCACACTTTATGAAGTCAATAATATACGACTTTAAGACATCACATAAAGCACCAACAAATGGATATTTTGAATATTGTAATGGGAAGTGTTGAATAATTAAACATATGCTAAAACATAAAAGAGATTACATGCCTTTCTTAATCTTTAATTAAATGTTTTTATCTTACCAAAATAGGAATTAAACTTTAAAAAGTGAATGTTTATGGGTAGGGATGACAAATAAATTCATCTCCGTGAGTATTATCTCTTATTCTCGTTTTGACTGAAAATTCTCATATTGACTAGATGCCGGGTAATACTCGATGTTTTCAATTGGGTATAAAGATATACATATTTGTCGCTTTCCCAACCCACATCCATCCAAATACTCATTTTCGTCCCGTTATTTGATTTTTTAATTTGAGATTTATACAACTATAATATTTTTTAAATATTTGTATGTTCTTTTAATATTGAATACTTTGATAGTATCATGATTTTATGGATGTAATTTTTTTTATAAAAATAATTTAATTTGTATTTGGAACAATACAAAAAATTGGTATAGGTACGAACATATGAGTATACCTATAATTCAGTAAAGATGGTGATAAGACAAAAATTACATATCCATTGAGTTTGGAAATAGGGTGTTAATAGTTAGTTTTGTCTGAGTCAATACATTTTATTTCAAGAATTGATTAAAAATATGTGTTCAATTTATTTGAGAAATTAAAGAAAAATGAAACAAAAAAAACAATAACCAACCGAAAAGATTCAAAAATATTTTCTTCTTACACCTACGAGTTTTATGTTTACATTCCTTTCAAAATGGACTAATAACCCAAAATTTTACATTCATACCCCCTTTATTTTATTTTCACACCACCTAAAACCCCTCTACTCAAAAGCTGACACGTGTCCCTCTTTTTCTCTCTCACATACCACCTTTTCCCTCACATCTCCCCCTCTCTAATTTCTCTCCTTCCGTCAGACTTGCAGCATGCACGCGTCCCATCTCTAACCCTCCATTAACTACCCAATCTTCTCCCATCAAGTCTCCATCAACCTACACCTCCTCCACTAATCACCTACACTCTAACATGATTTCTGACCCAAGCTACAAAAGGATTTGGATCTTCAATTTTAAAAGGAACTCGAGGGGCTCTAAATCAAAAAAAAAAAAACCAACAGAGCATGGTTCATGACAAGGGGTCTCTATTTTTTCTCCATCATTCAAATATCACCATCTCTAAATGCTTCATCCCGCAGATTCATCTCCATTGAGCCCATCCGCGACACAGATTTCATTTCCATTCTCTCGACAAAATATCCACATATTTAACCATAATCTTCTTTTTTCCATCACCTTTACACAACCCATCTTCATTTGCACCATGCATGGAATCACCACTGTTCTCCATACCCGTCTATCATGACTCAACATTTACCCTTCAAAAACCCACATCTTCTCAAACAATAAGGACACAGAAAACTTCATCATCCTCCTCATGACCCCCTGATCACCACCACTCTCGGACCTTCATCACCTTCTCCAGTATAAAAACCAGATAACAAAACCCTCATCTCCATCTCCTCTAAACCGCAAACCAAACCCTTTCGCTCATCATAATACATCACAACTCACGAACCCCCCAACACATAATCACACACACAAAACATCTCGTTCTCCTCTAAACAGAACTCCACCCGCTCCCATCTCAAAACACACATTTTCACCTCTTCACCTACAAGCAGAGAACACGCAACAAACAAGAGAAAATGAGGAAAATAGTGACGTCAGCGGCGACATCGCCTACGGCCAAAGACGTCGGAGGAAGTCGTTGGAGGTACAGGGTGAACTTAGATAGTGGAGGTGAAACTGTGGTGAGCCCAAGCGGAGGTGACGCAGTCACGATAGCGGGTTCCGCCTTGGTTAGCGTATCAGAAGAAGACGGAGCGGGAGACCTCAAGCGCCATGGCTCCATTAGCGATGGCAACGGTTGTTGCGATGGCGGTCTGGCTCGACGGAGATGGAAGCGCGCCAGAGTGCCCTGTAGCTACAGTGGTCTATGGTCTGTGGCTGAAATGTAGGTACAATAAAATTTGTTTTTTTTTTCCTTCTAGGCAAATCACTCTGCATTATTACGGAACTAGGCAGTTTTTTAAAAAATTACGGAAATGGACAAATCGTTTGGGAGGTGGACGTTTTCGAATGAAGAAATCGTATAGTCCCCAAACGTTTTCATGATCAATTGAGTCAAAGGGCGAAATTGTGTGGGAGGTGAACGTTTTTGGTGCAGTAATCGATTACCGTATGCTGTAATCGATTACTACATGATGTAATCGTGCAAGGGGTAACGCTTTTGGCACAGTAATCGATTACCATATGGTGTAATCGATTATTGCATGCGTTGCAGTTTTCTGGATGCACGCTGAAGTAGGAGAATCAAAAGGTATAAGAAGAAAACGTCATGGGGGTGCACGTTTTCTATTAGAAAACGTGTTGGGGTACACGATTTCTCTAAGAAAACGTGTAGGGGGTGCACGTTTTCTTTAAAAAAGTTTTTTTTTCTTTTCGCACCCCCAACCCACTCCTTTCGCACTCCAACCCACTCCTTTCGATTCTGCAGACTAAAACGCTTATATATCTATGCACACTACCATTGCTTCTTCTATCAATACTTCTCTGCATACGAAGCTTCACATCTCAAATATCCTTATCTATATTTTCATATCAACGTGTTCATAATGAGTTTGTGGAATTATGGAGGATCTTCTTCGTCTAATTCAATCGAAGACGAACTTGTCATTCCAGACATTGTCGAAGAGTTTACTTCCGATGATTTTTATGAAGACAATGTGGACGATCAAGAAATTGTTTCGGTTCCTACTATGGATTACAATCCGTATGGGGAAGTCGAACTACAAGAACACATGCAATTCGATTCAAAACAGGCAACGATGTCTGCCATCAAACATTATCACATCACCAATGGATACAACTTCAATGTGGTAGAATCAAAACCGCATCTTTATGTTGCACGATGCATCCTTTACAACAATGGATGTCAATGGCGTCTGAGGGCTAGTTATAGTAAAATCAGACATCATTGGGAAATCAAGTCCATTGATGGTACACATACTTGTTTCTCTACATTAATTTCACAAGATCACTGCAATCTGGATTCGACCCAAATTGCTTCCATTGTTTTTCATTTGGTCTGCACAAATCCTAGCATTCGCATCAAAAGCTTGGTTGCTAACATCAAAACTCGTTACGATAGAAGAGCATGGATTGCGAAGGAGAAAGCAATTACAATGGAGTATGGTGATTGAGACCAATCTTATAATGAAGTTCCCAAATGGTTACTAGCTGCCCAACAAACCAATCCTAGGACAATTTTTCAACTTTCCGGTCCTCTAGTTAATGTTGATGCTGAGGATGAGAATTCCACATACATTATGGAACGTTGCTTCTGGACATTTGGACCATGCATTGAAGGTTTTAAGTATTGTAAACCTGTTGTTCAAGTGGATGGAACCTTTTTAACAGGCAGATATCATGCCACCTTGCTAACTGCAATTGCTCAGGATGGAAATAGAAACATATTTCCTTTGGCATTTGCAATAGTAGAAGGTGAGATAAAAGAGGCATTGATTTGGTTTTTTCAACTACTACGAGAGCATGTGACTCCTCAACCAAATCTATGCCTAATTACTGATAGAGACAAGGGCATTTTGTCAGCCCTACGATCGGAAGAAGTTGACTGGGAATCAGATAATCTTCACTTTGTCTACTGCATACGTCATCTAGGTTCCAATTTCAACAACTGCACCCCCAACACGTTTTCTATTCAGAAAACATGCACCCCCCACACACTTTCAATTTAAAAAATGTGCACCCCCATGACGTTTTCTTCTTGCACCTTTTGATTCTCTCGCTTCAACGTGCACCCAAAAAACTGCAACGCATGCAGTAATCGATTACACCATATGGTAATTGATTACTGCGTCAAAAACGTTACCCCCTGCACGATTACAGCATGCAGTAATCGATTACAGCCTGGGGTAATCGATTACTGCACCAAAAACGTTCACCCCCACAAGATTTCGCCCTTTGACTCAATTGACCAAGAAAACGTTTGGGGGCTACACAATTTCTTCATTGCCCATTTCCGTAATTTTTTAAAAAATTGCCTAGTTCCGTAATAATGCAGAGTGATTTGCCTAGAAGGGAAAAAAACCATAAAATTTGGGTATGGGCTAATTTTTGCACCCTAATATTTTCTAGGGGCTTCTCCCTACACCCGAAATATTCTTTTGTATCCTTACAGTTTTGATTCTAACAATTTTTTTATGTATCTCGGCGGTTGAAAGAGTTAAAACATAAAAAAAGAAAAAGAAAATGAAACGAATGTTAAGATCCATTTCAAAAAAATGTGAAACGGATCTCGACATCCGTTTCACAAAAAAAAAATAATGAAATGGATGTCGATATCCATTTCAGAAAAAATGTGAAACGGATCTTGACATCCGTTTCATACAAAAACAAAAAAAATAATGAAACGGATGTCGAGATCAGAAAAATGTGAAACGGATCTCGACATCCGTTTCACAAAAAAAATAAAAAAATAATGAAATGGATGTCGAGATCCGTTTCAGAAAAATGTGAAACAGATCTTGACATCTATTTCACAAAAAATAAAAATATCCGTGAAACAGATATTAAGATCTGTTTCAAAAAAATGTGAAACGAATCTTGACATCCGTGTCACAAAAAAACAAAAAAATAATGAAACGAATATTGAGATTTGTTTCATATTTTTCTTTTAACCATAAGAGTTAAAACTGTAATTTTTAGGTACAGAAGAATGTTTGGGGGTGCAGGAAGAAATCCTCTATTTTCTTCCAACATTACTTTTGTTTGTCTTGTGTTTTTGTATTTAGATCTTTACTTGTCACACCCACTTTTAGCTCCTTGCACCCTTATTTTGTTGCATTAAACTTTTATTGCTTGATGCACTCTACATTTTACTAACTTGTACTCTATGATATTGGCATCAATTTTCTGTATTTTCTATCTACATCTCCTTGCTCTTATTAACTACGCTCCATCTCATTTTAGTTTAGGTTTATGCTTTACTTTCCATAACACATTTTATCACAATTCTAACCTTTTTTTGATATATTTACCGTCTCATGTTTTCAAATGTGAACCAATTTTCTATCATTAAAAAATTAATAAATATGTTTCAAAGTAATAATAATAATAATGTTTTTTTTTCTAATAAAATTATGAAAATTGTTTAACGTTTATGTACTTTTCAAGTTGGTTATTTTTAAATTGTTTTAAATCATTTTGGATGTTTTTAATATTTTAATATTCTAAATCACTTTGGATACACTTCCAATTTGATTATCTCAAGACTTTAAACCACGCACTTCTAATTTGATTATTTTCAAGATTTTTAACCATTTGGATGCACTTTCAATTTGGTTATTCCAATATTTTTAATCATTTTGGATGCACTTCCAATTTGATTATTTTAATATTGTAAACCACTTTAGATGCATTTCTAATTTGGTTGTTTTAAGATTTTTAATCACTTTGAATGCACTCCTAATTTGATTATTTTAATATTTCTAAATCACTTTAGATGTACTTCTAATTTGGTTATCTTAATGTTTTAAACCACTTCAGATATACTTCCAATTTGGTTATTTTAATATTTTAAATCACTTTATATATATATATATATATATATATATATTTCTAATTCGATTATTTTTATATTTTAAAATCACTTTGCATATATTTCTAATGTGGTTATTTTAAAATTATTAGAAATATCTTTTTATATTCATAATTCAGGTTTTACAAAATATTACACTAAAATTAAAATCTTTTCTACTCACAAATATTTTCTATAAAAGTTTTCTACCGACAAACGTTTTCTAAGAACTATGTGATTCCTGATTCTCCATTATTAAGGGAGATACATAGGATCGAGGTCAATCCTTGTTGGGTTCACTTCCCAAAAGTCCAAAATATTTCAAAAGTGTTTTTTCTAAGTAGTCTTTTTTTATCTAAAACTACGTGGTCCATAATTTTTCATTATGAATGGAAACACGTAGGATCGATGTTAATTTTTGTCGGACCCAAAAGTTAAAATATTTTTTTCTTTATATCTACTTTTATTTTTATTTCTGGAGAAAATAAATATTTATAAAAATCACATCTATTTTGCATATTTGATTAAAGGTATCGTCTTAGGACGAATGTTGTAGGGCGTTAATACCTTCCCTACACGTAACTGATTCCCGAACCCAAAATCTGATTTTCGCAGACCAACTCTTTTATGGTTTTTCTGTAGTTTTCCAGAATAAACTATGATAGCGACTCCAAACTTTGTTTTTCAACTATTTATCCCTTAGTCACCATCCTGTCGCGATATAGGTTGCGACATAGGGATGATGATGAATTTTTATTGCGGAGATGAAAATGGAATGAATTTTTATTGCGGAAATGAAAATGGGATAATCTAATCCACACCCCTCTGCCCCGTTGTCATTCCTATGGATACCTTAGCTCCTTAGGGGTATCATGCATGGTGAAATTTATTTATATGTTTGGTTTATAACTTTGAAAGCAATTAGTTGATGTGTTGGTCAAGTGTACCAACTAAGGGACGGGTTGAGTTGCAAATTTTAACCCATCAGCTCATTCTGGCCCATCCTGTCTAGCCTGTCAACTTGACGAGCCAAAGTACGGGACAATCCGTCCTGACCCATTGTCTCGTTTTACAAAAATAAAATGAAATAAAAGTAATTAAAAAGATTAATTTTTATAATATATTTTTAAATGTGTAAATATATAATAGTATTGTAATTTAAATCATTAACACCTACAAATTAAGTTTCAATTATTAGTTATAATTGAATAATTTAATATGTAAATTTAATAATTATTTTAATTTATCTAATTAAAAACATTAACTAATCAATTAAAAGTTTAAAAAAATTATTTGATTAAATATGTCTTTAATAATAATTTATATGTATATATAAACAAATTTAAAAAATAAAAAAATTTGAAAATTTTGAAAACAAATTAAAAAACATTTTAAAAAAATTAAAGAAAAAAAAATGGACAAGCCAGTCTGACCCGACCCGCTAGCCTGTCTATACAAGACGGGTTGTGATTATTGACCCGTTTCTTATTCACGGGCCAGCCCAGCCCGACCAGTTTTTGAAGTGCCACATACAGGCTCAGGCAAAAACGGTCTAGGAGATTGCAAAAGTTGAGAGTGGGTATAGTATTGATTAAGCATGCAATAAAGTTCGTTAATTATAGTTTAGGTAGTGGTTATATTTAATGAATGTAGTTGAAGGGTCATGTCCAAAGGCCTATAAAAGGACCATGTCGTGCTTCATTGCAAAACACCACAAATTTTAATATAGAAAGTGTTTATCTAGATAGACTTATTTGTTAACGATGGGATTATGGATGAGAAACAGAGCAAAAGCATAACTGGGCAAACAAAACAAGAGTGAAAATCAATTCTTTAACAATTCAAAACTCAATAAACAAATAGATCCGGAGTCAAAACAACATAAAGCAAGAAGGGTGTCAGTGAAAAGCCAACACGGCAAGTGAACCGGTCGCACATAACAAGTAAAATGTATTTTATCGTTCTCTCCCAAGGGACTTGCAATTCATGACTCTCGCAATTCATGACTCAATTAGACACAAAGTTCACACAAACACAATGGAAACTTTTTTTTGTATTTTTATCAAACAGTTCATGTGCAACAAGAAATTAACATAGTGCATTTACAATTTGTCAAGATTAGACTTCAACCACTTAATTCTCATGCATCCTAAATTATCTCAATTCCATATTCATAATAAAATCAATTCACAAGAATACTCAAATCCTATTCCTAGAGCCTTTGAGCCTATGATCACTCATCAACTTTCAATCCCTTGAATCCTCAACAAGTGAAATCATGCATTAGTTTCAATAATCTAAAATTACTAATGAACCAAGTTCTATTCCTAGATACAAGCATCCATCAGGTATTTAATTTCACGTCTAGATTCTAAAGATGTTTTCCAACACCTCAAGAATCACAAATCAAACATTGAGCATGGAAATCAAATACTAACTTGAATTGGAAAAGCGTATATATATATATATATATACGCTTTTATTCAATGTTTTACATCTAATGTCAACAAATAGAAATTGCTCTCCATGGTGGAGAACCTAGAGTTTTACAAAATTGAAGAATAAAGAAGAAATTAGAACCATAAAGTAGAAACAATTCTTCTCCACAGGTTCCTAAATACTGCTTCATGCTCCAATTGCGCCTCCCATTCGCATCTTCGTCTCCAATTTTGTAGTCCATCATCCTTTCCAACCCAAAAGGGGTAAAACCTCCATGGATGAAGAAGGAAACCCAAAAATGAGAAGGGAGAGTTTTCCAACAACCCTAATAGCTTCCAATAGCTTCTCTCAAGCACCCAAGGTGTTTCTATTCGTGAAAATGAGGAATCTCTAAAAACTCTCGTAGAAACATGATTAAATAACCATATTTGCGTATTGGAGTCAATATTCTCGCCCAACAGCTTCATTTTAGCGAGACCTAAAATCAACGTTCTCAGACATGTAATGTGACGATAAAAAAAATCTAATTATTTATTTATTATTATTTTCTACAATATACTTATAAAATTTAAAGGCAAAATTATATAATGATATCTAATTATACTTAAAATATTCTCTCTCTCTCTCTCTCTCACACACACACACACACACACATATATATATATATATATATATATATATATATATATATATATATATATATATGTATGTATTTATAATACTGTATGCATCTTATATCCACACAATTTAGTACATCCTATATTTCTTACACTAGAAAAGGAAGAAGTGTTATTTATTTACAGTTTCCCCCTCATATACTGATTTTCAAACAGGTGGAGGAAAAAGGATATGGATAGGATTCACTTGGACTGTTGGGGGTAAATAGAAGGTAACTCCTATTTGTCCTTCGATGACAATTCGATGACAATCAGCGTGTTTGGAGCAGAGAGAAAAGTAATAGTAGAGTTTCCCATTCCCTGAAATGTTACAGAATTATTCACTACATTGGTTTGCCATGCATTCCCCAGGAAAACAACCACAATGTCGATGAAGAAGGGATCATGCATGTTTGGAACGACCATGTATGATAAGGTTATAAAATTTGGTTTTTTACACACAATCATAAAATAGGGAAGTGAGACAAACATCACATAAAAAAATATACAACATATCATAATAAGATAAACTAAAATGGAAATTCTCCCAAATCCATAAAACTGGATTTTATCATACTTTATAAAGATATTGATTAATTTGTAGTGACTAGTCAAGATAAATGTGCTCATGACCAACAAAATAACTCAAGAACATCTCATCTTGAGTAATACTAACTCGTTTAAATCCCCAAGGTTATACCTCCAACTACAATAATCAAATCTTTATTTATCATAAATTTTATTTCAATATTAAACCATATAATTATATAAATAAATAAATAGGATCAATGAATAATTAAAATAAATATAAATAAATAAAAAGGACCAGTACGTAACTGAAGATAAATATAAATAAGTAAATGAGAATAAATAAGACCAGTGCACAACTGAAGATGAATATAAATAAATAAGTAGGAATGAGAACTAAATATAAATTAGAATGAGGTTAGGGACACCTCACTTAAAGGTAAATATAAAAATAATTATGAGGAGATAAGAAAAATAAAAGTCAAAAGAGAAAATGATAAATGTCTCTTTCCCTTACCTTAGAGATGGAAAAAGGTCTGAATAAATGCACGATTCAACTCTTATTTCTCCTTTGAGTCTCATTGTTACATTTCCCTCTTTCTAATGTGCTTCTCTAACTCTCAAATCTCTTTTTTTTTTCTCCTTTCTTTTCCTCGTATGGCTTTAACTGCACTATCCTCTTTATATAGAGGCTTTGAAGATTCAATCATTAAATTCATCCAATCTTATCTTAGATTTTGCAGTACAGGAATAAGAATCTTATTAATTGAAATTCTATCTGTTACTGAAGGTTGTCCTGCATCATTTACTTTAAGAGATAAACTTGTATTATATATCTATATATATTTTAAAACGTAACGTAATCTATTATATAATGTTTATGACATTATGATATTAATATATATATATATATATATATATATATATATATATATATATATACACACGTTTAAATATTATACATATATATTATGATATTTTATAGTTATTTTATATTATTATGATTATTGTTATTTAATTTAATTATTAACTAACTAACTATATATATATATATATATATATATATATATATATATATATATTATACGTGTAACACCCCATTTAATTAAGTACGTAAAATTAAAGGAATGTTACGGGAAAGATAACATAAAAGCGCGGTCTGGGAGTTTTAAACTCAACTCCATACAACCCATGGCATACCACGATGCCCAAAAGAAACCAGAGGAAAAGTTAACCAGAGTACATAAATCTAAGGACGAACAGATACATGGGTCGTAAGCCTAAATAAACTCATACAGACATGTAAACTAGTCCACACGAACTATGCAACGGAATCTCCATCTCTTTGCTAACCTCTGGAACCTAGCCCATCTGCTCCCATCAATCAAATTGATGATCATCGCAACAGAAAAAAGCCACACCACATAACATACAACAAACAACAGAAAGGGTAAGCTAGAGCCACTCAACATTTATATCATATAGTTAAATATACCTTCCCATCCAATATTAATATAACACCCAAGCATGTTAAGACTTTTCAATCAATACACTACGACTTGACTCGACTCATCCGGATACGTATAACCTGGTTGGACTCAGCGGATGCTTGCACTTGTGGTGGATACCTCTGCTCGACCCCGAGCTGCTCGACCCCGAGCTATGTGTTATAAGTGTTACAATGAATCGAATTTCCCTCACCACAAGGTTAGCCCTTACTGAATTTTAGGCCTCCTGCTACTCTCACCACAGGAGTCAGTCCGCTCTAAGTGAGACTAACTGGCTCCTTAGAGTGTCAGGATGCAACCTTAACTTGAATCCTTACCTAGTTATACAGATGGGGCACCACCATGAACACCCACTAACAGGGACCATGGGATTACGTCCCGACCACTGAAGCGCGTCCCTGAAAGTCTCACCTAGAGACCCCAAGGAATTATGCACTGACACAGATCAACCACATTCACATAGCCAAAATAATAATTACCACACGTAGACATACATCACTCGTACCAACCTTTGAAGCCAACGCCTTTCATAATTCAGGCCTATCTCATTCCAACACATCATAGTTTATCCATGTACCAAGGAACTCCAACTCATGTCGTTATCATGTCTCTTTCATACCAAACATTTCCTTACAATCTCATGCGAAACTCATGTCAAACCATTATCCATAGTTCATGACTTTCATTACTCTATCATACTCATTCATATCAAACCTTTAGCACAATACCCAAAACCAAGCAAGTATTATCCATACAAAATCAAGAAAAACATCCCACCTTGCACTGTCTCGCCCAGCACCTCGCTCAGGCTAGAGGGTCTCGCCCAGACGAGGTCCCCATTCGCCTAGCGAGGGCTCGAGAAGGGAGCAGAAGCACTCGCGGGATCTCGCTTAGGCGAGATCCCTCTCGCCTGGGCGAGATGCTCGGTCGCTCAAAAAAACACAGTGGGTCGCCTAGGCGACCATTCATGGAGAAAAGGCTTAGGCGAGCCTCTGTTAATCTCGCCTAGGCGAGACTAGCTCGCTTGGGCGAGTTTATCAGTGCCCGCCACTGTTTTCACCTGCAACAGATGCGAATACATATCACAAGCAACAAATCAACTCACATTATACACTCACAGTCACTTATATGCACGATGATCACGAAATAACATCAAAACAACCATTTTTATACCGAACAATAGGGTTCTAGCTTCCCTTACCTGGGAATAAGCTAGCAAAAGACCTGACACGAGCTTGACCCTAAACAGCGGAACACAGTCCTCAAGAGGCGACTCCTAGAGCTGGAAACCATGACCAATAGCGGAAACATTAGTTACTTAGGGTAACAGTGGGGGAAAACAGACGCAAACAGAAGAAGCACTTACGTAGTAAGGGAAATGGGTTCGAACTGGCGTGCTCACGATGGTCCCCAAACCCTAGCAGTGGTAGAAGACGACTGCGGCTCTAATGCAAGGATAACAATTTCTGAAAATGCGAAGAAGTGCAATGTTTAGGGCAAAACTAGTGACTTTATCTGTTGGGCCGGCCTTAGGCCCACTTACAAGGGCAGCCCACTAACTTTAGGGCAGAAAATAAAAAGGGGGCCTCACAATACGCATAATCATTGATATATATACATGAAATTTATATATTTTTATAACTAAAAAAATTATTATAATTATTTAACCAATTTTTTTTATCCTATAAATTTTTATAATCTTTATATTTATATATACATAATTTATTCAATTAGATACAACATACATAAAAAGCAATGTAATATAATTATTTTTAGATGTTAGCATATTAAAAATATTGTGGTATAAATTTTGAGATGTTACATGGGCAAGCCTTATTTTCGTCCAGCGAGTCAGCCTGGCGCCCAATGGTCGTTTTTTGACCTTCCCAAGGTGGTCCAAGGCAGTATATACTTATAGGTGAGTTCTTTCTGTATGTTTGCAGTGTTGGGCTTGATTTCGGTGTCCCCTACATGGATATTTGTCTAAAAAACAATCTTTCTTGCCCAATCATGCTTCCTTGAGTTTCAGCTTGTTTTCTTCCACCAGAATTGCTTCCTATTATTTTATTTCACATACTCATAATAGAGATTAAAAAAGCATAAAATAACTAAAATACAAAACAATGCAAAAATAACATAAACTTAAAAATTAAACAAGATAAAAGATATGAAAAAATTGATTTTATTCACGAAATTTCACATAGTAGAAAACAACGTTATCAAAGGGTTTAAAAGATAGAGCTGAAGACGGAAGTCTTAAAAGCCCTCGTGAAGGAAGACCCGTATATGTATATATTTTGCTACGTATATGTGATTAGCACACTGAATACGGGTTAGACCTAAAGTTCCATTATAATACATTACTATTACTTTAAACATCAATAACAATAATAAAAGATTTTTTTTTGTTCACATTTCATAATACCCATTTTATCTTTAATTATTTAAAAATTAATTATTTTTTAAATAATTTATTTTTAATCAGTTTTTTACAAATATTTTTTGTCTTAAATTATTATTTAAATTTTCTTTTTACATCTTTTTTTTTTTTAATTTTATATTTAATAATTATTTTAAAAATTTTATATATATATATATATATATATATATATATATATATATTATTAATCTTAACTTAAATTTTTTAAAAATTAAAAAATACGAATAGACAGACGCGATCTGTGTTCGCTAGTATTCGCTAATGAGAATGATGGGAATTACTTTTTCAGGATATTAATGAGTTTTGAGCGGAAAAAATATTGAAGTTTCATAAGAGAAAAAGAGAACAATTTTTAGATCTTTTTAGTGTTTCCGATGATTGAACTGAAAATCTAGAAAGGGTAACGTCAGAGAAGATAAAAAAAATTGTATCTATGTTTAGTAAGTGTGTTTGAAACTATGATTTTTTAAAAACCCTTTGAAAAGAAACCTTCCATGCACAATGGTAGACAGAGATTGTTGGGAATTTTTTTTTTTAAATCATTGACTATTCTACTTGTTTTTTCCTTAATTTTTTCTTATTAATCATCTAACTGATTTGCAGGCTTTTTCTATATTGTTTTCTTTGTTTATATGGTAGACGGTGTAAATGAGTTTGCGTTATGAATTATTCCAAATGTAGATATATCTTTTTAATAAATACATGTCTAACATTTCATATTTTTTATGTATTTATTGTAACCTATCAACATATTAATTCTGTATGGATGAATGAATGAATTAATATACACTCTCAAAATTAAATTATACAGTTTAATTCAATTCTCATATGTTTTGAATAAATATACTTTTTTTCATTCACCAATAAACAAATACGTATTTGACATGTTTTTTATTAAATATATAAATTGTGACAAAAAAACTACCAAGATATATAATTTATATTAGAAAGAACTACTTTATTTAGTGGATAAAGCTCTGGCAACATACTTGCCATGTTTACTATTATTGATAAATCATAATTCAAAATTTAGAAATTGAGATTCTCATCGCTATATAAATTAATTTTTTTTTTCTTTGTAAGAGAAAATTATTTATTTATTTCTGATGTGATTGATTTCCTAATTTTCTACCTTGTAATGTAAGTTAGAAAAATGAGAAAACAACAAACATCCAAGTCAACATTGATGAATACATACACATGATATCGACGGTTTCATGAATGAATTAATATATACTCCTAAAATTAAATTAAATTAAATTAAATTAAATTCTTTTGTGTTTTAAATAAATATATTTTTTATCCACCAATAAATAAAGAAGGTTCCACATAATTTTTATTAAATAAGTAAATCTAGATAAAAATTAAAAACGATATATAAATATATATCATAAGAAGAAAAATTATATTTAATGATGCTCCGGAGACGTGCTAAATGTGTCGCGTTCACTTAGAATTCAAAATTTAGAAATTAAAACTCTGATTCTCATTACAATTCAACTTTAACAATATTTTCTCGTTTTTTAAGTCAAATTTATTTAGTTCTGATGTGATTGATTTACATAATTTTTCACCTTGTAAATAGGAAAATTATTTTTGACAATTTGTTTTTTAATAAATTTGGCAAAATTTTTATAAATAATTTTTTTATTTTTTAATTAAAATAAACTAATAAAATTATTATTATTTTTATCTAAACAGGTAATTTGTCAAAAAATTTTAAAAAAACTTTATTAAATTATTATTTTTCTAATAAATATGTTAGAAAATTAAGAAAAGACTAAGTCAATTTTACCGGTCATAAAACGTGCTTTTTTTGGCATGGACGGATTATCATAGTGATAGAGAGTGGTTTTGACCCCTAATTTTTAATATTTATATAATTTAATATATAATTTTATTTTTTGTTTTAATATATTTTATATATTTCACATTCTAAAATATTTATATGTCTATATAAAAATATTGATATCTTACGATATTTGAGGAAGATCTGTTACTCTCCTTTGGATAAATAGAGTTTAGAGAGAATGTGTGGATGAATTCATAATGATCGTAATGGATTGAGTGGATAAATTTGTTATATTTTTTTTCAAGAGATTTGAATAAGAAAATGAGTGAATTTGAGATGAAACTCGTTTAATTTAATTGATATGATAAATATATTTTAATATATTAAAATATAAAATTATTATTTTGTTAATAAAAATTGATATATTATTGTTATTATTTATTATGCATAAATTATATAAATATATATATATATATATATATATATATATATATATATATATATATATATATATTAAACTACTTGTCCTTTTTATCTTTCTTTCTATTGGGTCCGTTTCATCACAATCTCTTTTAATCTACAAATTTAAATTTAAAATTTAGAAATGTCAACTATTTCAAATAATTTTATATGATAATTTAGATTGTTTGTTATGAATCAATTTTATGAAAAATATTTGTTTATTTCAAATTTTAGTTACATAAAAATAAATACATAAAAATAAATACATGTATGTAATGTGTATATTATAGATCTAATTAATATAAAAAACTATGTTAAAATATTATGAAAGTAAGTTGAAGCGGTGAACAGTGCTAAAATAATAATAATTTTCCATATCTATGAACTGTGTTTTCTTTTTATTATTTCTTTTATGAGATCAAATTTGAGACTTTCTCTCTTTTACTGGTCTTTAGAAAGCCACCACCCGTCCGTACAATTAAGGATATAAATGAAGGCATGGAGCATTCTAAACATCACAAGTGAAAGAAAAAAAGAACTGAATCATTCGCATTATACTACTCTTCTTTACTCTGCTGCTCCCTGTTAGAATTATCTGATATGAAAAAGACTTCAATGAGTGCTTATTTTCCGAAAATATTTTATATTGTTCTCTTGCTTTCTTTGCTTGCCTCAGGAAGTACTGTTACATTGAAAAACTCGAGTGAAAGTGGTGAAGCAAAGTGCATAGAGAGGGAGAGCCAAGCACTCCTCAGCTTCAAAGATAGCCTCATAGATGTCTATGGCATGCTCTCCACTTGGACCAATAATACAGATTGCTGCAAATGGAAACGCATTCTCTGCAACCATCAAACAGGTCATGTACAACTACTTGATCTTCATGGAGACATCGACTACAACATACAGTATTTGAGAGGTGCAATCAATGTCACTTCATTGATCCACTTGCAATATATTCAACATCTAGATCTCAGCCATAATGATTTTGAATGGATTCACATCCCAGACTTCATGGGCTTCACCAACTTAAGATATCTCAGTCTCTCCAATTGTTTCTTTGCGGGGAGGATTCCTTCCGAACTTGGTGATCTTTCACAACTACGCTATCTAAATCTTAGGGACAATTATCTTTGGGGAGAAATTCCTGTTCAGATTGGGAATCTCAAACTGTTACAGTATCTCGATCTTGGAGGATATTATCTTTCCGGAAAAATCCCATCTCAAATTGGGAATCTCAAAAAGCTACAATATCTCAGTATTGGATGTAATTATGGAGAGATTACGTCCTCCAATTCTCTTTCCGGAGCAATCCCTTTTCAAGTTGGGAATCTTTCGTTGTTGCATACTCTTCGGCTAGGTGGCAATTTTGATATAAAAGCTAAGGATGCACAGTGGCTGTCTTCTCTCCATTCCTTAACCGTACTTGAACTCACTTCATTACATAATCTTGGCTCCTCTCGCCAGTGGCTACAAACTATTAGTAAGATCATTCCTAACTTAACAGAGTTGAGGCTAGCTGAGTGTAATCTTCTAGATGTTCATATTCAATCTTTGTTTCATTCTCGTTCTTCCAACAATTCCATTTCTCTTACCATCCTTGATCTCTCTTCTAATATGTTGACCTCATCAACACTTCAACTCTTGTTTAACTTTGGCCTTCATCTTCAAGAGCTTTATCTACCTCATAATAGTATCTCTTTGTCACCTTCTCTGTGTCCAAATTTTCCATCTCTTAAGATCCTTGACCTCTCTTATAGTAATCTAGCATCATCAATGTCTCTAGGTAATTCTAATATCAGCTCCAAACTCCAAGAGCTTCATCTACGAAGCAGCAGTCTGATAGATAGAAATTTCCTTATTTCATCCACTTCCACAACGAATTCTTTGTCCTCTCTTCTCCACATTGACCTCTCAAACAACTTGTTAAGATTGTACTCTATATTTCTCTGGCTTTCTAATGTCACTACCAATCTTCGTACCCTTCACCTTGATTATAATTTCTTGGAAGGTTCCATTCCAGATGAATTTGGGAAATCGATGAACTCTCTTGAATATCTTTATATCTCTAATAACAAACTACAAGGAAAGGTTCCATCATTCTTTGGGAGCATGTGCAGGTTACAGGGATTAAACCTCTCAAATAACAAGTTGAATGGTGAATTTCCGAGCTTCATTCAAAATTCTTCATGGTGCAGTAGACACATATTTAGGGAATTGGACCTATCTTATAACCAACTTACTGGCAAGATACCTGAGAGCATAAAACTACTATCTGGGTTAGAGGTTTTATCGTTAGAGGGGAATTCTTTAGAAGGTGATGTCACTGAATCTCATCTTTCTAACTTTTCCAAATTATATGTCTTATCATTGTCATACAATTCGTTGTCTCTAAAATTTGTCTCTACTTGGATTCCCCCTTTTCAATTAACTTACTTGGCTTTAGCTTCTTGCAAGCTAGGTAAGACTTTTCCTAGCTGGCTCCAAACTCAAAATTCGTTAATGGTTCTCGATATATCTGATAGTAGCATAAGTGAATATGTGCCAGAATGGTTTTGGAATAAGTTGCAAACTATGTACGTGTTGAATATGGCTCAAAATAATCTCATTGGTTCAATCCCTAACATTCAATTGAAGCTTCCTTTCAGACCATCTATAATTTTAAATTCAAACAAATTTGAGGGAAAAGTTCCATTATTTTTGTTACAAGCTTCCGAGTTGTTACTCTCTCAAAATAAATTTTCAGATTTCTTATGTGAAAACGTCACAGCTGCAAACTTGGCCACTTTAGATTTATCATATAACCAAATAAAGGGGCAACTTCCAGATTGTTGGAAATCTGTAGACCAATTATTGTTTCTTGATTTAAGCAGCAATGAATTGACTGGAAACATTCCTATATCCATGGGCACCCTTGTTAAATTGGAAAGTTTGGTTTTACGAAACAATTGTTTAATGGGTGAATTGCCTTCCTCTTTGAAGAATTGCAACAATCTAATTATGCTGGATGTGAGCGAGAATATGTTGTCCGGTCCAATACCATCATGGGTTGGAGAAAGCATGCAGCAATTGATAATCTTGATCATGCGAGGGAATCACTTTTCTGGAAATCCTCCCCGTTCTCTATGTTATTTGAAGCGTATTCAATTGTTTGATCTTTCAAGGAATAACTTATCAGGAGGAATTCCGACTTGTTTAAACAATTTTACTGCATTGTCTGGAAACATCAACAAAACTGAAACTGAGAATCGTGTGCATTGATACAACAGTACTTACTATGAAATTTATAGTATTTCCAGTGGTAGTTATGCGCTTCACATAACATGGATGTGGAAAGGAATGGAACGCAACTTCAAACATCCCGAATTGACTCTTCGTAGCATTGATCTCTCATGTAACAATTTAACAGGCACAATGCCAAGAGAGATTACATATATGCTCGGGTTAGTTTCTTTGAATTTATCAAGAAACAATTTGAGTGGAGAAATTCCTTCCGAGATAGGAAATTTATGTTCACTTGAATCCCTTGACTTATCAAGAAATCAATTTCATGGGAGAATTCCTTCTTCTATTTCTCAAATGGATTTTCTCACAACATTAGACTTGTCACACAACTCTCTTTCTGGAAGAATCCCATTGGGAAGACACTTGGATACATTTGATGGCTCTTGTTTTGAAGGAAATATTGATCTTTGTGGTGAACAACTTAACAAGCGTTGTGTTGGAGATCAAACATCAGTAAAGCCTGAAGAAGCAACAATCCATGGAGAAGATTCTGTTTTCTATGAAGCATTATACATGAGTTTGGGGATAGGATTTTTCACAGGCTTTTGGGGCTTATTAGGACCATTCCTACTTTGGCAACCATGGAGAATTGCTTACTTGAGATTCTTGAACAGACTCATAGATTATCTACTTGTAATGGTTGAACTGAAGATAGCAAAGTGTCAAAGGTGGCTCACAGACTAAGAGGTACATAATTCTATAACTTCTTTCTTTGAATTTTATAGTATTTATTTCTCTCCATGAGTTAAGTAAATCGTTAACTAGTGTTAATATTGAAATGTAGAATGCCTTTCTAAAAATGAATGTACATGTTCGCTTACCATGAATGTAGTTGTTAGAATTTACTAATTTAGTTGTTTATCCTTGCTAATAGTATATTTAAAAGTACTTCCATTGGTTCATGTCTCTTACTTGTATGTCTCTTTCTCTCAGCCACACATTGGATTTCATCAATTAAATTAGACATTGATTATATCCTATTCTTCTATTCATGGCTTTACTAATGGTAGTCCCTTTTCCATGAAAGAAATGTTTTTGTTAGTGTAAATAAATTATAGATAGTATGCTCTGTTTTTAGAATTTTTCATGTTTTCAGATGAATTATGCTTACTCCATTTTAAAATGCTAAAATGTTATACACTTTTCTGTACTCTAATGAGTTTTTATATTTTCGTTTTCCTTTAGTTTATCACTAAGACTTCAATTTTTTTTTCTCATCATTACTAATTCTATTATATGAATTTTAGCACAGAATTTGCAGTTTGAATCGATTTTCTTGGAGACACCGTTCTGAGATGAAAGCATTATAGATTGTTGGAGTGCAAGATTTGAAGGTTGAAGTTTGTAATGTAAAATATGACAAGTTCTATTTTAAAGTAAAGACTTGAAAAATCACTCTTTGATGATTAAGGATTTGGTCGTTGTAATTGTATAATCTATTTGTAATTTTATTCTTAAGTCAATACTATGAATATCTAAAATGTGAAGCTTTTGCGGGTTGGGCAGCCCGTTCAAAGTGGGATGGATCCTGTCGGCGTCAATTCAGTATGGCCCAACATGGTCTGTTGGTCCATTTTTTAATTAAAATATTAATAAAAAAGAATTTAAAAGATTAATTTTTCTATATTATATTTTTTAAAAGTGTAAATATATAATAGTATTTAATTTAAATCTTTATCACTTATAAATTAAGTTTCAATTATTAGCTATAATTGAGTAATTTAACATGTAAATGCAATAACTATTTTAATTTATCTAACTAAATACATTAACCAATCAATTAAAAGTTTAGAAAATTTTTACATGATTATATATACTTTTAATAATCATTTATATGTATATATAAAAAATTCTGAAAATAAAATATTTAAAAATTTATAACAAATTTAAAAAGAAAAAAAGAAAAAGGGTCACGGATCGGCCTGACCCGTTAACTCTTTGTATGTCAAACAGATTGTCAATAGTGACCCGTTTTTGTTTGACGGATTAGTCCGGCCCGATCTGTTTTTGACAGACAAACGACGGATTAGACCAAAATAGGCCAAGTTGACCCAAATTTTCACATGTAATAATTTGTACTTTAACATCCATTGACTACATATATAGAAATTGAATATATACATGCATAGTGCCATTTACATGTAACCTCTTGTCATAATGTTATTTTACATTAAAATTAGAATTTTGAAATAAGAAAATTTCTACTACTATTATTACCTCATTTACACTATCACGTATAGGTCATTCCCTAATTGTCTTTGCCTTATCTTCATTAGCCATGGTAAATAAATCCATCGTGGGTATTATTTGAACCTATCTTCATTTTGACGGGAGAATTTCCTTATTGACTGGATATGGGTATGAGAAATATTTGAATTTTTCAATTGGGTATGAGGATGAGGATGCGGATGTACATATCCGCCCCATCCCTATCCCTATTCCTGCAATAATACATATCCTCACCATATCTCCGTCCCCGCTTAAATTATTAAAATACTCATAGTTTATTAATTAACCTTATATACATATATATATATATATATATATATATATATATATATATATTGTACTTGTCTAGGAATAGCATTTCGTCATTATACCGAGGCATCGAGAAAGTAACTTTAGTATGGGATGAGGTGATGGTTAGAGGGGTTCGGTATAAAGGCGAGATGACGAATACATGAGGAGATAGGTGCGAGTCCGAGGAGTTTGTAGGAAATTGAGAGATAATCAGTGTCTGATATTTGGGGGATTTGATTTTTAGAATATTTAGGAGGTTATTTTTTAAATATATTGAGTGGTTTTTAGGGGGAGGTTTTTGTTATTATTTTGAGAGATATTTTAGGGAAAAAGATAATTTTATTTTGTTATGTATTATCTACAAAATCCAATATTTGTAACTCATTATTCTATAAATACAAATTTTGATCTCATGGTCAAGGGACATATTATTTGTTACCTAAGCAAGTCTTAAGCTAGGGTTAAAAATATTTCTTTCTTTTTGTTTTTGGTTAAGAATTATCTGGCAGTTTTCTTGACCAGAACATATATATATATATATATATATATATATATATATATATATATATATATATATATATATATATATATATATACATATATATATATATATATATATGTATATATATATATATATATGTATGTATATATATATATATACACACACATACACACTAAACACTTTTTATTTTTTATCTCTTCTAATTATTTGACATGTTATGAAATTCATTCACTCCAAGATATTTTTCCTCTTATTAGTTCATTTTACAAAAATAGAAGTTAGAGAAGTCTAAGTACTTGAGAACTTTTTGTGGAAAAGCTTTGAAAGTTTTGAAAAACCTCGTGCAAGTAGAGCGATGACTTTCATCAAGTAGGTTCTTGTGTGATTGAGTATTGTTATTGTTGCTAAGAAAAGTTGTTCATCCTTTGTGTGATTCAAATGAGGTGTTTATTCCTCGTGGATTCAAGAAAAGTGTTTCTTCATCTTTTGTGTGATTCAAGAGAGGTAACTTCATCCTTTGTGGAACTCAAAAGAGGTGTTCGTCCCTTGTGGATTTAAAGGGAGGTGTTTTCTATCCTAAACTGCTCTTACTCATATTTGTAATCTCAGTTTATTTTTAGTGTTTAGATAATCCATCCTTAGAAAGATTAACAATTGGACGTAGAGTCTTTTGATCTAAATCAGTATAAAATATCTTATGTCGATCTTCTCTTTCCATGCTTTCTTTGTTAATTTACAGTTACATTAAAGGAAATAATTTTTAATTGAAACAATAAAATTTGGGAAGATTTTAAAGCATTAAATTTTATTAATTAAACTAATTCACCCACTCTTGGTTTTTGTTCACACACGAACATTGTGCTACACGATTATAACATTTTCAACTTGTCTTAAATCTGGGGTGATTTTGAGATTTGCGATAAGTTCTAAAGGAGTAAGTGTGGATGGAGATTAGGGATGACATTGAGGCAAGATGGGGATGAGTTTCACTATCTCATCCTCATCCCCAGAGAAAAAAATGCATCCCTATCCCCATACCAACTACAACGGGTATCAAATTTTGTCTCATCCCCATCCCCACCGAGTAACGGGTGAGTACTCGTACTCGTACCCTTACTTGCTATTTTATTGTTACAATATCAATTAAATAATTTTTATAAAACAATAAAAAATTACATAAATGAAACAAAATTTTAGCAAATACTCAATATTAAAAGGAGATAATTATTGTTTCTTCAGTATCAAATATTTAGAAATAAATTATAATTGTATACATTTTAAATTAAAATGCCAAATAAAATTTTATAAGAGTCAAACCATTTATTAAATTTGTAAACGTCAATGCTACCTAGTTGATAAAAAATTAAGATATTTTTAAAAAATATGATAGGAAAAAAATATTTAAATTAAAAATATTTTAAATGTATGTTTACTTGAACTTTTTAACTCTAATGAAATCTTCTTTTTTACACTAAAAAAATTATAATGCATTACTTGATTAAAATCATACAAAGAACAAAGATTAACTACCACAAAAATGACTTTTGACGTCAGCTTTTTTTTACTTTTGAGGTTTGAGTAAACTCCGACATCATATCAGAAGATGTCAATTTCACGTTAGTGTCGAAACCCGACATTCAAAAACATCTATCACCATAACAATACTTTATTCATAATAGTGACTATTTTAGTAATCAATAATTTTTTTATTTTTTAAATTGGTATCTAAATTGGTCACTACAGTGACTAACAACTTTTTGTCATTATAGTGACTAACAACTTTTGGTCACTAGAATTTGTTGTTAATGAAGCATTTTCTTGTAGTGTAATTAATTAAAGACTAATTTAGAAATTTATTCCTTTGGTAACCAAAATCTTGTTAGCTAATGTTTAGTGACTAATTTATAAACTAATTCCTGTAGTAGTCAAAACCTCAGTAGCTAAATTTGAAAAATCAATTTAGAGACAAATTATTATTTTTTATTCATAATAGTGACAATTTTAGTAACCAATAATTTTTATTTTATAAATTGGTCACTAAAGTGACTAACAATTTTTGGTCACTAAATTGATTGTTAATTAAAAGTGTTCTTGTAGTGTGTGTTTAATGTAAGTTGTCTTAATCTATGATAGAATGTTTGGTTGAAATCACATTTGGTAAACTAGTCTATCTTAATAAACAAAAAGTGAAATAAAAATATGTTAAAATGTTTACTATAATATTTTAACTTGTTATGATAGTTTGATTGTCAAAGTGACGATCTCAGGTTAGTTTTTTAGTGTATTAAAATTAGTTTTAACGGAAAATGTTCTTAGTTTCTAGAACATATACAATGAATATTTTAACTTGTTAATATTACCGATCAACTGATTTCACTGATTAAGTGAAACCAATTGTTACATCAAATTGGTTGAATGTATCATATAATAAAGCTACATATAAACAATTTAGTTGCATGAAGAGCCGAAGTGAGTGTGATAATGAGGTGGTAGCAAGATCAAACATTCTTGAGGAGATTTTGAGTAGAATAGCATAGATGGTCTTCGTCTAAGAATTTGTGGGAGTTCTAAGTCAATCATTGCTCAAGTTGTTTTGTTCTTTAACCATGTCTTGTAATTTTCTTGCTTTTTTGGTAGGGTTCAAGAGTTACGCAATAGGGTTTTCGCATTGTCTTATACGCTTCTTGTAGGATTCAAGAAGTATTAACGTATTGTGTTGAGAATTTTGTATCTTGTACTGTTTTGTCGATCAGTGGAACCAAGCCTTTGTTGAATTCTTATGTATCTATATATTGATACTATGAAATAGTTAATAAAGTCTTATTTTTAATAGTTGTGTTCTTTTTATCAAAAAAAATATTAAATAAAGATAATTTGGTTGTCCCAAACTATTCACAAGGTAATATATACAAAAAGAAAAATAAAAAAATATAATATAACTCTTCTGTTTGAAAAATATTCTTGTCATAATATTGAACAACAACCTCGTCCAAGACTAAATTTACATTACAATTCATATCAACATTTCCAATAACATATATCCAGAAACTATAGTTGCATCTACGTATTTGAATACAGGATGATGCTTATTTTTTTCATCTCTCTAATTTGCATTGATCATTCAAAGTTTGTAACCTTCGTTTAAGCTTCTAAAAGATAATCTACGTCAATAAAAAAGAAAAACACACCCAAGGGTGACAAAAAAACCACAACATATATATACAAAACAAAAACACCTATTGGTGACATTTATCAATTATACTTTTCAACATGAAGAACAAAAGAGTTTAAGGTGTTTAATTCTTTGTAAAGATAGTTTTTATTCGAGTTTTTGTAATATATTTTATAATATAAAATTAGATAAACAATGATTTCATTTAGGAATGATTATAATATATTCGAACTTATCTTAATAGTTTTAGTTAATCAATTTTATAAAAATGGCACATTTATTTAATATATTATGTAATACTAATAGAGTTTCATTTAAATACACTAATAAAATAACTATGGATGTTCACTATTATTAAATTGTATCGTGGGTGTCATTTTGAATAGGAAAATTATGCTATAACTCCCATTTTCTGATTTTTATCCTTTACTCTCAAATATAATTTAAGGTGAGTCATTGATTCTTTTAAAGAAAAAGATAGTAATACATTTATAAATGATCCACACTAATCTATGTCCTAAAAAATGAAATAAAAAAAATAGAAGTCATATTATCATTATCATTTTCAATAATTAAAGATCTTAGTGGCAAGAAAATTAAACCCATTTTAATAAACTGTTGATATTCCATTAATAAAAAATGGAATAGTTGCGTTCTTGCACCATTGTTTTTCATTCTCCCCACTTTCTTTACAACTCCTATTTTGCTAGAGAGGGCTCCATCTCCTAATTTATTCTCCCACTTTCATTCTTGTGTTTTTTCTTGTTTTCACATTTATTTTGGTGTTCTTCAATTGTTGCGACATTCCACTAGCCACAACAACCCTTTCACCAAGCTCCTCAAAACTAGTTCAAGCTCCATAAATCCTTGGCACAGAGAAAATATTTCATCAACTCACTCCAATAATCATAATGTAGACCATCAAAGTGAAAATTTTGTCTTAAATCTTTTTGGCACTCACCTTTGTGTTGTATTCTCTTTTCTCTTAACTAAATTGCAACTTTTATATATATATATATATATATATATATATATATATATATATATATATATATATATATATATATATATCAGGTCTAGTTAAAAGTATCAGCTTATAATTATAAAAATATATAAAACTTGTAAATTGATTGATATTTTATTGTACAGAAATAGTTGTTATATAACCTTTATAGAACATATATTACAAATACCTCTTGATCTCCCCTAGTTTATTTATATCAGTAGTAACACGTTATCATTTACTTTATTACCTCAAAAACCTCTTCAATGCAAAAGATAGACACATAATATTGATATAAATCAAACATTTTTGCACGATCAATGTGATTCCGCAGATTGGAAATGAGACCAGTACTCTTTCACAAGTTGCTTGAACAGCGATCCTTCTTTCGTCATCAACCTCGTTGGTTCATCATACTCCACCAACCTTCCTGTATATTGCAAAAATTTCAAACTTAATTGACACCACGTATTTATATGCTTCGTTTTCTCTGTAACTGAGTCATAAAGGCCAAGTTAGAAAACCAAGTATATCCAAATTACCATCACTGATTGAAAGAACCATAGTGCAATCCATCACAGTTGGTATCCTGTGTGCTACTGTTATCACTGTGCAATCTGCAAACTCAGTCCTGATTGTTTTCTGTAAAATCAAATCAGTTGCATTGTCAATGGAAGCAGTAGCTTCATCCAACACCAATATCCTACTTCTCCTTAAAAGTGCACGCCCCAAACAAAATAATTGCCTTTGTCCCATGCTCCAGTTTGATCCATCTTCAACAACTACATAACAACATTTTTCTAGCTGTTATCACCCAGGAAAAACAAAAAAACAGTTTACATCCACAACTGTGGCTGCAACAACCTCATTTCTGCACAATTTCACACAATAGTATTTATCGTGGCAAAACCCAACTGAAATTTCAAACCTTGATTACCATAATGTTGGCAATGTTATTACCTGGGGAGTTTAGACCCTCAAATTTCTCTTGGACAACTTCTCGTAACTGACATTTCCCAAGAACCTTCATATTGACCAAAAATTAGGCTACATTGGAAAAGTTAAGCACAAAATAAAGAGAATGATTGATTTTACCTCCCATATCTCATGATCAGAGTATTGAGATAAAGGGTCCAAATTATATCTAACAGTCCCATTAAAAAGAGTAGGATCCTGAGGTATAACACCAAAACGTGACCTCAAATCATGAAGGCCAATAGAAGATATGTCTATGCCATCAACTACAATTTTTCCACCTGTTGCCTCCACCAGACGAAATAATGCACTGATAAGAGTGGACTTTCCACTGCCTGTTCTTCCAACAATTCCAATCTTGTGTCCTGCTTCGAATGTGCATGTGATTCCATGAAGTATAAGTGGTCCATCAGGCCTGTATCGTACCTGTTTTTGTATAAACAAGAAAATTACATAAGCATATCATTTCATGTTTGAACATTATGATTCACATTTTAAGTAAGTTCCAATTACCTGCAAGTCATATAGTTCTACTTTACCAGCAACCGGCCAATTTGAAGGAGGTCGATTTCCTTCTATTACTTCTGGGGCCTCACTTGGTACATGCATATACTGATTTAGCCTCTCTACAGAAATTATGTAATTTGCTAGATTGCATTGAAACTGAATACAATATACTATTTGAACATTTAGTGCAAGGCCATAAGAGAGAGCCATGCCAATGAATCCTAGAACAAAAGATATTTAAAATTAATATACTTGCATTAAGAAAGATAATGATACTGTTTGATGATAAAAGAAAAACACCATGAAGATAATTGTAGTGCTAAAATCCATGATCTTTCACATGTAACATGAGAAGTCTCACCAGAGCTGAAAGTCCCTGGTGGAAGTGTAACCATGCATAGTGCTGTGGAGGAAAGAAGTACTGCACTAACTATTTCCAATCTCTGGACCAGCCACTCATTTGAAGCAAAACTATGGAAGAAAGGACTAGCATTGATGTCAATTAGATCAAGACTCTTCTCAAAGAAACGATCTTCTTCTTCAAAGGCTCTTATTGTCACAACTCCAGCATTAGTTTCAGCTACATGATTAGCTACAAAAGACTTTGTTGTGCCATTCATCCGCATCAGTTCTTTTGCAGTGGAAAAATAGTATTTCTAGTTTTAAAAATAAAATACTTTGTTCAGTTTCCAAACATGGATATCTGATATTATACACACTAAAAGATCAATAAAAAGTTACTAAAAGATAAAATAGCTTTCCCAATGCCAGTCAAAATAGAAGACACCATTTTAGTATCACAGTATTTTCCAAAGAAGAATTTACCATTACCTGCAAGCGTATTGCAATGTAAACCATCGGTACAGTGACAAACAAGATTTGCCAAGTGATAATTGCTAAAACTATGAGGTTGCTATAGAAGATTATAGCGCTTCCCACAGTATAAGAAATCATAAAAGGGATATCAATATCCATAATGCTTAGATCTGATGAGACCTGCATAGAAAATTACTATCAAAATACTATTACAATTCATGGCATGGAAAGAAATAATTTAAATACATACCCTACTAAGTATTCTTCCCAATGGTGTAGAGTCATAAAAGGACATCGGTGCACGAAAAAGGGAGTTCATTAACTGTAAAAATAAATACTTTGATGATTGCATGCCCAAGGCAACTAGAAGTAGAGATCTTATCAGCAAGAAAACAGTAGAAAGAGCCCCAATCATGAAGTAAACAACAATCAACCGCAATGTGCTAACTTGGTTACTGTCAACATTAGCAGCCATCCATGAGTTCTGCAGTATCTGGCAAATGATAAACAAGAGGTGAGAAAGAGAATTCACAAAGAAGTATATATAGCCTTTCATCTGATTCAGATACTGAAAGTAAGGCTTCAACCCTGTGTCTCCTATCTCTCTCTCTTCTTCCTTTATTAACTGATTTCCATATGTCTCTTTTAATTGATTCTCCTGGGAAGCTTGTGTAATCTCTTTAGTAGATATGGAAGGCCTCTTGGAAGAAGAAACATTCATGGGCTTGTTAGAACCAGCAATTTTCTTGTGAGCATTAACAAGATCTTGGAATTCTTGGCTTGTGGACAACAAATGATGATAAGGAGCAGATTCTAAGATTTTCCCATTTGACATCAACTGAGGAAAAGTAAAAAAGAAAAGAAAAAGAACTTCAGTAACTTATAGTTCATTAATAATTTACTATCACTTGTTATGTGCAGAAAACGGAGAAAATAACTTTAGCATAACCAAGTCCTGGTTTCATTGAATTACCAAAACAGAATCAAACGCTGGTAGAAAGTCAACTTGATGAGTCACGAGTAAAACAGTTTTCTCTTTAAGACCATCCATGATGTATTCCTGCCAAGTTTCAAAGCCATTTTTGAGTAAGAAATGACTGTTAAGATATAAATGTAAAATTTGAAGTAAGGAAGATGACATTACATTAAACAAATTTGTGGCAGTATGTGCATCAACAGCACTGAATGGATCATCCAAGAGATATACATCAGCATTCTGATAAAGAGCACGCGCAAGTTGAATTCGCTGCTTTTGGCCTCCACTCAAGTTAACTCCTCTCTCACCAATTTGTGTGAGATCTCCATGGGGAAACAGCTCCAAATCGTTCAGTAGTGATGATCTACGAAGTGTTTCTTGATATCTATAAGCATCCAAATCTGATCCAAACAAAATATTTTCCCGTATGGTACCTGTCTGTATCCATGCTGTTTGAGAAACATATGCAAACTTTCCTTGAACTTCAATCTGCAATTCAAAAGACAGAATTAAACACCTATTAATATTACATCTGGAAAGAAGGATAAGAAAAAAAGAAACAATAGTACGCACTTTAGTTAGTTGAATTCATGTGCTAAATATAACTATTGATTATGAAGTAGAAATGCCATCAACACAGTACCCCAAAGATTTAATAGTGTATTCTATAATATAGAAGCATACAAGGAATCAAATCTTACAGTTCCTTTTATAATTGGAACCTCTCCAAGAATTGTAGCTAAGAGGGTTGATTTGCCTGAGCCAACTTCTCCACAAATAGCAAACTTCTGCCCATGTCTAATCTCCAAGTTTATGTTCCTCAGTGTTGATTTTGATTCATTACCCTCCCATGAAAAGTCAGCAGATTTGATTGTAATTGACCCTTTACTGCCATCAAAACTTTTATTCCTGAAATTTGCACTATGCAATTCAGGTGCATTAAGGAACTGAACAATCCTGGCAAATGCTACTTTTGCTTGAATAACCACCCCAATAACTTCTGGGATGGCTGTAATTGGCTCCTGCACAAGACGTATAGTGGCCACAAATGTGAAAAGATTATTTGCATGCAGAGGAATATTCAAGAAGTAACATGTCCCAAAAGAAGCAGCAGAGACCAAAATCGGTGAGGCCCAAAAAAGAAAGAGGTTGTACGCCTTTTTCAGTTGCACTGAACGTAAAAGTTTAAGTTCCAAATTCCTTAGTCTTTCTATAGCCTTTCTGAAATGAGTTTCCCATGCGTACAGCTTCAGCACTTTCATATTTGTAAGAGCCTCAGAACTCGCCTTCAATCGCTCATCTTGTGCCACCATGAGTTCGCTCTGAAGCTTATGCTGCAACTTTGCTACCGGAATGTTGAAAAGCACAGTGAGAACTATCACTACCAATGAGGATATTGTTGCTATTCCAATAGCATGGAAAAGTATAACTATAGCAATACATATTTGGAGGCATGTTGTCCACGACTGGTGAAACCAATATGGAAATTCTCCAATTCTGTAAGCATCCACAGTCACATAATTCATTATCTCACCACCAGAGTGTGTCAATCTAGCTGCACTTGATAACCTCAATAGTTTCTTATAAATGGCTGCAGTAAGGAGTGATCTAACTTTCATTCCAACAAGCCTACTGCGGAAATACCACAGTCTTTGAGACAGGGACTCGATGATCTTTATAATGAAAAGTGATATAACCAATACATAACCCTCATATTTGAAACTTCCATTACCCTCAGAAACTAATATAAAAGCATCCAGAAATATAGGACCAGTGGACAAGGCGAGTACCTTGATCACAGCAAAGAATCCAGTCATCAAAATCTCTCTCCTGTGGCACCAAACTATGGCCCACAACACTGATGATTGTGATAATGGTTCTTTTCCTTTTTCCCAGTTCAAACGTTCTAAAAAGACAAGTAGCAACTTTCTGTTCGATCTGATTCTCGCAACTTCAGCATATCCTCATCCTGAAGTGTTTTCTCTTGACCCCTTTTCATCAATGCATTCAACCACCAAAATGACATCTTACTTAGGAATCCAGCTTTGGCGAATGGAGTCACATGATTATCTGGATCAACTTCACTACAGTGATCATTCAAAGGGTCGTAAAGGCCTTCATCAATTTCTCCGTCAGTGTCTTCACGTTCATGTACTTTATAAGTACAAAAGAGTAGCAAAACTGACCCGGGAAAGGACAGAAAATCTAAAGCTTCCTTGAAGGTCAATTTTCTGCTACTAATTGCGTAAGACATGGATAGAACACAGAAAATAAATGAAAAAAATAACGTAACAAGAGAAAACAACCACAACCATGATCTTGAAAGTTGTTTCAACTGAAGACTTACACTTAGGCCTACAACAAGCCATCTGAATCCTTGAAAAAGATCTGCCAACCACAACTTAAGAGGGAAGAGAGTGTGTCTCTTTCTTAATTCCTCCTCTAAAACCCAAATGCCTGAGAACACATAGAACAACCCCAGAAAACCATTGGTCATGGCAGACAGTAGCTGCAAGTTTGAATATCTTTCCACCTGAAACTGACCACGAAATGGTTTGAACAAAGACTTTAGGATCAAAATGAATGCTAGCATGATCAGCAGCAAAACATCAAAGCAAATGATCAAGAATTGGTTGGTGCACGTAGAAGCATCTTTCAAAAACTTGAAGTCGTAACAGAAGGGTGGTTTTCCTCCCTTCCATAGACAATCAGTTTCTCCACAAGCCATGCTCCAAAAATCCTTCATCACTGTAAGTTTTCTTTGCCGCTTAAACTCTGATATGAAAAGGACAAGAACGTTATATCTTTCTTAACAAAAGATTGTTCTGATGTTTCTTCTTTTAGAAAGTGAACCAAAAAAATGGTCACAATAAGTAGAATAATACCAACTCTACCGAAAGATGAACCCCTGAAACTTATTCCACAAACCGTATCTGCACTTTTATCTAAAATAGAATCATCCTTAACAAGTTCATTTTTAAAGAAAAAATATATAAAATAACAAACTGGTAATATTACTTTAAGGTTTAATTATGCCTTTGGTCCCCATTTTGGAATCAAAATCTCAAAATGGTACCCAAATTTTTAAAAGTCTCAAAATGGTCCCCTTTTTTGTTGAAACGTCTCACGTTTGCCCTTGCCGTTAAGTCAACGTTGACGCCGTTAGATGGAGTGCCACGTGTCAGTTCCTTGATTTTTTGAATTTTTTTATTAATTTTTTATTAACTTTTTTTTTTATTTTTAATTTTTTTTTGAATTTTTTTAAAAAAATTTAAAAAATTGCCACGTGTCAAGCTGTCATCATGTCACGTGGTAGTGACAGTGACACGTGTCAGTATTACGCCACGTGTCATTTTCTTAGTCTCAATTTGGTCCCTTTATTTTAATTTGTCTTAATTTAGTCCCAATTTTTGTAAAAATGAGCAATTTTGTCCCTCTCCAAATTGAAATCAAATTTAATTTCTGTATAAATGTACACAAATATTTCCATCAAAATTGATATTTCAAGTAAATATTTTTAACCAAATTAAGTTCATTTAATTAATATTTTATATTGAACTTTATTTAAAATGGTTTAAAAGTTGTTAATAGAAAATAATGTTAATAGAAAAAAATTCATACATTACCTAGTTCATGTTACAATAAAACACATAAATTTAAAATTTTAAAACAATTTTAAGTAAAGTTGAATGTGAAAGATAATTTTAACTAAACTTAGCTATGTTAAAAATATATAATAAAAATATCAATTTGAATACAAATATCAAATTTAATAAAAATATTTGTTAACATTTATATAAAATTAAATTTTGTTTCAATTTGAAGGGGGACAAAATTGCTAATTTTTACAAAAATTGGGACTAAATTGAGACAAATTAAAATAAAGGGACCAAATTGAGACTAACAAAATGACACGTGGCGTAATACTGACACGTGTCACTGTCACTGCCACGTGGCATGATGACAGCTTGACACGTGGCAATTTTTTGATTTTTTTAAAAAAATCAAAAAATAAAAATAAAAAATAAAAAAAATTCAAAAAAAAATTCAAAAAATCGAGGAACTGACACGAGGCACTCCCTCTAACGGCGTCAACCTTGACTTAACGGGAAGGGCAAACGTGAGACGTTTCAACAAAAAAGGGGACCATTTTGAGACTTTTAAAAATTTGGGTACCATTTTGAGATTTTGACTCCAAAATGGGGACCAAAGGCATAATTAAACCTTACTTTAAAATGTATAACTTTGTATATTTAAAAAATTTAACCATACTTTATAATATAAAAAATATTTATCCCAAATAGCAACATGATTTATATCTTTAAACCCCCTTAAAATGTATTCTTTATACTTAATTTACAATTTTATACTAAGAAAATTATAGTCTTACACTACAAACATTACTTGACTATCCATCTTAGAGGTAAACTATTGTATTTAGAAAGAAAAGAAAAAAATTAAATATTAGAAGAGTAAACTTTTATATTTATAAAGAAAAAAAATAATAATTGGAAAGTAGGTATAAACATTTATTCATTTTAAAGTATTATGGACCTTATACTATAGTACTATATCACTCTTTAATAACCATTCAGTTATTTATGAAGGTACTAAAATTTTGTCTCTTTTAAAAAAATTACTTTCATCTAACTTATACATCTTATTTATTAATATTACATATATTTATATTAAAATGTAAAAGTTTCCTAAACTTTGCAAATAAAACCTATTCAACTATCCAAGGACTATGTATATCAGACTTAAAGATGTGTGTTCCTCTAAGAAAATTGATTTGAGAGAAAAGAATTTGAAACTAAAGTGAGTGAATTTGAGAGGAAAGAAGAAAATTTATGAATGATTTCATTGATATAATAGATATTTTTTTTAATAAATTAACATATTAAAATTACTATTTTACTATTGTAATTAATTATTAATATTATTATTATTATTAATATCATTTAATGTTGTTATTAATATTATATTATTATTATATATTATTTATTATTTTTATAATTTTTATAATTATTTATTTATGTGTGTGGCTGTGTATGTGACGAACCACAAAACATATTTACTACCACTTAGTTTCATCATAGATATGATAACATGACTATTTATTTTCACAAATCTTTGCAATTTTTGAAGAGATGAAATTTTGATAGTGTTTCACACTTAGGATTTTTAATTTTAGGATTTATGATTTAAAGTCTGGAAATTATTTTCAAGATTTCTTGTAGTGTTCCTTCTCCTTGACCCATGGCTGTCAAAAAGGAATCTTATAATATTATAAGAGATTATACATATAAAAATAACACAATGTAACCAAGAATATCAAAGAGACTTGTTTAAGAAAATTCTTACTGTTTGATAAAAATAATATTATTGAAGGAAGAAGTAATTATGGTATAAAAATAAATTATTTTTTATGTCAGCTGAGTTCTTGTTTATCATAAAAATTAAGATTGAGAACACTAAAATTATGTTTGAGTAATGATTTATTTTATGAACTTATTAAAATGATTACAAGTTAAATTAAAATATTTGAAGTGAATAACTTTGTATATTTTAGGTTGATTTGAGTGAAAAAAAAAATCTTATTACAAAATTTATTTGAAAAAATAAAGTATTTTTGAGCTATAAATGTGTAAGGACATAAACTTTGTTGATGTAATAGTTTTATTTATTCAGCATAAAACATAAGAAAAAAACAACACTGAGCACTATATACGACATGATTTTGTAAATAGTTCATTTAAAGTTGAAAAATATGTTTACGTTGTCATCAGCTCTATCAACCAAGTCTTGGTCATTTTTTCACTTAAAAAAATTTAAAAGGTGATTAATGTTAAAAAAAAGTTTAAAAATCAATTTAGATATCAATTTTTTAATTAGAGACAAATTTAGATATTAAACATTTAATAACTAATTTTAGTAATTAATTTAAATATCATTTCATGATAAAAATGATTTTAATTATCAATTTAATGGTCAATTATAATTTTTTAAAATTATTTTAATTATTAATAAATTTTAATTTATAAATTATAGAACTTAAATTGATCATTATTGTTAGTAATCTGTTTTTGCTTACAATTATAATTACCAATTATTTTTTATTATTAAAATTGAAAATTATTTAAAAATATATTTATTAGCAGTCTATGTATAAATATTGCACAAATATATAGCGAGGTGTCAAAGAAAATGATATTTCGTTTTAAAATATGCGAAAGAAATTGATATTATAATGTAGATATTTACTGATTTATTTAATATTTTTTATGAAAGAAAAAAGAGATAAATGTAACACACATTTATTTAATTACGATAATATATTATTATTAAAATAAGAGAAAGAAGCAAGAAAAAGGGTAAGAGAGGAAGAAGATGCAAGATGCGATGAAAGATTTTAAATATTAGTGGAGTTTAATAGAAGAGCAATTTTGAATAACTTTTAAAAAATATAAATGATTAATTTAAAAAAAAAGAAAGATAAGAGATCAAGCTAAATAAAACTAGAGATGTCAAAATGGGTTTCAATCCGTGAGCCAACCCGGCTCACCACGGGTTCGAGCCGGGTTGGGTTGAGAAAAATTCAACTTTTTCAAAAGTGGGTTGAACTCAACCCGACTCACTTAACCCACGGGTTAAACGGGTTCGAGCCGGGTTGAAGGTGGGTTGGCCCACTTAACCCACCAACATTTTTTTACAATTTTTTTTTATTTTTTAATTTTTTTTTTAAATTTTCTTTTAATTTTTTTAAAATTATTTACTACTCCAATTATATTTGTTCACAATTTCATATTTTTAAATGCTAGAATGTTGCTTAATTATATTTGAATTATTTGAATGTTTAATTAATTTGATTGAAGTTATATATATGTTGATACTTTAATCTTTAACTATAATCTTTATAGTAAATTACTCAAGTAACCGTCTTATAAACAATTTTTTCTAAATTAGCATGAAAACAATGTATAGTTTTTTTTATTTATATTTTGTTGAATAGCATGACAGAAAATTTGTAATATTAGTCATGCTTTCTTAGACTAATGGATACTTTCTTGGAAATAATTCTTCATATATTGGTGGTGAGCATGATCAAAACATTGGTTCTTGATTTTACTATGATTCTCATATCATGAGTTACTTAAAAATTTATTTAAATATTTGAATAATAAAAAAAATAAATAAATAATTTTTTTAGGTGGGTTGGTGAGCCAACCCACTTAACCCACTAACCCGTGGTGGATTGAGCCGGGTTACAAAATTTCTGGCTCACCAGAAAGTGAGCCGGGTTGGGTTCACTCATTTTGAACCCGGCTCGTGGTGAGCCAACCCGTGTGAGCCGGGTTGGCTCACTTTGACATGTCTAAATAAAACTAGAAAGACAAGTGATCATTAATATAATTTAACCTTTAAATATTATTAAAACAAATTTATAGCTGCAAATAAACATACAAGTGTATAAATAATTATTGTTTGTGAAGATTGGCCAAACTGTATATCATAGCTAAAAACACTCACAAAAATATAAAAGAACTTTAATGATTGTGTATATTCACACATGAAAAAGATATTATATTGTGTACAATATAAAAGTAAGAATATTTTATTTATAATCATAATATTTTTAAAACTCAATACTAAGTTATTCGAATATAAGTCACAACTAAAATATATCAGAAAGATAATTATATAATATTGTAATTTTAAATTAAATTTGAGTAATAAAAAGTAATTATTTGTGTAAATAAATTCTTGTACTCTTTGAGTATGAGAATGATAGTTTGAGGATGTTTATCAAATATGCCAAATTTAATATATAGTGGTTGTCTATTTAAAACCCAATATGAAACTACAATACAACCCTTTTCACATCACCATCCTGGCATAATTATTTTGGACAGGTTAGTTGAAGAAAAATATAATGTAAAAATAGGGAATATGTAATATAAAAAAATTAGTTCAAGAAAAGAGGGACTGGAGTTAGTATCACCCAATTAATTAACCCAGCACAATTTAAGTTTGATTTGGACGAATCGGTGTTTTAAATGTTAAATTTGTATTTTAAATTGTCTCAATCAAGTTTTCAAACTTTATATTTATATCTTATGGTCCCAATATTATTTTCTTTTTATGTTAAAATTTTGAATTATAATAATTAACATCTACTTTTAATAATTCATTTTATTAATCATGTGTGTATCCACTCATTTTTTTTTATGATTAGAAAATATATTTTTATTATAATTATTAAAAAATTACATATAAAATAATAACTTTATAATTTTGTTGCGAGTAATTTTTTATTCAACATAATTTTTTTTATTGGAATTATTAAATAAATTTTGAAAAGTTATGAGAAAATTCAAAATAATAAAATTATTTAGATTAATAGAAAGGAAACCGGTAATAAACGTCTCTATTAGGAATGGTAACGGGACAAGACGGGAGGGGACGGATTTCGCTATCCCATACTCATCCCTATAAAAAAAATTCATCCTCACACCCAAACTCACCGGTATCAAACTTTTGTCTCATTCTCATCCCCATCCCCACTGGATAACAGGTATAATCTCGTCGTACCCATACTTTTGCATATTTTCTTACTATTTTATATTAATTTCAATTAATTTTTATAAAATAATAAAAAATTATGGTAAAAGAAACATAAAATTATCAAATATTCAATATTACGAGGATAATTGTTTTTTCTACTTTAAAATAAATTATAATTGTTTACATTTTAGATTAGAATACCAAAAAAAATTTCATGAGAACCAAAACATTTATTAAATTTGCAAACATTAGTGAAACTTAGTTGATAAAATTTAAAAATATTTTTAAAAAGTATAAAAGGAAAAAATATTCAAATTAAAATATATTTTAAATGTTTGTTTACTTCAATTTTTTAAATTATAATGAATCTCTTTTTTATACACTAATAAAAATTATTATACATCACTTTATCAAAACGATACAAAGAACAAATAATAAATATAATAATAAAATTTTAACACAGATCTTGTATTTTTTGAACTCCAATATATGTTGAATGGTGATACAAAATATATTCATGGCAATTACATTAAATTTTTATATTGTAGTAAATAAAATTAAAGTATGATTATAATGAGTTGAAAAATAAAAAAAAATAATTAGATAAAATTAATCGAAATAGTATTCTACACGATGAAAATAAACAAAAAATAAAAAAAATTAACAAATGTGTGTCTTATAAACAATTTGGAGACTATTGAAAGGAATCACAAAAAAAATGTATAATTAAGGGTATGATAAGATGAAAAATATCTTAATCTAAGAAAACTTTTCAAATATTAACATATATACTCAATGGTTGAGAAATAACAAAAATTGTTTTAGGGAAACAAAAAAGTTCTTCAAATGAAACAAAAATTAATAATAATAAGAAAATAATTTTTTTTTTATATTACTTAGTAGTAAATGAAAGGTTTATGCTATTAATCACTTATATTGAGAGTATTAAACATTCTCATGGAAAAGGAAAATATACAATAAATAAAAATATTAAAACATAATGGAAATTCTTTTAATTCACATACATCATTTTAATATAATTATATAAAGGTTATGATAAGATAAAAAATATATTAGAGATGCGAATGAGTTTTATGACAAACCAAACAATCAGAAGAAATAAAAAATAGAAAGTATCAAACTACATATAAAATAAATTAAAACTATATACAATAAAATTATAAAAATTATTTATATTGAATTTCATAAATTTAATAGTAAAAAAAATAATATAAAATTTTCTTATTTTATTTAAAAAAAATAATACATGCACGCACATGTGTTTTCTGGATAAAAAGAATTATTAATTTAATAACTTATTTTATTTATATAGTAATGAATATAAATAAATTTAAAAAGTTAAATTTAAAAATTTAAATTTAGTAATGAATTATTAATCAAGTTAAATTCACGCATTTTTAAAAATGAAGGACTAGATTAAAAAATATTTCGAAGAGTGACTAATTTCAAATTTGAGTGACAAAAAATATATTTAACCTTTTTTTTTCTAGTATATATGAATGAGGTTTCTCATTTTGGTGTTTACATTTTTATTCTCACTTTTATCTTTTAATAAATAATATTTTTTTAAAAATTAAATAATTATTTTATCATTTTTATCTTTTAAATAACCGTTTTGTTAGATTTAGTTATTATTTTTATTTTTATTTAATTTTTATTTTAAATTAATCATGTTTTAAACTAAAATAAGTATTTTTAATAAAAAAATTACATACTAAATAAATAAAAATAGATTTATAATAAAATTTAAGTTTGATTTGGACGAATAGGTGTTTTATGTTAAATTTGTATTTTAAATTGTCTCAATCAAGTTTTCAAACTTTATATTTATATCTTATGGTCCCAATATTATTTTCTTTTTATGTTAAAATTTTGAATTATAATAATTAACATCTACTTTTAATAATTCATTTTATTAATCCTGTTACGTGTGTATCCACTCATTTTTTTTATTATGATTAGAACATATATTTTTATTATAATTATTAAAAAATTACATATAAAATAATAACTTTATAATTTTACTGTGAGTATTTTTTTTATTCAACATAATTTCTTTTAGTGTAATTAGTAAATAAATTTTGAAAATTTATGAGGAAATTCAAAATAATAAAATTATTTAGATTAATAAAAATGAAACTGGTAATAAAACGTCTCTATCAGATATGGTAACGTGTGGGACGGGGATGTGTTTTGTTATCCCATATTCATCCCCGGTAAAAAATTTCATCCTTATCCTCATACCCAAAATCAACTGGTATCAAACTTTTGTCTCATCTCCATCCCTACCGGGTAACGGGTATAATCTCGTACCCATATCTATACCTAGTCAATGCAGGAATTCTTGTCAAAACGGAGACAGATTTGGACAATACCCACGAAAACGGATTTATTTGTCATCTCTAATCTCTATGCTAAAGTTAATTATGAGACGATTGTAACAACTCTTTTTCTTTAATATAAAAACTAATTTTCTTATTATAATAAAAATAGATAATTATAACAAATATAAATAAATATAAAATTTTAAAAATATATATTTATAACTATAAATAAAAAGGATTATCTCTTGTGTCCATATTTCATAATTTTAATTTTATCCTTTATATTATAATTATTTGTTAAATTTTTAAAAATTAACAATTACTTTTACAATGTCTTTTATAAAACAGTCTTTATTCTCTATTTTTTTTCCTTTTTTTTTCTATTTATCAATAATTATTTTTTTTTTCATATTTTCTTCATTTATCTCAATTTAATTTTAACATTACAATATTATCATTTATTATTATAATATCATACGTACACATATGCGACATCTCATGTGTTTACACTGATTTATATTTAAAGAATATTTTTATTGTTTTCTGTCCACATTTATTTTTTAAAATTAAAATAATTATTTTATCAATTTATTATTTTTAAAATATAATCGCTTTTCTAAATTTAATAATTTTTAATTATCAAACTACATATAAAATAAATTAAAACTATATACAATAAAATTATAAAAATTATTCATTGAATTTCATAAATATCATAATAAAAAATAAAAAATAAAAAAATTTCTTATTTTATTTTTTTTAAAAATAATACATGCACGCTCATGTGTTTTCTTGATAAAAAGAATTATTAATCATTTAATAACTTATTTTATTTATATAGTAATGAATATGAATAAATTTAAAAAGTTAAACTTAAAAGTTTTATTATTTTTATTACTATAATAATAAAGCTGTTATTTACTTTTTTTAAATATCAAAATATACTTTAATATATAAACAGGTTTCTACACACACACACACACACACACATATATATATATATATATATATATATATATATATATATATATATATATATATATATCAAACGCAATCTATAAAGTTATATTAACTTCTCTGGTCTTTAACTTTCATACAAGACACAACTTCTTATTTTTACATTCTTCTAATCTTAGTTAATGTTGTTAACATATTATTTGATTTTCTCTTTAGAGAAAAGAAAACTTTTTATCCTTTATATTAAATATTTGATAATATAATATGTATTTTTAATGTAATTTTTAAATAAAAAATAAATTAATATTTGAAAATATAAGTATACTTGTTTTCTGTAGAAGTAATGATATAAAATATCATATCCGTTTTGGCCTAGGATTAAGGATAAATTTTTATATTTGGATGATCAAAATATATATTAATTTACATATGAATCTGTTTATACTTGAACAAACTAAAAACATTAGGACAACTTTGTACTCATTCAAGGACACAACATTATATATATAATTAATATGATATTATATAATATAACATGATATAATAAGTAAAGTGTAATTTTGTATCATTGAATACTTGTCACTTTTATTCATCTGTCTCCAACCATATAGTGTCCTCTAAAATTATGGTGTGTGAACCCATCATAAATCTCTGTGTTTTTTCGGATTCCTTTCCCATCAAATGAGCATCAATACATGGACCAAGTATTAAAAGCAAATACTGTTCTTCCTGTCACTGAAAAATATTATACCAGTAGAAAGGACTGCAACTACTTATCCTTATCTGGTTTTATGGTTTAGTGCATCATAGCTTTCTCTTAAATATTACACCACTATTTAATTCAATGGTAATTTTTAATTCTTAAATTCAAAACCTGATCAAACAAATGTATATGTATCTTAAAGGCGAATGTCTCTTTGGATCAACCTATCTTGTACATAAAATAATTCCACTTATATTATAACCAATGCAAGGGTTATCACGGTAAAATAAATCTTCACAAGCTAATTTTAAAAATAAAAAGTAGTTAGTCACCGTAGTATTCTAATTTAAATACAATTTATAAAATTAAAAATTATTAATTACTAAAATAATCATTATTATAAATAAAAAATTATAATTAGTCATTAAATTGGTCATACTAATTTAGAAATTAAATAATTTTGATAGCCAAAACTTAGATAGGTAATTTTTAGTAACCAATTTTCTTTGATAACCAAAATTATTGTAGCTAATTTTGAAAACTAATTTAGTGACTAAATATAACTTTTTGACTATTTTAGTAACTAATAATTTATAGTTTTGTAAATTAGTATCTAAATTGGTTGCTATAATTACTGATCATTATTGGTTACTAAAATTGATCACTATTTAAAAATTTTCTTGTAGTGGATCATTATATTATTATAAACAATTTCAATATGTAATGTGTTCACTTTTTTAATATTAAAAATAAATACAAAAATTCTTTAAATTTTATTATAAATATATTTTTATTTATTTAGTAGGGTATTGTTTTATTAAAATTACTTATTTTAGTTTAAAAAATTATTAATTTACAAGAAATATTAAATAAAAATAATAATTAAATCTAAAAAAAGGGTTATTTTAAAGTAGAAATGATAAAAATAATTATTTAATTTAAAAAAATATTATTTATTAAAAGATAAAAGTGAAATTAGGAATGTAAACACTAAAATGAGAAACCTCCTTCATATATACTAGAAAAAAAAAAAAAAAAACAGGTGATGTCGCACCTCACCTGTGTCTGTATTTTTTCAGTTTTATGAAAAATAAATTGGAACTAAAAGTAAGAAGTAAATAAATATTATTGTAGAAACTACAAATATTATGAAGAAAAAAGAAAAAAAAATGAACCGATGACAAATTCTTTAAAAAATATCTAGTATAGTCGTTACTAAATATCAGTACACAAATATTACAAAGTGTAAAATTGAAATTACGAGACATATAAAAGAAGAGAAAATTTCTTTATATATAAGTAATTTTTTTACTCCAGAAAACACATAACCTTGTTTTAGACACTTTAAAGAGACAACTCTTTTAAAAGTAGGATTAAGGTTTCCACTAGGGTAGTGATAAGATTTTTCCTCATTGTTTCTCCTTCTATTTGACTGATACCCGAAATATTTTGATTTATTATTTTTAATATTCTTAAAACCTTTCAAAATTTTTTAATATTTTTCTCAATTTAGATCTAAATCCATTATAAAATTATATATACTTTATTTTCTCATCTTGGTGATAGAAGAAAGTGAAATATTTTTTTAGATCTTCAAAATTAGAGATATATTCTACTATTATCATACTCTCTTGTTTAATTTCGTAAATTCTATTTATTTTCCGTTTCTCAATCATTGGAAAAATATTTTTCTAAAAATTTTATTAATAAAGGAGTCATACAGTTCTATTTAAAAGGTACAAATACTAATATAATAACTTTGTTGAGGATACACTTCATCCCATATGATAATATATATATATATATATATATATATATATATATATATATATATATATATATATATATATATATATATATATTCTTTACAAATCTGTCCTTTAGATTTCTTATTCGTTTGAAGATGGTAAGATAAACTAAGTCATAACTTAGTCGATAATATCCTTGTAATAACTAAAAATAAATAAACAAAATAAATAGGAAGTTAAAAATTATTATAAAATTAAACCAAATTAGTAAACTAAATATTTTTAAAATAAGCATAACAATATTCCAATATTATTGATGGTCTCTTCGATGTTTATCGTTGTTTAAATAAAATGAAAGTTAATTTTAGTCTGATTTTGAATAATAAGAAATAATGTTAAGATCGCTAAAATAAATTGATTTTAACTACGATAAAAATTCATGGATTTAACAGTTATCATTATGTTATTATAATGTTGTGAACAACATAAACAGTGAATATATATATAGTGATAAACTAAAAATAAATAAAAAATTGTAGCTCTCATGGTGGGTGTTGGAAAGGGAAAAAAAGAAAAGAAAAAGAGATTGTGTAGTTAATGTCCTTCTGTTATCTTGTCGTTGAAAATAGGGGTTTGAGGACAACGTGATTGAAAATGATAGTTTTGAGTAGAAATATAATAAAGAGATGTAGAAGTGGCAGATACTTCCCAAAAGGTGACTATGACTCCTCTCTGGACCTTCAAGTACTACAAGTTTTTCCACTTTATTATAACATTAAATAAAAAGTTAAGATCTTCTATGAAGCTTTTCAACAAGCAGAAAGAAAAGATTTGAAAAAATTATTTTCTTCAAGCTTTTATATAGAATATTTCAAGATGAGGGAAGGATAAGAATACTAATGATAGCACGTGAATTCGAAAGCTCTAAGAATAAACATTGTTTGTATTCATCAACAATTCTTGTTTCTATATTAGGATGAAATACCTTTGCTTAGCAACCTTATCACACTCTTTTATAATTAAAAGTATTTTAATTAAGAGTGGTTGTTGTTCTCAAGTTTTAGTCGAAAGTGATAATTATCAATAATCCTTGTGATTTTATTTAGAAGCGGTTAAAATGTAAATAATACATAAATTTTTAGTCGAGAGTTATTATTATTATTATTATTATTATTATTATTATTATTATTATTATAAACAATCCAAAGTGAGAAAAATCAATGTAAAAGAAAGAAAAGTGAAAATTGAGAAGTTTGATGAATTAAACTTCAAATTTTGGAACATGCAAATTGAAAAATAATATATATTAGAAGGACATATTCAATGGCGGATTTTTACGAAATGAGGGAGCCAAAATAATATATTCAAAATTTATTATTTAATATTATTGTGACTAATTTAATAAAAATGAATACATAATCTATTATATTTATAATTATCAAAGAAATTAAACATATATAAAAGAATGTCTATTTTTTTTCATATTTTTGAACTTATGGTAATTGAATTATAATTAAATTTTTCAGTTAACTTTTTTCGATGTAAATAATCATATTATCTGCAAAATATTCATCTCCCATTTTATTAACGTGCATTTGATTCAAAAAAATATTCACAAGCTTTCATTTCATTGTTATGCCATAAACAACCATATTATCATGTTTTCATCTCCACCAGTAGTTTTCTATGAATTTTAAAGAATAAATTTATTCTTTTGTTTATCATTAATATACCTATTTAAAAAATAAGTTTAAGACTAAAAAATAATTTATCATAATCTAATCAAAAGTTGAGAGACATAATTACTAAAAAAACTATGATAATCAAGTTACAATTAAAAATCGATTATGAAAAATCACATAGTATATTGTTTCTTCTTCTATATTAATAAAAAATGAATATACAAAAAGGTCATGAGATAAAAAATAATGTTAAATTTTAAACAAATAGTTTACCTTATTTATTTATTTAATAATGAAAGAGAAAATATGTAAAAATGATGATAGAAATACTGAGTTTAAGTTTAACATTTTTTTAGTAACAAAAGAAAATAGATAGGCATGAGAGAACAATACAACATATGAACAACTCAAAAGACAATGAAAAAGAAAATAAAAAATATCTTAATAATTTTATTTTTTTATATATTTTTTTATATTTTATTATTTATTATTGTATTTTTATAAAATAAATAAAAAATATTTAATTTATTTTTTATTAATTTTGAATATAATATTATTTATTTTAAAAAATTTAAAAAATTTAAAAAAATTTAAAAATTTATATAATTTAAAAAAGGGTTAAATATGTTTTTGGTCCCTCAAGTTTGAGCGAAATTTGGGTTTAGTCCCTCATCAAAACTTTTGACCAATTTAGTCCTTCATCTTCCAAAATGCGTGAATTTAGTCCTTTTAACCAAATTTTGTTAAGTTTATCTGACATTTCAAGCGCATTTCATGATAGTATTTAAATTATTTATACTGTTTGACACATTTTTGCTTCAATGTTAACTTAAATACTATCATGAAATGCGCTCGAAACTTCAGATAAACTTAACAAAATTTGGTTAAAAGGACTAAATTCACGCATTTTGAAAGATGAAGGACTAAATTGGTCAAAAGTTTTGATGAGGGACTAATTCCAAATTTCGCTGAAACTTGAGGGACCAAAAACATATTTAACCCTTTAAAAAATATATATAAAATGCCACTAGACGCATTGCATCAATATGTTCTTTGGAGAGTAAGGAAGAATCTTGGCTCTAATATTTGTTATCATATTTTCATACTACTTTGTAGAGAGAATTATTTAAGTATCATGTCTGTAACAATATCATAGACTTTACGAGAAATCTTCTATTATTGTTGACAAAGGTATGGAGAAGACTAAGTTGAATGAGTATTTTGGAATTAAAAAATGTTAGACACGTACTTTATTTGATAAAACAATAAAAATTTCGGTAGTCTAGTTGGCCAGTGATAACTACTCAACTGTCTTCCATGATACTTATTGGAAGATTTTAAATGGTTTAATGATAAGAGTGATATTCTTTACATAACTATGAAATTAAAAACTTGGTCTTAACATTGAATTAGGGAAGCAAATTGTAAATACAAATGGAAATTACAAGGACTTCTAACACTTGAACCTACACACATGTGTAGATTATATATTTGGAAAGAATAAAACAATTAACTTTCAAAAACAAAGAACTCCAAAGATCTATGTAATCCATTAGTGGACAATACTTCGTGGCTTTTGTGTGGCTTTTATATATATATGATCATTTTAGTAAGGTATGTGTTTATTTTCTAAAACACAAGTCCAAGTATTTGATATTTTTAAGATATGGAAAGTTATGGTTGAAAATGAGATATGATTAAAGATCATTAACACAAAAAGGCTTTCGATGTCACAAATTTGATGATAGTTGTAGCAAAATCGAATGCTTAAAATGTGTAGTGATATTTGTAATGATTTTGTCCAAATTGATGTTGGACGTGTTCTTAACAATGCGAATTCACAATTTAACATTGGTCTCAGGACCAACCAATGTTAAATAACATTAGACTACCCTAGGTCAGACCTGATATTCCTACACCATGTCTTATTCTCTATTGTATGTCTCTTTTAAAAGCAAAGAGATGAAATCTACATGTTTAAGCCACGCACAAAGTGCTATGTGACAAAAAAATAAGATGAAACAACAATAATATATAAACATTAAAGAAATGGGGGAGATGTTCAGCTAAAGCAACAATGGGGAACAACTGATCAAAGATTGAGTTGGTTCATTTTAGATTTTTAAATATAGTGATGAGTTATTTAAGAAAGCCTAATGAAGATTCCTAATAGACATTAAGATAACAAGTTATTTAGATGTGAATGTGCACTTCAAAATGCTCTAGAGGAGGAAAGAAACTAATTAAACAAGAAAATAACACAAGATAACCTAAGGAACTATAAAACCAAATTTGAAATAAGGAAGAAACAAGTAGAAAATGGAAGCAATGAAGATCGAAATGGTGAAGAGGAAGCATGCCACTCATAAGGGGGCCATAAGGCTAACCAACCCTAGAGATGAGTGATGAAGCTGCCACTTTCTATGCAAGATAAGGCAAAGGAGAGGGTCTCGATATATATAAAAGGAGAACCTGAATTTTTCTTTTGAACTGTCGACAAACACCAAGTGAATGCTTAACGTTTTTGAGACTTAAAGAAAAAATATCGTTTCTGACTTTTTCTTTTTTTTTAAATGATTTTCAATGATTTTGTGGAGTTTGATGAATGATTTGATGATGCATGAAATGTTATGATTTTCTTTTTGAAACTATATGATATGCTTGCATGGATGCGTGAATGCATGAGTGGAATTTGCTCTATTTTTTATTTTTTCATTTCTTCATAAATCTAAGAAATGTTGGAGGAGTTATGCATATGCACACGTTATGAATCATTGATGATGTATGACATGCTATGATTTTCTTTTTAAACTTAGACGATGATGCATGCATGGATGCGTGGATGCATGGATGCATGTGTGAATTTTGCTTTATTAAAAAAGATGAATTACTCATGTATGCATGACTTGGTATGATGTATGAATTTTTCTTTTGCATTTTTTTTGAAAACAATATTCGAATTGATTCCCATTTCATTGTTATTTCTAATTCATGGAGTCATTCTACTTTGATTTTTTTTTACTTTTCTAAATCATTTCCTTGGTCTAATCAATTTACTAACAAACACTTTTTTAATCATTTCTTTGAAACACTATTTGAATGACATGCATGAAATTGCCAAGGGCTTGAAAAGGTTTGGATGAGGTGATGAAGATTAACTAGGGAGTTGCCCCAATTTGAATTGGTCTCGGGACACAAAATGTGTTTGGGCTTTCCCTAGTTATTGATGGTATGAAGAAAATTATGGGGATTTCAAAAAAAAAAAATTGCCCTTGGTGTGAGAGCCTAGGATGGTCTTAGGGTGCAAAAATGTGTTTGACTTTTTCCAAACGAGGAGATTAAAAAATGACGGGGTCTTCACAAGTTACCTCTGATTTGATCACAAACTTCAATGTAAATAAATGCCCCAATTCAAAATGAATGATGGGAATATATGAATCACAAACAAAGTGACTGCCCCAATTTGGGTTTGGGATTGATAAAGATGGACTATGTTAAGGTTGGTCAAGGTTTAGGCTTAGAGCGGAGGATACTGTATGAGCAAAAATGGAATTTCATGAAGAATGAATTGAAAGGAGACAACCGAAGTTTAGCTTAATTGCCTGATTGCCCATGCTAATTTTGGAGTTTTGAAAACATGTCAACCAAACATAATCTGCCCCGGTGTTTAAAAGAAAATCTCTGAACACACTTTTTCAATTTTTTTTTACCTTTTTATAGAACAAACCTGTTAGCAAATCAAATTTTTCTTCTAAATTAAAACCTTCGAAAGATAACAACCAATCTTTGATCTGTGTGGACTTTATTAGGCTTGTATCGTGGCCAATGCTAGGGGTATGAAAGTGAATGATAGTAAAGGCCCAAACAAGTGATGTGAGGGTTGTTTCAAACAAGGATCTTTGAATAATGTTTCATTCAATATTTATTTGACTTCATTTCGTTCACCTTTTTTTTTGCTTTCTATATTTTGACATTTTATTCTTATTCTTTAAACTTTTGTTTTCTTTTTCTATATAACCATGTCATTTCTTTCTTTCTTTCTTTTTTGATATTTTTGTATTGGTGAACTACAAGTCGGATGAAACAAATGCAAACATTATGTCAACCCTCAATGGGAGGGTGATCCTTGTTTAGGGTAATTTGAAAGAAATTTTTTCGGAAGGCTCAAATTGGGTAGCAAATGATAATTATTTTTGTTTTTTTGGATAAAGAAACATGGCCACACATCATTTCAAAACATGATTGTTTTTTCTAAAAAAAAATTAATTCACAAGAAAATAATTGATTTCATCTTACAGGATGTCCCTTGTTTGGTTCTCTTTTTTCACTTTTTTTTTGTTTTATTTTTTGCCTAGACTGTCCTTCAAAGTTGTTAGTCTAGTGAACTTTTCTTCCTTTTGTTTTTCTGTGTGTTCAGAGAATTTATGGTAATCCTTTTTAAGATATGTGTCCCCTTTATGATAATTCTCCATGGAAAAGAAAACAAGGTTTATAGTGGAATAGAGATGGTAAGGAAGATAGATTTGAGTAATTTCATGTATGCAAGACTATATGATGCTTCAAAAGACATGATAACAAACAAAATTTTATTTCTTTATTCAATCCACTGATTTGACCAAAGAATGTTTTATTATTTTTCATCATTTTTCATAAGAAAGATTCCAAGAATTTGGTGATAAGAGAAGTGGAAAACAATTTCAACTTATTGTAGTGTAAATGTTTTTATTTTTTTTAAATTATGCATATGCATGTTGAAACTATGAACATGGTACCATGGATGGCCACATAATGGAATGCAATGCATGTTTGTGCCTCGCAGGGCACTTATTCACATGATATGCAAGATTGTAATAAATTTATTATTATATACAAGGAAAAGTAAGGGTAAATGACGCAAATAGTCTCCCTTTAGTGCCTTTATTTAACATGGGTTTGATGCTTAAAGTTCTAAGGGAAAGTATATGTGCTCAAGAGGATAGTTCCCTAATACCTAAGTATCAAGGTCACTAGAGCTATGGCCCACTTCATGGCAGTTCCCACGACGGTTGGTAAACAACAAGAAGTGGGAGTACCAATGAAGCAAACAAACTCTAGTTGGGGTTCTCACAATGACCACTTGGGAAGTACATCCACTGTGACACTGCTACACAATCCCCTCTAATTCTAAGCAACTCAGACCCGGGTATAGGGCCCCACTCATGTAATGAATAAAATGTGTATGTGAAGGGAGAACACAATGTATACCTAAACCCACACCTGGCAATTATTCAAAATACCAAAGAATATACACATACAATTATTATTAAATATAAAAATAGATAAAAATACAAATACCCAAAAAGAAAAAAAATGAGAAAGAAAAAATATGAAGAAAAACCACATCAATCTTGCACATCTAAATAAATGGTCTAACTCTCTAGCATCCCAGTGGAGTCGCCATCTGTCGTAACCGAAATCGTGATGGGACGACGAACCAAAAAAATAAAATTTGTAAAAAAGGAGTTTGGAGTCGCCACCATAGTTATTATAGGAAACTATGGAAAACCATAAAAAAAGAGCAAGGTCTGAGAAAAACCAGATTTTGGGTCCGGGAGTCGATTACACGTGGGAAAGGTATTAGCACCCCACAACGCTCGTCCTAAGACGGTACCTTTAATTAAATATGCAAAAGTTATGTGGTTTTTCTAAATATTTATTTTTCCCAAAAAATGTTAACAAAAAAAAGAATGTACAAAAAAAACAACAAAACTATTTTTTTGATTTTTTGGGCCCGACGAAGATTAATCCTCGCTCCTACGTATCTCCATGTGAATGGAGAATCAGGGTTACGTAGTTCTTTATGAAAAACTATTTGGAAAACTATTTGAAAAATGATTTAATTTGTTTTATAATTTTGAAAACTGTTTTATTTAAATTTTAGTATTATTTTAAAATTGGTGTCACGCGACGCGAGCGGCTGGATAGACATTTGAAATAAATTCTTTTTTTCTAATCTTTTATTTTTTATTTTTTAGAACATTTATAAATTTTTATTATTTTTTAAAGTTATTTTAAAGTAGTTGTGGATGTCATTGCGACGTGAGCAACCAAATAGATATAAAAGAGTAAACAAAAAAGCTATTTTTTATTTTTAGATCATTTGTATATATTTGTAAAAAAAACAAAAGTCTAAATTGGATGTCATGCGACGCGAGCGGCCAGGTAGACAATAAAGAAAGAGAAAAAATATTTTTTATGATTAAAAAAAAAAGAATGAAAATTGAAATAAAACTAAATCAAAAGATGAAAGAATTGAGAGTGACCTACCTTAAAAGGTTTCAATATCTCCTCACCTTTTCTCTTTTCTTTTTTTTCTTCTTCCTTTTCTAATATTTTTGTGTTTGTTTTTTCAATAGAGATAAAGATGAGAGGTGTCTATGTGGGTGGTAATGAGAGAAAGAGAGAGTGTAGAGAATGTTTTCTTCTTTTTTTTCTACCCCCTTCAATATGTTTTTTTAAGAGAGATAAAGAAGGAGGTGTGTATGTGAGAGTGGTGATGGGAAAGAATTAGAAGTGTAGAGAATCTTTTTTTTTTCTTTTTTTCGGTCCCAAAGTGCGTATTTATACTCACACCTTGCAATATCAATGCAATCTCAACCTTAATTGTAATGAACAATATAAGGAAGAAATGATAGCAGCAAATTATGGGGATCAAATCATAGCAAATCAAAGCACAAAATCAATCAAGATCAGTAATATTGATTCTAACCATTAACAAATCAGAGCACAAAATCAAATCTCAATTAGTAATATTTATTCTTACCATTTGAAAGAGATATTGTTTCTAATTATTAAAATTAATCATTAATTTCTCTATCAGAACAAAGGTAGAAGATATGTTGAGTTGTTGGGCTCATGAAGAGGGGTGTGATAACAAATTAGGCTCTTCCTTCTTTTTTTCCTTTTTTTTTCATCTCTCTTTTTTTCCTTTTTTTTTCTAAAATTAAAGTTTGAAAATCTTTGAAGAAAATTTTGTTTCACATTTTTTTATTTTTTATTACCTAAAAACCTTTTTTTATTTTTTATTTTATTTTATTTTTGAAAATAAATTTATTCAGCTGGACGAAATTGGGTGTTGACAACGAGTCTGATAGTCTTGGGACAAATACAGATTGCGGTTCGTATTGGAGAACTTCACTTGGTGTTGTGGATTGTAGCCGTGACAAGATTATTCCCATGTGTGGACTATAGGTGGTGGCTTGTAATCAAAGGGGCGAGTAGACACTCGTGGCAGCAAGGATCAATCAATGTAATCATCAAAGGGTGTAGAATCAAGAGGTGTTTAGGGGAATATGTGAATGTTGGGTTTGACGGGTGCGCTGTCATTAAAGTTATGCGTTTTAATTTATAAAGTTATCGTGTATGGTATTTTTTTTATTTGAGCTCTCACTATCTGTGTGTGTTTGGCGATGATCATGTAACTCGTTACATGAGAGTAGATGTTGATGCAGGTGAGCACGTGGATACTTAGAGCTAGAGTGGGGCCAGCATGGGAGTTTTTACATGGAAATATTTTTATGGATTATTTTTGTAATCAGTATTATGAATCGTTTTATATTTGTAAGAGTTGAACGTATTTCTGAATTTTATCTTTTGGCACTTATATACTAAAGTTTTAATTTTTCCCATGTTTTTGGAAAAGTACTTCATTAATAAATGCAGTTTATTAATATTTTTATTATTTTAATTATAAATAAGTAATATTTGACCGGGATGTTACACTGAATCTAAAATTGGCAACTAACGCTATTGGTGTGAGCTGTAACATCCCCGGTAGGATATTACTTTATATAAATAAAATAATCAATTTATCGAAATAAATTCCTCATTTATTATCAAAGCATTCCCCAAATCGCGAGAATTTAAAACTTTAAAACGTAAGAATCGAGATATAAGGTCAAACCTTCATAAGCAGTCTTTACAATTCAAAAGCCAAAAGCAGTAAAAACCGATAATTAGATTACATGAAAATTTTATATATAAAACAAAGAAATCTTTATAAATCCCCATGTAATCAGCTCCCGCTCTCCGCCACTAAACATCTCCTGACTCACTTTTGACATCATCTACTCCCGGATAACAAGTTACCCGATCATCGCCACACACAAAGAGATAGAGTGAGCTATGCACATAGATAAAAAAAATAATAGGAAAGAAAACCCATCCATTTATCTCATAATTATTTATCTTTTGAAACAAAGGAAACACCTACTTTCCCACACTCATAACCCTTATGAGCTTATGCATGTATTCTTGATCATGAGACTTCTATGTGCTTCCACGAACCTCCTCGCTCGTAGTCCTACCTACGAGCCTATCCTGCTCGTAGTCCTGCTTTACGGACTCCCTCGCCTGTCATCCGAACTCCTCTCTTGGACCCAGACACATATACCCGCCTTTTCTACTATGAACTCCCTCGCTCAGAGCATTCTCAAGTTGTGCATGAAATGAACTCCCTCACTCACTCATCCCAACAAGAGTACCTCCGGTGAACTAACTCGTTCACGTTCCGCATGTGGTCCACCCAACACGAACTCCTCGCTCGTGACTCAAACCAAGCACATCCCAGATCACCTATGGACTTAGTCCGTCAAGCCCAACATCACAAACCAAATTTCCAACCACAACCGTATCTGCCTGGCGCTGCCAAAGCGCCGCTTGGCAGCTCGTCCCGCGCCGCCAAGTGTCATACCAGTAGTGCAGTGTTACTTGTTTTTGGCACATTAAACAGGCTTTAACGGACCCCCAAGCCACTCATACACAGATTATCATACAATCATACTTAAACAGACCCCAATCAACTCCTATAACAAAATTTCGAAGCATCACCATTCATAATTTCACAATCAAAGTCATGCTTATACTTAAATATAATGCAAGTACTCATGAATTCATTCGTTTGCCCATTGATACTTGTTAACTCCCTTTGTAATTCAACATCCCAATGAATACATAATTACATTACAAATATACAATTTACCTCATTCAAATAAAGAACCCTCTAATTCTTTCATGCATTTGAATTCATATGACTTATCCTTATACATGCTAACATTTAACTCCAACAAATGTTCAAATTAATACATCCTTTAACAAATACCCCAATTCACGAACAAAAGATTCTCTAGCCAGAACTCCAAAGAACGCAAGTCATAGAGCCACTCAAGATGCCACTATTCTGACGTGTCGTCTAACGGCAGTCCAAGTGCCGCCAGGCGGTGCATGACAATCTGGGTTCTGCCCAACTTCATACATACATACTTTCACATGCACACAACATCCAAGTTCATAATTTAATCATATTATCATCATTTCCACAAAACACCACACCAACCATAGACATCCATGCTTATTCATTCCCTACCCCAACATGCACGCTAAATCCCAATTCATTCATATGTTCATGGAATTTTCCACCAAATTAAGCAAATGCAGATGAGAACACATCATATCAATCATATGCACATTAAAGAAAACCAACTTCAAGCCTCACATCATCACAGAAATACCAAAAACCGAGAGAACTGGGATAGCCAATTCGTGTCGCCTGGCGGACAGCACCTAGCCGCCAGGCGGTGCATAGAAAAAAAACCCAGAAAATGGGTTCTGAAGGCATGAGTCGCCTGGCAGGCCTTCAACGCCGCTAGGCGATTTCTGAAATTTTCCAGAAACGCGACAAGATTCAAACGAAAATGCTAAAAAACACAGAAATAGAACTCCCCTAACCTGAATTCCTTGCAAAAATAGGCAATGCTAGAGTTCACTTATGATGGTAGCACTTGACTCCACTTTTTGGTCTCCAAGAAGCCTCCAATCTCCAGCTCACACACAACTTTCAGCCCACTCTGTTGTTCTACCCCAGAAGGCTTCTCTCTCCCTAAAATGAGCAAAAAGAAAGTTTAATTCATGTCTATCAAGATTTGAACCCATAACCATGCCAATGTCAAACCAATGCACAACCACCCAACCACTTCATGTTTTGTGATAATTCATATAATCCTAAGATTATATTATCACCCAACTGAATCAAGCATACTAAAATAATAACAATAATTAAATAACACACAAATGGGATACATAAGACTTGAACCCAAGTCCCTCTCACACAATTAAGTACTCTCAACCACCTAAGCTAGTACTTTTCCATGTCACCTCAATCGATAATTAATGTAATAAGGACTCCCACTACCCGCATTTATTAGTTAATTATTTATTTAACTAATTAAATTTTATGGGTCTTACATGAGCTAATGTTAGTGACTGTAACAACTGAGATCGCGATAGAACAACAAACCAAAAATAAAATTTGAAAAAAATAGAGTTTGTATTCGTTACCATAGTTTATTCTGGAAAAGTACAGAAAAAAAGTAAAAAAATAAGACAAGGTCTACAAGAAACCAAATTTTGGGTCTAGGAGTCGGTTACGTGTGGGGAAAGTATTAGTAGTCCATAATGTTCATCCTAAGACGGTACCTTCAATTAAACATGCAAAGGGATGTGGTTTTCAAAATATTTATTTTCCCTAAAAATAGTAATAAAAGAATGTAGAAAAGACAAAAATAGTTTTTTAGTTTTTTGGACCCGACAAGGATAAATCCTCGCTCCTATGTATCTCCATTTACAATGGAGAATCATGGTTACGTAGTTCTTTTAGAACCTTTTAGAAATTATTGATTTGACATTTTTTTTATATTTTATAATTTGGAAGACCTTTTTGTGTTTTTAGGTATTTTTAATTATTTGAAAATTAATGTCACGCGACGCGAGCGGTCGAACAAATACTAAAATTGAACAAAGAAAACTATTTTTTATCTTTATTTCTTTATATTAATTTTTATATATTTTCTAGAAAAAAAATTAAAACAATGGTGTCACGCAATGCGAACGGCCGAATATACACTACAAGAAATGAAGAAAACTAGATTTTATGATTTATAGAATAAGATATTTATGAATAGTAAAAAATAATATCCTTAAGCAAAATGCCGACGTTGGGTATAAAAAAAATGCGAACAACATTTAAAGAAAATATAAGAATAATAGAATGCATAAATCAAAAGGAAAATAAAGATAATGACATACCATCTAAAACTTTTCAATTCCTCAACTTCTCCATTAATCTCACTCTTTTGTTAACTACCATTTCTCCTCCTTTCTTTTTTTTTCTTTTTTTAATTCTGCCTTTTTCCCTAAGATTGTTGTTTTTTTTCAACAAAAGTAAAAATTAGGTGTCTGTGTGAGTGGTAATGAGGAAGAAATAAAGAGAGATGTAGAAAATATTTTCTTTTTCTTTTTTGTGATCACTTTCTCATATGATAGAATGTGTATTTATATCCGCACATTGCAATATCAATGTAATCCTAACCTTAATTGTAACAAACAATATAAGGAAGAAATTGATCATCATACCAAGTTGGGTGGTTGTACTCATGAGAAGAAGTGTGATAATTAAAATAAATTGGTTTCTTCCTTCTTTTTTTTCCTTTTTTACTTTTTTTTCTCATCTCTCTTTTTTTTCTTTTTTTGCTAAAATTAAGGTTTGAAAATCTTTAAAGAAAATTTTATTTCACCTTTTTTATTTACCATTAATTAAAATTTTTTTTTTTCAAAAATAAAATTATTCATCCGGACAAAATTGGGTGTTGATAGTGACCAATTTATAAATCAATTCATAATAGAAACTATTTTAGTTACCAATTTAGAGACGAATTATAATTTTTTGAAACTAATTTAGTTACCAATGATTTTTAGTTTATAAATTAGTATCTAAATTAGTCATTATAATGAATAATTAATTTTGGTCACTAAATTTGGTCATTATTTAAGATTTTTCTTATAGTGACTGTACAATTAAGTTCAATGTAGTTCAGTTCAGTTTGTTAGAAAAAAAAAATAATTGAGTTCAATTTGTCTGAACTATTTTTGAATTTCATAATTGAAATAAACTATTTTTTAGTTCAGTGCAATTTTTTAATGGTGAAATAAGTTTAGTATATTTTATCTGACCCTTACAACGAGGCTTCCTAATACTACTTTTTGTTAACACACATTTATCTTTTCCTACATACAAAAATGTTGAGTAATTCAGTGTCATCACATATTAGTTGCTTCTGCTTTCAAGCTCTATTGTTATTTCACAATTTATGACGTCAATAATATACGACTTTAAGACAACATAATGCACTAACAAAAGGACATTTTGAACATTGTAATGCAAAGGGTAGAATGATTAAGCATATGCTAAAACATAAAGAGATTACATGCCTTTCTTAAACTGTAATTAAATGTTTTTATCTTACCAAATTAGAAATTGAACTTTAAAAGGTGAATTATGGGTACCTTAGCTCCTTAGGGATATCATGCATGATGGTGGAATTTATTTATATATTTGGTTTATAACTTTAGCTAATGGATGGGTCAACTGAGCCAACCCAAGTATGGAAAATTATTACGGTGAAGGCAGCTTTTCCACAACTAAGTGTATTGGTGTGATTGAGTTGCTTAATTTTATAACCCATCTTTTGGGATTAGAAGACTTGGAAATTTAACAAGTAATGTATTGATTGAAATTGAAGAAACCCTTGCCAAGAGGAAGACTTGGTCCGTTTAATCACCATCTATTTCAATCTACAATTTTAATTTTAATATTTTAAAAAATGAAAACAATTCGAAAAATTTTATATGACAATTTAGATTGTTTGTTGTAAATCAATCATAAAGAGAAATATTCATTTATTGCAAATTTTAGTTGTACATATACAAATAAATTGTATGTAATCAGTGGCGGAAGAAAGAAGGGACAGGGGAGCCACGACTCCCTCAACCATTTTTTTTTTACTTTTTTTTCTATATATTTAAAAAATAATATTTATAAATTATTACTTTATTTATATTAATTAATTTTTATTTTATTTTATTTTCTATATATTTTAAAAAAATATATTTATACATTACTACTTTATTTATATATTATTACTTTATTTATATATTATTACTTTATTTATATATTATTATTTTATTTATATATTATTAACTTATTTATATTAATTTAGTTTGAATTTTTTTTAAATTTAAAAATCACATTTTTTTCTCTATTATAATTTCTTATACTTTTTTATTTGGTTTCTCTCTTCCGTGCCTCCATCTCTTTCTCCCGTTTTATTTTCATCTCAATTTTCATCATCAATTCCTTATTATTTTCAAAATCAAATTGCACTACGACAAAATTGAAGAGTTAAGGAACATTTTGGACCGAACAATTTCTTCTTTTGAGTAAGTTCATTTTTTCCTTTTTATTTTTGAAGCAATATGTTTCCCTCTTGTATGTGGTTTTTTTACGCTCTAGGCATATCTCTATCTGTTAGAGATCATAATATCATGCTTTAATTGTTGATCAAACTCTTCTTTGTGTAGATAGAGCTATTTTAGGCTTTGAAGTTGTGTAAGGGAAGAACAAGATTAGGAATCTACTCTAAGGTAAGGGAAGCTAATCATTTAGAAGTTATTAGTTTTCTTAAAATATTGAGTCTTGCTTTTAAGATTTAATTTGGTGTATTCATAATTTTATCTTTTTGTAAATAGATGAGAGGTGAAAAATTTATATTAGAAAAATTATGATAAAGAGTAAAAGAATTGATTCTTTTTTCAAGAGGAAGGCTTGTGATGAAGATGAAAAAAAGGCATCTACGTCATCTAAAATTGAGAAACTTCATGAGAATCCAAATATCGAAGAAAACGAAAACCAACTCTCTAAGGTTCCTAAAGTTACATATAATGAATTTGAAAATACTTTAGAACGTGATCCGGGAAAGCGTCTTCAAATTTGGCAATACCCACCAAATCAAATGGATGAGGTACGAAGGACTTATCTAAAATGGAGTGCATATCAAATGCATCTAGAAAATTATTCATTGTCTAGTAAAGATGATCATCCAAGAAGGTTTCAGTACACATGATTTAGCTTATTTCCTTCATGGTTAGAGTATTCGCCATTAAAAGATGTTGCATATTACTTACCATGCTATCTTTTTAGTAGAAACCAAGCGGAATAAACTTTATGTTTAGCTATCCTTCATTGTTGATGATAAACTTTATGTTACTCTTTCATATATATTATTGTTATATTGTTTAGATTCTATTGTCATGAGTGCTTATTTTGAATAAAAAAAAATGATGTAAAGAAATTATTATTTTTTAATTAAAAGAAATTATTATTTTTTAATTAAAAAAAATTTATATATAACAAATATAATTTGATCCCTAAAATTTTTGGTTAAGTTCCGCCACTGTATGTAATGCTTATACTATAGTTCTAATTTAAATTTAAAAGAACTATGTTAAAGTATTATAAAAGTAAGTTGAAGCAGTCAACATTCTAGGCTAAAATATCAATTGATGGTTTTGTTTTTAGATAAATTTATTAAATGGAGATTATGTAAGTGTGACCTAAGTTTAGTTTATATAAGAAATTTATACTACTTCTAACCAAATTTTTTAAAGCATGGATTTATGATTTTTTTTTCTTATTTATAATCGTTATGAGATTTAGATTAACATGGATTTTCAACGGGTTTTGTTTACCAGCCTAGTGCAATTTCATTTGCGATAATTACTTTACTTTTTTGTGAATTCTGTTTTTTTATTACTTTTATAATTTTATGAAATCAACATTTTAGACTTTCACTCTGTTGCTAGTCTTTAGAAAGTCACCGCCCGTCCCTACAATTATGAATATAAATGATGCCATGGAGCTTTGTTAACATTCGCAATATACTACTCTTGTTTACTCCCCCTTGTTAAGATTATTTGATTCAGAAAAACTTCAATGAGTGGTTATTTTCTCAAATCATTTTATCTACTTCTCCTGCTTTCATTGCTTGCTTCGGGAATTAGTGTGACATTGAAGAACTCAAGTGAAAGTGGTGAAGCAAAGTGCATAGAGAGGGAGAGACAAGCACTCCTCAACTTCAGAGTGGGCCTTAAAGACCCTGGCATGCTGTCGACTTGGACCAGCCATCACAATAATGCAGATCGCTGCAAATGGAAACGCATTCATTGCAACCATCAAACTGGTCATGTACAACTACTTGATCTTCGTGGAACAACGCACTACACACAATTGAGAGGTGCAATCAATGTCACTTCAGCAGCCATAATGATTTTGCTGGGCCTTACATCCCAGACTTCATGGACTTTCTTGCGTCTGGTATCTGGGAGGAAAACCTCCTGCCATGGTTGACCCAGAGGAGCGGGTGGAGAGAAAAGAGGAAGAAGGCTTGCGAGAAGAACAAGGGCACTCAAAACAGGTAAAACGCTTATTCTGTATTATGATTCTTCTTCTTACATCTAAAACACAAAAGACCCTTCCTTTAAGTAGAAGGGGAAAAATAGAAAACAGAAAACTCTAACTAACAACCGACTTCAATACACCCCTCTCAAGCCGGATCGTGTATGTCCATTAGTCCGAGCTTACAAATCATGTCTCTATGGATGTTGCGATGAAGAGGTTTGGTGAAGATGTCGACAAGTTGGTTATTGGAGCAAAGATGAATACCCTTTTTTATCAGTTATTTCTAAACCAAGAAAATATTTTAGATTCTTCAAGTCCTTTATTTTGAAAGCATTGTGGAGCTGAGCTTTTATATCACTGATAGCTTCTAAAGAATCCCTTGCAAGTATTATGTCATCCACATATACAAGTAGGACAATAAAGGTTTTGCTAGTCCTTTGAGTAAACAATGAGTGATCAGATTTAGATTGACAGAAACTAATAGAAATAAGGAAGAAAGACACCTCGGCAAACCATTGCCTACTAGCCTATTTAAGGCCATATAAGGACTTCTGAAGAATTGATTGGTGATACATGAATTGTTGATTTGCTAGATTGGTTATCATATATCTTTATATAATTATTGTATAGGTGTATCTAAGTTATCATTAGCTTATACCTTTCTTGTTTTGTGGTTGTTTGTATCTCCTTTGTAATGATACGAGGTTGCAGAGGGTGATGGCACTAGCCAATAGGTTGAGGGTTGTCTTTGGAGTTCTTTTGGAGTGATGTACATAGATATACATGATATGGATTGACTAGTCTTACAAACAACATATTTTGAAATTAAAAATAATAATAATAATAAATCATGAAATGACACGTGGCAATCACTATTTACCATTCGTTAATTATTTAAATGACATTACCAAAAATGATCAAATTGAACAAAATTGACAAATATTAGGATCGAAAATTGAAAAATAAAATTATGACGAAATTGAAAAACTAAATAAAAATTGGAATCAAAACTTTATTTATAATTTTCTTTAGTTACGTATTGGTCTAATGTATTTATTCGTTAGTAGTGCAATAACAGCGTTTAAGGGGTACCATGTGTCAGTTCCTGAATTTTTTTTTATTTTTTTTATTTTAAAATAAATTAAAAATTTGCCACGTGTCAAGTTGATGTCGTGCCACATGGCGGTAACAATGTGATGTGGCAATGACAGTGCCACGTGTTACTATTATGCAGGTGTCATTTCTTCATTCTCAATTTGGTCCCTGTATTTTAATTTTTTTTCTCAATTTAGTCCCAATTTTTGTAAAAATTTTACAATTTCGTCCATTTCCAAATTAAAACAAAAATTAATTTATATACAAATGTTATACAAATATTTTTATTAAATTTGATACTTTTATTCATATTGATATTTTTATTATATATCTTTAACAAAATTAGGTTTATTTAAATTTTTGTTTCACATTTAACTTTACTTAAAATTATTTTCAAATTAATTTTTTTTTCAATGGTTACATAAACTAGTTAAACTTATTTTTTAAAATTTATATAATTATTATTTTACACCAACTCAAACATTTGTATAGAAATTATTAAACTTTACACATTTTAAAAGTATACAATTATTTGAAATATAAATTAAATAAAAAATAATATTAAAGTATGATGTAATAAAATATCAATATAATTTATGAAGTTTTTTTTCTATTAGCATTATTTTCTATTAACAATTTTAAATGAAGTTCAATGTAAAATATAAATTTAAACAAATTTAATCTTGTTAAAAATATTTACTTGAAATATCAAATTTGATAGAAATATTTGTGTACATTTATATAGAAATTAAATTTGGTTTTAATTTGGAGAGTGACAAAATTGCTCAATTTTTACAAAAATTGAGACTAAATTGAGACAAAAATTAAAATATAGGAATTGAAGATGAGAAAATGACACCGGGCATAATAGTGACACATGGCACTATCACTGTCACGTGACACGATGTCAACTTGACACGTGACAAATTTTTAATTTTTTAAAAAAATTCAAAACATAAAAAAAAAAATCAAATTTACATGTGACACCCATTTAACGTTATTACTGCACCACTAACAAAAAGGACTTGATTGCATTGAATTTTCCAAAATATAGACCTAATTAAGATAAAAAAAAATAGAGAAACCAAATTGATATTTTGCTACGAAAATATGGACTAAATTTAACCAAATCATTTCATATTAATTTTATCATAAGGGGCAATTTGATAATCTTAATTTACTTTCTATTAAAACTTTTTTTTATCTATCACATCAGTCAAAACTCTCACCAACTTCACCTTCAAATTCACTCACTTTCACCTTCAAATTCTTTCAAAAAGAACAACACAAAGTTTACCTTCAAATCTACTCAAATTCATTCAATCACTCCCCCTCAAATTTATCCTCACAAAAGAATACACCCTTAATACACTCTTAATATTTTTGGTTAAAAGTAATGTCAAGTCTTTTAAGTAGATTTAGCTTAGGTCTCATTAGGGCAAACCTTAGTTGGTCCGTAATGGGGCTATGGCCCCCTCTCAATATTTTTTTATAGGTTAGTAATTAAAATTAGAATATATATATATATATATATATATATATATATATATATATAATTTTAAAAAAAATTTAATTATAGGTAACATTTAATTATTCAATGAATTTAAAAAGGATAAAAATATCTCTTACCACCTTTTACTTATTCACTTACTATTAATTAATAATTTCATAACTAAATTACTAATATCATATTCAATAGAAAATTAATTTAAAATTTAACTTCAGTATTTGGTTGTTGATACTTTTAATTATTCAAATTTAAAAAATTTATCAATCAATTTTGAACTGTAGCCATCTTTAACAAGAATAAGAAGTAGATTTTATTTAAACAAAAAGATTTCTTTTTTGCTAAACAAGATTGTGAAATAAAATAGAAGATAATTATTTTGTACATAATAAAATTATTTACATTGAAAAAAATATATAACCGAAAATTTATCACTACTAGAATTATTTATATTTCATGAGATTTTTCTTGCAATCCTTTTATAAAATTTTTCAAGAAAAGATTTTTTTGTTGTCATTTATAAAATTTGCAAGTATTTCCTACAAGTTTTTCTGTGAAACCCTAAATATTTTAATACAAAATTGGTAGTAGTTTCTTACAAATTATTTTTCATAACAAAATTTGTAAGTTTTTTTTATGAAAAAAAATTCAAAACAAAATTGGCAGGAAATATATATTTTTTAGTAGTGTATGTTTTGTCTTAATTATTGTTGGATTCAATCATTTAAAAGTACAAAAAAAATTATTAGATATATGTGATTTCTTTTATAGTCATAATTAAATTATATATTATATATTTATTTTTGTTGTACTAGTGATAGTGATAAAACATATATATTTTAAAATATTATTTTGGTTCCCCCAAAGCTAATGGTCAATCTTCGTCACTATGTCACATCAATGTGAAATCTTTCCGTAAATACTCTCAAAAGACTCAACATATTTTTAATTGCTTTGTAGCAAATTCATGGTCTTTAGAGACAATCCATAATAACAATGTCCACTGCAAAGCTAGGTATATAGTTGTTGTCTCTTGCGTTTGTAATGTACATGCATTCAAAAGGTGTTGGAGTATCTGAGTTAGGGATGACAAAACGAGCCAGTTTTGCCTGTTTTGGCCCGCCCCGCCCTTGGCCCGCCGAAAATGGGTCCGGTTAGACTAGCCCACCACTAGAAAACGAGTTGGACAATTCAACCCGCCTCGTCTCAAGGTGGGCCGATGGGCCGGCGGGCTGGTCCACCACTTTTTTTAATAATTTTTTTAATTTTGTTTTTTGACTTTTTTAAAATTTTTGTATATATAATTTTTATATATAATATAAAAACTTATTTATTTTAATCATTTTTAATTTTTAAACATAAAAAAAAGGATTGGCGGTCCAGAAAAATTGATTCGTCAGTTTGCTAGGCTAAATGAGTCGGACAATAGTAAGTTGAACATTTCAACCTGGTCTACCATTTTGTTAGCATATCGGTCCGACGGGCCTGATCCGTTTTGACATGTGTAATCTGAAATTTAAATAACATAACAATTCAACTATATATTTATCTGCCAATTCATTATTTCATAGAAGGAAAAAGTATATTAAGTTGTATGACTTACAAGCTTAAGTTGATGATACAATGATTAATTCATAAAATTAGAGTAATTCTTAAAATTGCATAATATGTTCGATATATTTAAAACTTTATAATTAAATTAAATGCTGTTACATCCGGAAGGAATCATTAGCTGTTTTTTGAATTTAATCAAATAAGTATAGTACATTTTCTCCGTCAATAAACAGAGAAAATATTACTATTGTGTTCACAGCCGAAAATATCGGAACCTCGCCATTGCACACGAGAATCACGAATGCACTGACATGACAACTGATATAGAGACTAACACGTTATGAACGGAGACTAATGAAATCGTACGATTCCGAATGACAATTAGTGAAGATATTCGATTGTATATTAATAAATTTTACGAAAAATTGTAAGAAAATATATTATTCTAACATTTGGTAAAAGATAGAAAGAGTACAATCTTCTCATGACTTCTAAAAATACTAATAAATGTCGCAACATAACAGTATATTTGTCCTTTTCTCGTGTTAGTCATTTGTTTTTTTTATATATATTTGCAATGCCACTAGGGATGTGAAATGCTGTTGGATGCTGTGGTAAGTTTTTTTTTTTTTTTTTTTTTTTACGTGGATTTGAACTTGTCTGCGTATCCTATGGTGAAGGAACAGACACGTTAGCGTCTTTGGATTTTTAGATTATTTGAAAGTGGTTTTGAGAATACTTTCTTGCATGGTATTATATGCTTAAACATATCAATCAATGAAAACAAAGTTAACATTTTTTCAAGTAAAGCAAAACACTATTATTCTGAGTAAAGTTCTAAAGTTATACTGGCTTAGCTTGCACTCTAATGTTTTTCACTTTTGAATTTAGACATTGTATGACTAATTTAGCAGAGAAAATTAATTATTTTGCATAATATTATATGTGTATATGCATTCTTTCACTACAAGAAAATATCTTATTAGTAACCAATTTTAGTGACTAAAAGTTGTTAATCACTATAGTGACCAATTTAGATACCAATTTACAAAATTAGAATTTATTGGTTACTAAAATAGTCACTAATATAAATAAAAAATTATAATTGGTTACTAAATTTGTCACTAATTTATTAGAGAGCAATTTAGTAACTAAGTTATTTTAGTAGCCAAAACTTAGGTAGCTAAATTTTAGTATCCAGATTTCTTTGGTAGCCAAAACTATGGTAGCTAATCTTAAAAACCAATTTAGTGATCAATTATAATTTTTTATTCATAATAGTAACTGTTTTAGTAACCAATAATTTTTGTACTTTGTAAACTTGTATTTAAAATAGTAATTATAGTAACTAACAACTTTTGGTCATTAAAATTGGTTACTAATGAACCATTTTCTTGTAGTATTTTAAAAAGTGTATACATTATTACACTAAAAGCCACATAAAGTTGACATAAATGATTATAAAATTCCATGTAGTGTTATATTTTGATTACGTTTTTTAAATACATGTTATCTTATATTAAGAAAATACTTCATTCACAGTCAATTTTATTTTTGGTCATTTGATCAATTTAAATATCAGTTTACACAACAATAAAAATAATTGATTACTAAAATAATTATTATCATGAACAAAATATTATGATTCATCTTTAAATTAATGTTTAAAATTTAGTTAGTAAAAGAAATTGAACATTAGACATCAGTTATTAAAGGAATTAGTTTTTAAATTAGTCTTTAATTAACTAGTGACATATTTAACGAACAATTATATTTTTTTATTCTTAATAATGATTATTTTAATAACCAATAATTTTTTATTTTGTAAATCGATATCTAAATTGGTCACTCTAGTGATTAACAACTTTTGATCACTAAAATTGATTGTTAATGAAATATTTTCTTGTAGTATTATATTAAATATCATAAAAAAAATAGTATAAAAATTCTGTCATTAATTTTTGTTTACATTTTTATGTTTACTAGTTAATTAGACTCACGTTTAATGGTGAATCTTATATTTTATATATGAATCAAGATTAATATATAAAATTTTTAAGAATATCAAATAAATAAGATATATTAAAATTAAAATAAATTATTTTTATATATTAATTTATAATTATATAAAAAAATTGAAAGGCCAAGTCTCTCTCAACCTACACCAAAATCCACCACTGTTCACGTTGATTTAATTAAATAAAGAAAATGTCTTTTTTTTATAAGGTCTTATAAAAGGGGAGATGGAATATAAGTGTTCCTATAGAAATAATATTAGATTATTATGGGACTCAAACTTTATCTTACAAAGATATCTGAACTTCTTGGATGGATACTCCTGAGTCTTATTCATCATGTCTTCGCCATTTGACACTTGATGAAACATTGAGGGAATGCATATCTTTAATTGTTGGAGTCCATTCTTATTTATAAAAGACTAATCTTATTTTTCTTGTTTAGACCATAGGTTGGGTCTTGATTATCTCTTTAGTGGCCCAATCATTTATTAGGTTTATATATGTGGACTTTAGTTAGACCTAGGTTTCATTGTTCCAACAATTTTTCGTAAAGGTTTGCCTGATTTATTTGAAGTTGGAGTATACAACATTATTAGTTATTACAGGTGTTTGAGGAGGCCATGTAGTTAACCAACTTGGTCGTCATGTAGGTTTAGCGGCAGACCTTCTGATATTTCTTTAGGCTTAGCGAATATTTGCAAGCTAGCGGTCTTTAGGGTTGGCAAATTTCCTAAGATGGTGGACAATTCGAATACTATGATATAACGATCAATCTGGCCATTGTGGTACATAACGATCAATTTGACCACTATGGTGCAACAAGAAATTATGTTTCTCAAGTGAAAAAAATAAAAGAAGCTATAATAATAATAAAAAATTCAAATGTCTTGTACAAATTTTAGCGGAAAAATTAACTTAGAAGAAAATATTTTATAACATTCCATAATTTTCTCAAAAATTAAAAGAGAATTGATGATGCACCTATCCAATATTATTATTAGTAGAAGTTTTGGATTTTTCCATGCTATAGAGGTTTTTTCTTTAAAAATATTGGTGTCGACTAGTTTTATTTACTTATTTTCTGTGTATACATCTTATTGTTTACCTATATATTATCATTTTAGATTACTTGATTATTTATTTTCAGATTCAAATATTATTTACACAAAAAAGTAATTGATATGGATTTTTTTTCACTTATTATTTTTGTTACCTTTCCATCACTAATAATATAAAGGATGATACAATTATTAAGAGAATAAAAACAAAAAAAGGGATTTGGTAAGAAGGATAGGCAAAAGTTAAAACAATAGTAGGCTATCTTTTATTAAAATAAAAACCCAATAGTAGGTTTTATTATTCTAATCAAGGCAACTTGTTGAAGAACCACGAGTCACACATTATTATTATTATTATTATTATATTATTTTCTAAAATAAGACTCAACTGAATGTGTTATAATTGGTTTAAATAGGAAGGAAGATATAGTATGTTTATTAATTAATTAAAGTCTACTTTACTTATTTATATTCACCAAATCTTACGATTATGTACATAAACACTTCTATGCAAAATCTCAGCTGAAGAAGGTTCACAACGCAAAGCTTCTTCACTCTGGATAACTTATGTACGGTGAATTTGTTTTGATTTTGTTCCATTATTGCGTAGTTTTAATTTACCACAAAACCAACTCTTAAATGCTAACACTGTTCATCTTTATCATTGTGTTTTGTTGTTATTTATCATCTTTCAATCACACTCTTGTTTTATGTATGAGTTATCTCTTTCATTAGCTTCTCTGCTTTACACGATCCAAATGATTTGTGGGGGTATCCATAAGTGAGTGACCCTAATCTAACTATTGATTTGAGGAATAATTTCTGTTTATTAAATAAATTTTTAAAAACTTTTTAATGGAGTTTCTGTCCTTACGTTTTACTCTTAAATATATGACAAAATTACTTAACATTGTCATCTACTTAAATATTGTCCTATAATATTAAAAACTTTTCATAATTAAAATCTTCTTCAAGAGTCGACTGTATTTAATTTAAATTATTTTTAAAATAAATTAAAATTATAAAATTAAAAAACATTAAATTAAAAGATAAAAAATATAAAATTAAATAATAATAAAATTATTTAATTAATAAATATAAAGTAAAAAAATATGACTTTATAATTTTAATTTCATAATTTTTAAAATATCTAATTTTAAATTCATATTTTTATATTTTATAAATTTATAATATCATAATATTACAATTTCAAAAGTCAAAATTTAAATTTTTTTATTCTTATAATTTCGTAATTCTATTACTTTTATAATTTTATAATTTTATAATTTTATATTTTTATAAAATTATAATGGCTTAATTATATAATATAAAAATATTAACGTACAAATAGATAACTAAAAAAATTAAAAATTTTGAAATCATATTTTTTATTTTATATTTAATAACTTTATAACTTTATTATTGTCTAATTATCTAATTTCATATTTTATAAATTATATATTTTTAATTCTTCAATTTTATATTTTATATTTTATAATTTTATAATTTTAATTTATTTAGGAATAATTTTCTTAAACACAGTAAACCATGGAAGGAGATTATTGTCATTAAAATATCTTGCAATAAAATATCATGTAAGGATATTTAAGTAGGATGATAGTGTAAAATAACTACTTTGTCATACATTTAAATATGAAAACTTCATAACATTAGTTATATATGACTTAAATATATATATATATATATATATATATATATATATATATATATATATATATATATATATATATATATATATATATTTGTATCGTCCCATTAAATAAATAACTTATTTAAACGACACGTCACACAATATAATATGAGAGGCAAAGTTCGAAGTATAAAGTCATTCCTACAAATATTCAAAGTACATAAAATAGAAAGTATAAAGGGCACACTACGATGCCAATACAATAGGAAATACATTGACCTAGATAATTCCAAACCAGGCTAAATAACAAGACAGTACATGGGTCATAGCCCCGAATTACAACTCAAACAAGCGGGAGCCATCCCAGAGGCTAAGCAGCAGAATCACCATCTCCCTATGGACCACGAGTGTTTCTCGCATCTGCTCACATCAATAAATTGATGATCATCACAAAGAGAGAAAACCACACAATAGAACATACAAAAAACAAAAGGGTAAGCTAGAGCGAAAAAGGATTTATCATACAATCATATACACTTTCACAGTTAAATATACACACATCATCCAATCATGTTATGACTTTCAAACAATGCACTAAGACTCACAACGTGACTCATCCGGATACATGTAAGTAGTCAGATTCAGTGGATGCTTGCACTTGTGGTGGACTTCCCTGCTCTACCGAGCTAATTGTTACAGTGTCCCATCCCCCCACACAAGGTTAGCCCTTAATGAGTTCCAGGCCTCCTGCTACTCTCACCACCAGAGTCAGTATGCTCTATGTGAGACTAACTGACTCTCTAGAGTGTCAGGATACAACCTTACATTAAATCCTTACTGAATTATATAGATGGGGCACCACCATGAAATCCCACTAACAGGGATCATGGAATTATGTCCCGACCAACTGAGGCACAACCATGAGGTCTCACCTAGAGACTCATGGAATTACATCCTAACTAATGAGGCACCACCACGAAACTATCGTGGAATTACGCCCTAGCCCAACCAACATCATAATTCCGTCAATCTATATAGGATCATTTCTCATACCATAATCATGCCACTATTACAACCAATCCAATTCATACATATCACATGCCAAGATCATACCCAACTCATCATTATAACTCATCACATCAAAGTTTTCATACTAAATCACATGATTTTCACTATAACTAGGGCAAGACATCCAACGATACCATCAATAACAAACATATGAGAAAACAGTACAATCGACATCAGGTTTCGCTCAAGCGAGAGGAGTGCTCTCGCTCAAGCTGCAAGCTCTCGCTTAGGTGAGACTGCGAACAGTGTTCTTGGAGGTTTCGCAAACACTCGCTTAGGTGAGGCCATCTCGCCTGAGCGAGATGGTGTTTCGCTCAAAACTCAATTCCTCCGCTTGAGCGAGTATTCAAGCTAAAACCCCTGGGCGAACTACTGCTAATCTCGCCTAGGCGAGACTAGCTCGCTTGGGCTAAAATAGTAGTTCTCTCCCACTGTTCTATGCCTGCAAAACCAAAAACATCCAAGCATTTCCATACAAATCTTTCACACATGAATACCAACGCTTCCCAAATTATTTTGAGTACATAACAAGCAGAAACACACCACCAACTTCAAATACGAAAAGGATCTAGATTCCCTTACCTGGAAATAGCTAGAAAAATGCCTCGACTCTAAACAGTGGAACACAACAACTCTAAGAACGGACTCGTGAACTGAACAAGATAGCGAAACAGATTTAGAAAATGAGCTTACTACGAAACCCTAATGTAAATACGAAATATGCCCAGAGAGGAGAAGTATGAGTTGGAGAATGACTTACGTGGAGCGAGAAAATGAAGTTGAACAAGCTTGAAGGTGACGAAGGCCTAAACCCTAGCAGAGAATTGAGACTGCTCTAGGAGGGATGGAGGAGACTGATTTCTGAAAAGTGCAGAGAATGAAAGTGTGTTAGCTGGTTTAGGGTCTTTGCCTCCTTATAGGCCAGCCCTAGGCCCAACTGATTTGGGACAGTCCCTTTAAATTAGGGCAAAGTAAAAATAGTGAGCCTTACACACAAATATATATATATATATATATATATATATATATATATATATATATATATATATATATATATATATAATATTTAATATTTAATAGACTTAATTATGGTTAATTATGGTGTGAATTATAATAAATTTGGAAATTTTCCAATGAAGTCTTATTAGATTTGGTGATTATAATTTTTTAATTAAATTTCTGCAGTTATATTTTACTGTTAAATTATTTTAAATATTATTTTAGGTTTTTATAGTAAGGATGTTAAATTAAATAAATATAAATATTAAAAATAAATAAAGTTAGAATATGATAAATTGATGCTAATCTTTTCTACTATTAATATTTATTTAATTTAATTTTTGTTAAATTGTTGGTAATATAAATATTTATTTAATAAAAGTTTTAAAAATATTTTTACATTTTTAACTTTTTTTTTATTAAAAAATCAACTTAACATTGGTTAAGCCAATGGTAACCCGACATTAACACAAATAGTATAGTGAAAAATCATTTTATTTGTTTTAGTTTTTTTTAATAATAATCTGCTTGATTAAAGTTGATTAAACTGACATTAATAATTTCGTAATTTGGTTGGCAGTGATATTTGGAAGTTAAATTTATATTTTTTGTAGTGTCTTTACTTGTATTTGGATTTCATGTCAAATAACTTCCATTGTTTTTTTGTGTTGTTGCACCGACTTATAATGTTAAGTGACATTTGTAACTTTGATTAAGTCTAAATAATGATTAAACTTTAATTATGAGAGAACTTTTGTCATTGCATATACTGGATTATTAGAACTATCAATCTTCTCCACCAACACATCACTTTCTCTTGTGACATCATGAATGAAATGTATCTTGTTACTAATATGTTTTATCTTTTATGATACATTTGGTTCCTACTCTTCTATATACTAAATCTATGTTTTTGTTACTTAGAATCCACTTCATAACTTGCATAGTCCTAAAGGTTCTCTTTGGATGAAGGAGTGAATTTGAGTGAATTTATAGTGGAAGTAAGATTGTTTGGACTAAAAGAAAGATGGTGTGATTTGAATGAATTTGAGAAAAAAATTGTAAAAGTTAGTGAGTAATATAATAGATTTAATAAATTAAAAAATATAAACTAAAGTTAATATAAATTTTAAATTAGAAAATAAAATTTATATTTCAAAATAAAAATATATTAAAATTAATATATATATATATATATATATATATATATATATATATATATATATATCACAACTTAAATACATTTTAAATAGAAAATAAAATAAGACTTTTAATTATAAATAAAAATTATATCTAAAATTAAAAACAAATGAACCAATACAATATTATAATCTAAATAAGATAAATTAAATTAATATATTATCATTTTAATATTTTTATTTTGATATAAACACATATTAAAAGTAATTAAATTATTTATTTATTATTTTACTTTCATTGTGTTGTTGCCTTCTTAATTATACTATACACCATGAATCTTCTTATATTAAGCAACGCTGATATGGTAATAATTAAGAAATCATTGCCTAAAATAAAAATAAGGCATAGTTTTTTTATTGTTGGTTATATAGTGTGTTTTACTTGTTTTAAACATAGAGAACATACAAAAAATGTTGCCTATTTGTTTGAAGCAATAAAGTAGAAAATGTTGATAGTTATAGATAACAATTGTTAAAATGTAGATAGCTTAGACCACACTTTTAAAATTGTGGTAATTTAACTTTAAATATTTTTAAATTACCATCATGTGACCTAACTCACAAGTCAATTGTCTCATGATGCATCACTTTAAGGTGCATTAATTGTCTCATAGTAAAAAATATATAAGTGGGTTAAGTCAGAATCAAATCATGATACTTTGATTACTAATATCTTAAATAAAAAGAGTTGTACTTTAACTAATAATTATAGATTTTGACTTAATAAATGATACAAAAATCAAAATCAAGAAGAATTAAACATAAACCATTGCCTATATAAAAAATGACTATTAATAATTATATTCTAAACATAAACATAATAATTAAATAATCATTACCTACGTACTACAAAACAGGAAAACCGTTGCCTAATAAAGACTACACAAAAACACAGGGAATAATACTACGTATAATTTGCATATAATATGCAGATAATAACATCAAATTTTGTTACTTAATTTTATTGGTATCAATTATTTTATTTTCAATGTATTATATTTCTGTATGTTACTGTTTTAAATTTATAAACTTAGTTTAAAACATTTTCAGTAAATCATTAATTCAGTGTGTTAAATGAAAAGAAAAGAAAAGAAAAATAAGAAACTATACAAATATTTTATTAAAATGGAGATAAATTATTATATATTTTCTTCATAATAACATCAAATAAGACAAATAAGCAGCAACAAAAGTAGTTTAGTTAAACGACAATTATCATCAAATGTATTATAATAATATTGACACACTACAACACATTACACTACACTACCCAATACTCTTTATTCTTCTAGTACATTTATACATTTAAATTAATGCGGGATATCACGTGAATATCAATAACATTCTTCTACGTGTCTGATTATCAGCAATATTTTTTTCTCCATCTTGTCTACAAAGCTTTCGTTTTCTACTCATCCAATAATGTCGTTTTCCATGGACAACAATATATAAGTTAATTGAGAGCCATGTTGATTTGTTTTCAGAAAAACAACCAACTAACCTTGTACTATTTACTGTAAGAGATATCTGTGTCTTAGGTAAAAGACAAATACTTAGTGAGTCAGCACTCCACTGTTCCTACCCATTCATTTACGTCTCTTGTTATTTATCATTTTCCATGTCTGTTTCATCCCCAAAGTTGCGAATTATAGATCTTTGGAAGTTCTAGCGTGATAAGTTGAATTTATAATATATAACAGGATAAAAACCTTACTTTACGGTTTAATTTTATAAGATTAATTTTGTAGAACTGAATTAGATTTAAAATCTACTTCTTAACACTAGGAGTGTCAAAATGGGTCAGCTCGGCCTGATTTGGCCTATCTCTACCTTTGATCCACAAAAAACGAGTCAGGTCAGGCTGACCCGTCAAAACAAGAAGGGTTGAATTCTGTAACCTAACCCGTCTCATGGGCCGGTGGCTGGCCCACCACCTTTTTATTTTAAGAAAAAAAATTAATATTTTTTTATTTTTTTTAACTTTTTGAAAATTTTTGTTTAAAATTTTTTTATGTATAAATTTGTTTATATAATATAAACAAATTATTTATTTTAATTATTTTTAATTTTTAAATATAAAAAAATTGAAAAAGAAAACGGGTTAACAGACTAGGATAGACTGGCTCACCTTTGGTCTACCTCTTTGACAGATTAGACGAACTAGACTATGATGGGTCAGCGGATTGGAAAATCCAATCCGTCCTGCCTTTTGCTTGGTGAGTTAACGGACTGGTCCGACGGACCTGATTTGTTTTGACATGTCTATTTAATTTGCTTTGACATGTCTATTTAACATGATGGAAAATAAACATGGAAGTTGTGTCCGAAAGTGATCTCGATGTTAATGGAAAATATATTGACCAAATTTATACAATAGCAGTATCTTTCGTTATTCGGCATTTAGGAGATAAAATATATATTCTTTTATGTGTTTGCAAAAATAATTTAAAAAATATTCGAAGAATAGGAATATACTGTTAGTTGACGAAAATGATTTAATAACGGTGAAGTATTGGAAACAGGTCCAACCAGTGGCGGATCTTCAGCTAAAATTTTGGGGGTGCCAAAATTTTGGTTGAATTACTCTTTTGTTTTATCTTTTCGTTTAATTTATTCGTGATTTTTTAAAAATTGATGTACTTTTTTTTTCGTTGAATTTTTTAAAGCGGAAGAAAGATCTTCCATAAAAAATTGATATTAGGATTATGTCAATTATACCGACAAATTAAATAATCATTCTTATTTACAACTTCAATTTTGAAGAAAAATCTGATTCAAGAAATTTAACGAAAATGACAAAATTGCATCATGTTTTCAAAAATCGGAACTAAATTGAGACAAAAAAATATAAAAAACTGGAGGACCAACTTGATATTTTTGAAAGAAAATAGAAACCAACAAAATAATCTCAAAGATTTTATATAAATTAGTAAAAACATTATATCCACTTTTTTCATTATAATATAAAAATAAAATAAAAATTATAATTATTGTTATTATTATAATTATAAAATTAAATATAAATTATTTTTATAATTTTACTATAATTAATTCTCATTTATAATGATTAAATTTTAAAAAATAATCAAATAAAAAATAGTTAAATTACACAAATAATCATTTAAAAGATAATATTAATAAAATAATTATTTTTATCTAAAAAATATTTAAAATATAAAATTAAAAAATAAATGTGGACAAAAAAAACTTTTACTTATTTATAAATATAAATGTATACAAATTTATTAAAATATTAAATATATAAAATATATTACAAATATAAATTTTTTGAAAAATATATTTAAGATTATATATTAATAAATATAAATATAAAAAAAATTGGGGGGCCATGACCCCCTTAGTCCCTTCCCCGCTACTGGGTCCAACCCGTAGCTGTCACTATGTTCAATCTTTTTCACTAATTTAATAATTTTGTACTCATCGTGATGAATTAAAGTTGTACGATTTGTTTTTCTTTTATCTTCCATGACAAGTACAGTGTCCTTTTAGCAGAGTCGAATATTTTCAATACTAACTTAGCTGCCGCTTCTCGCTTTGGCGGCTGCATATGCAACTTGGTTTTCAAAAACTAACTGCTATGTTAGTTTTCGGTTCAATTCTACTATTGAGGACCCTCTTTCTGGATTCAATTTTTCTCTTTAATATTTAGAACAATGCTTTCTCAATAAAAAGCTTATTGTATTCCTTCATGACAGGGTTTAAGCAGCAAAGAGCACATACAACGATGAAGGAATTTTGGAGCATGTTTTGTGCAGAAGCTGATTGTCCTGGGACTGGAGGAAAACAACCATTTTGTTTTGATTTGAAGACTTTGAAAGATCCTTCTTCATGCTTCAACCAGTTCTTGATCTTTTGCTTTGATGTGTCAGTGCTGGTCATGCTGGCATTCATTCTGATCCAGAAGTATTTGTTCAGACCATTTCAGGGTATGTTTCAGGTGGAAAGATATTCAAACTTGCAGCTAATTTCTTCCATAATCAATGCATCTCTGGGATTGTTGTATTTGTGCTTAGGAATTTGGGTTTTAGAGGAAAACTTAAGGAAGAGTCACACGGTTCTTCCACTTAGTGGTTGGCTGCTTGAACTCTTTGAAGGATTCAGATGGTTGATAGTAGGATTAAGTGTAAGTCTTAAGTTGAAACAACTTCCAAGATCATGGTTGTGGTTGTTTTCTCTTGTTACACTATTTCTTTCGAGTTTTCTCTGTGTTTTATCTATGTCTTATGCAATTAGTAACAGAGAACTGACCTTCAAGGAAGCTTTAGATGTTCTATCTTTTCCAGGAGCAGTTTTACTACTCTTGTGCACTTATAAAACACCTAAATGTGAAGACACTGCTACAAGTATTGATGAAGACTTTTATGATTCCTTAAACAACGACTTTCATGAAGTTGATCCTTATAACTACGTAACCCCATTTGCTAAAGCTGGATTCCTCAGTAGAATGTCGTTTTGGTGGTTGAATCCATTGATGAAAATTGGTCAAGAGAAAACACTTCAGGATGAGGATATCCCAAAGTTGCCAGAATTGGATCGAGCAGAATTTTGTTATTTGTCGTTTATAGAACAATTGAACACGCAAAAGGGAAAAGAATCATTGTCACAATCATCAATTTTGTGGGCAATAGTTTTTTGCCACTGGAAAGATATTTTGATGTCAGGATTGTTTGCATTGCTCAAGGTACTTAGTGTATGTACTGGTCCTGTACTTTTGAATGCTTTTATATCGATTGCTGAGGGTAATGGCAGTTTCAAATATGAGGGTTATGTATTGGTCTTAACTCTTTTCATTACAAAAATCGCAGAGTCCCTATCACAAAGGCAATGGTATTTTCGCACTAGGCTTGTTGGGATGAAAATTAGGTCAATGCTTACAGCTTCCATTTATAGAAAAATATTGAGGTTGTCTGGTGCAGCTAGATTGACACACTCTAGTGGTGAGATAATGAATTATGTGACTGTGGATGCTTACAGAATTGGAGAATTCCCATTTTGGTTTCACCAGACATGGACAACAAGCGTACAACTATGTATTGCACTTATAATACTTTTTCGTGCTATTGGCCTAGCAACAATTGCCTCATTGGTGGTGATAGTTCTCACTGTGCTTTGCAATACTCCACTAGCAAAGATGCAGCATAAGTTTCAGAGTAAACTCGTGGTGGCACAAGATGAGAGATTGAAGGTGAGTTCTGAGGCCCTTGTGAATATGAAAGTGCTGAAGCTATATGCGTGGGAAACGCATTTTAAAAATGCTATTGAAAGATTAAGAAACATTGAACTGAAATTGTTGAGTGCAGTGCAACTGAGAAAGGCTTACAACATAATTTTATTTTGGATCTCACCTGTTTTGGTGTCTGCTGCTTCTTTTGGGGCATGCTACTTTTTGAATGTTCCTTTACATGCAAACAATGTTTTCACTTTTGTGGCAACTTTACGCCTGGTGCAAGAACCAATTACAGCCATCCCTGATGTTGTTGGGGTGGTCATTCAAGCAAAAGTTGCATTTTCCAGGATTGTTAATTTCCTTGAGGCAACTGAATTACAGAGTGCAAAATTCAAGCATAGGTGTTTTGATGATAGTATCAAGGGCTCAATTTCGATCAAATCTGCTGACTTTTCATGGGAAGGTAATGTATCAAAGTCAACACTGAGGAACATAAACTTGGAGATTAGACATGGGCAGAAGTTGGCAATTTGTGGAGAAGTTGGCTCAGGAAAATCAACCCTCTTAACTACAATTCTCGGTGAAGTTCCTCTGACAAAGGGAACTGTAAGCTTTTCTTCCATGTATGCTCATAGATTACAATACTAATTCTTGGGGTAACCTAATTGGTTATAATATAACACTTTCTTGGTAGTTCAACTTTATAATGAAATGTTGTATTTAGCACATGATTTCCACTTCTTTCCGTGAAGTTATTCTGTCCTCCATTGTTGTTGTGTTGCTAAGAGGAGTTTTAATCTCTCATTTTGACTTACAGATAGAAGTTTATGGAAAGTTTGCATATGTTTCTCAAACAGCATGGATACAAACAGGGACAATACGGGAAAATATTTTGTTTGGATCGGATTTGGATGCTCATAGATATCAAGAAACACTTCGTAGATCTTCACTGCTAAAGGATTTGGAGCTGTTTCCTCATGGAGACCTCACAGAAATAGGTGAGAGAGGAGTTAACTTGAGTGGAGGTCAAAAGCAGCGAATTCAACTTGCACGTGCTCTTTATCAGAATGCTGATGTATATCTTTTGGATGATCCATTTAGTGCTGTTGATGCACATACTGCCACAAATTTGTTTAATGTAATGTCATCTTCCTTACTTCAAATTTTACATTTATGTGGTATGAGTCATTCCTTACTCAAAAAAGGCTTTGAAATTTGGCAGGAATACATCATGGATGGTCTTAAAGAGAAAACTGTTTTACTCGTAACTCATCAAGTCGACTTTCTACCAGCCTTTGATTCTGTTATGGTAATTCGTTAACCTTAAGACAGTGTTCATCTTTCTTTAGTATGTTTCCTGCATATAACCAGTGATTTTAAATTAATAATGAATTTGAAGTTAGTTTTTCTCTTGCTTCTACTTTTAGACTGAATTTTCTTCTTTCCTTTCACAGTTGATGTCAAATGGGAAAATCCTAGAAGTTGCTCCTTATCATCATTTGTTGACTTCAAGCCGAGAATTCCAGAATCTTGTTAATGCTCACAATGAAACTGCAGGTTCTGACAACCCTTTGGATGTTTCTTCTTCCCAGAGAGATTCAACTTCTGCCAGAGAGATTACACAAGCTTTCATGGAGAAGCAGTTAAAAGCAACAAATGAAAATCAGTTAATAAAGGAAGAAGAGAGAGAGATAGGAAACACAGGGTTCAAACCGTACTTGCAATACTTGAATCAGAAGAAAGGTTATGCATACTTCTTTATGGCTTCTTTTTGTCACCTCATGTTTGTGATTCTCCAGATACTGCAAAACTCATGGATGGCTGCAAATGTTGACAATTCCCAAGTCAGCACACTGCAGTTGATTGTAGTTTACTTCTTGATTGGGGTTGCTTCTATAATTTTCTTGTTGATCAGAACTCTGCTTGTTGTTGCCTTTGGTATTCAATCATCAACATATTTATTTGTACAGTTAATTAACTCCCTTTTTCGTGCACCAATGTCCTTTTATGATTGTACACCATTGGGAAGGATACTTAGCAGGGTAAGGATTATACAATTTCTTTCCTCGCTTGATTTTAATGCTAGTAATAGCATAATAGTATTTTGATTATCATTTCCTTGTTCAGGTCTCATCAGATCTTAGCATTATGGATCTTGATATACCTTTTATGCTAAGTTTCACTACGGTAGGTGTTATATACTTATGTTCTAATCTCACAGTTCTAGCCATTGTCTCTTGGCAAGTCTTGGTTGTCTCCTTACCAATGATTTATGCTGCAATTCGCTTGCAGGTATTGAACAAATTCATCTTTGAAAATATTGTCATACTGAAATTGTGTCTTCTATGTATTTTATTTTGATAGAATTGAAAAATTTAACTAAATAATGCTCATTATCCAAAGTATCTAAGGTATTTCTTTATAAAACCAGAAATATTATTTTTCCACTGCAAAAGAATTGATGCGCGTGAATGGCACAACAAAATCATTTGTAGCTAATCATATAGCTGAAACAACTGCTGGAGCTGTGACAATAAGAGCTTTTGAGGAAGAAGATCGTTTTTTCAAGAAGAATCTTGATCTAATTGATATCAATGCCAGTCCCTTCTTTCACAGTTTTGCCTCAAATGAGTGGCTGATCCAAAGATTAGAAGTAATCAGTGCATTACTTCTTACCTCTGCAGCTCTATGCATGGTTCTGCTTCCACCAGGAACATTCAGCTCTGGTGAGACTTTGATTCGTTTTTACATGTCAAATGTGATGCCTTTAGCTTTGAGAATTTGTTTATCTTAAACCTTATCTTTCAATATTTTTTTTTCAGGATTGGTTGGCATGGTTCTCTCCTATGGCCTTACCTTAAACGCTTCCTTAGTATTTTTAATTCAAAATCAATGCAGTCTAGAAAATTACATAGTATCCGTAGAGAGGATAAATCAATATATGCATATACCAAGTGAGGCCCCAGAAGTAATAGCAGGAAATCGTCCTCCTTCAAATTGGCCAGTTGCTGGTAAAGTAGAACTAAATGACTTGCAGGTAATTGGTACTTACTTAAATGTGAATCAAAATGTTCAGAAAAATGGTAATTGAAATGAACCACATGTAATTTTCTTGTTTATACAAAGATACGATACAGGCCATATGGACCACTTATACTTCATGGAATCACATGCACATTCGAAGCAGGACACAAGATTGGAATTGTTGGAAGAACAGGCAGTGGAAAGTCCACTCTTATCAGTGCATTATTTCGTCTGGTGGAGGCAGCTGGTGGAAAAATTGTAGTTGATGGCATAGACATATCTTCTATTGGCCTTCATGATTTGAGGTCACGTTTTGGTGTTATACCTCAGGATCCTACCCTTTTTAACGGAACTGTTAGATATAATTTAGACCCTTTATCTCAATACTCTGATCGAGAAATTTGGGAGGTAAAGCCAACTACATTCTCTTTATCTTTGCTTTATTGCATTGCAAGTTTATCATATTTGTTGCTGAATATGAAGGTTCTTGGGAAGTGTCAGCTGCGAGAAGTTGTACAAGAGAAAGAAGAGGGACTAAACTCCTCAGGTACACGTTCTATGTCATAAGTTATTTTGTCCTAGTTGATAATAACTTGTAACAATTTGTAACACAGTTGTGGAAGATGGATCAAACTGGAGCATGGGACAAAGGCAATTATTTTGTTTGGGGCGTGCGCTGTTAAGGAGAAGTAGGATATTGGTGTTGGATGAAGCAACTGCATCAATTGACAACGCAACTGATTTGATTCTGCAGAAAACCATTAGAACTGAGTTTGCAGATTGTACAGTGATCACAGTAGCACACAGAATACCAACCGTGATGGATTGCAGTATGGTTCTTTCAATTAGTGATGGTAAATTTCATGTTGAAAACCTCTTTATTTCCTCTAAGGAATGCAAATAGAAGAGTTCGTATCGTATGTTCCTGACTATAACTTTTACTTGTTTTCTTCAATGAATGGGATACTTGTATTATTGACAGGAAAATTGGTGGAGTATGATGAACCAATGAACTTGATGAACAAAGAAGGATCGCTATTCAAGCAGCTTGTTAAGGAGTACTGGTCTCATTTTCATTCTGCAGAATCATATTGACACTGCAAAATATATTTTCTTTTGTCAACATTATTATCGATTTTTCTTTGATGTTAGCAATGAGTCAATAAAGTTTGATAAGATGCTACATGTGTTGGTTAATTTGCTAGGACTGAGATGTTGGTAATGGTAAGGAATTGTAGGAATGAAAAGAAACAGTCCAAAAGTATTTGAATGTTAGATTAGAGTTGTATATGAGCTAACATTAATTATTAAAAGAAAATCATACAAAGTTGTTGAATAAACTTTCAAAACAGTACAAGTTAAATAAACTTTTTTTTTTCTAAATTAAAATGAATATTTAAATAATTTTTTTCTGATTTATCTTCATAAAAAATGATTTTAATTTATATATAAACTAATTTTAACTAATTTAGAAATTTGATTTTTAAGTTTTAAATAATAAAGTTTCAAATCTCGTAATGTGCTTCATCATCCACTGTATAATAAAGTGAAGGAACTGTACAAAATGAATTGAGTGTGATTTATGGGAAATAGAATGAATTAGTTAATGCAGGTGTCCACGCACTGTATCTATCATTATTTATTAACAACTGGTTCACAAAAAACCATAAAGATCAACTTCTGTTTACTCATAAATACATAACAAAAAAGACTAAATATAATGAAAAAAAGGAATTAACTAAAAAGACACATGTTTCGTATCAACAAAGATTTATGAAAATGTATTAACTTTGGAATATCATATATTCCATGTTTCTACAAGTTTAATAAAATCGTTAGGAGGAATGGCTTACTCCCAATATTATAAAATACCTTATTATTTATTATTATTATTAGATTCCAAAATAAAATAATATATCTTAATATGAAATAGATATTGAATAATATTAGAAGATTATTAAAATTAGATGAATGAAACTTTTACAACATCACTAACTTCATATAAAAACATATAAAAGAAAGTTCTGTTTATCCAACAATTTAGTTACAATTTTATATGATGTTTATTACTTGTGATAAATTTTGTCAAAATTAATCAATAATTAAGAATGTTTTCAAATTAATAGATCATCTAGCATACTTAATTGTGTAATGATTATAATTTCTCTGTTTACAGTTTCTCACTTCTTCCATTGTTTCTTTTATTTCCTTTCTAGTTTACAAAAAAATTACATTCAAATTTCATTGTTTTTTTTAAAGAATTAACTGCATAAAAATTACATGCAACTACAAAAAGTCATCAAAATTCCTCAGGAAACATAAAAGAACTTGCAATTAACATTATTATAAAAATAATTTGTGATTAAAAGTGATCAAATATATATTTTTAAATTAATAACCAATTTGGTGAACAGATTTTCAATCACAAAAAATCAGTAACATGTAGTTTTTATTAGTGATTGAATGAGCAAATAATTTTTTTCTCGATCTAGTGAGTGACTTAATGTCTAAGTATTTCATTACTAAATTAAATTGATATCTAATTCAATCATAAAAAAATAGATTACTAAATCAATCATTAAATTTTGTTACAAATACTAATATATTATTTGTGATCGAATTAGTGATCAAACATATTTGTTTCTAATAAAGGTGTCAATTTGGCCCAGTCCACAGGGCTTGGCCCTGACCCATGTGGGCTAGGGCCAAAAAAGCCCACATTGAAAAAAAAGCCCCCAACAAAGAAGCCCACAAGGCCAAAAACCCTACAAAAGCCCTGTAGGCCAGGGCCAACCCATGGGCTTTCATCTTCCACATGAAAAATATATTATTTTTTAAAATATATTACTATTTATGGGACAGGCCCAACGAACCGGATAAGCACGACGACCCGAATAGATCGAACGACCCGGACCTGCCCGAAGACCTCGACAAGAACGACGACTCGAATGGGCCTGATGATCCAAACAGGCCCAACAACCCAAACGGGCCCGACGACACGGACGACGCGGACGAGCTGGACAACCCGGACGACCTAGATGGGCCTGACAACTAGGATAAACCCGACAACACAGACAAGCCCGACGACATGGACGGGCCCGATGACCCGAACGAACTTGATGACTCAGACGGGCCCGACGACCCAAAACGGCCCGACGACCTGGACAGGCCCGACGACCCAGACGAACCCTATGACCCAAACGGGCCCGACAACCCGTATGGACCCAACAACCCGGACACGCCTCGGGCCCGACGACTCGGACGAATCTGACAATCTGGACGGGCCCGACGACCCAGACGACTAGAACGGGCCCAACGACCCGGGCGGGCCCTACGACACAGACGGGCCCGGCGACCTAGACAAATTCGACGACATGGACGAGCCCGACGATACGGACGACCCCGACGACACGGACGGGCCCGACGACCCAGACGAGTCCGACGATCCGAACGAGCCCAACGACCGGGACGGGCCCAACGACCGGGACGGGCCCAACGATCCGAACGGGCCTGACGACCCGGACATGCCCAACGACCTGGACGCGCCCGATGATCCAGACAGCCCCAACGACACGAACAGGCCCGACGATTCGGACGGGCTCAATGAGCCGAACGAGCCTAATGATTCAGAATTGCCCAACGACCCGAATAGGCCCGTCTGTGTCGTCGGGCAGGTCGGGTCATCGGGCTCGTTCTGGTCATTGGGGATGTCTAAATCATCGTGCCCATCCGAATCGTTGGGTATGTTTGGGTCGTCGGGCCCTCTTCGGTCATCGGTCCCGTACAGGTCGTCAGGCCTGTCCGAGTCGTTGGGTCTGTTTGGATCATTGGGCCTATTTGGGTCGTTGGGCACGTTTGGGTCATCGGGGCTGTCAGGGTCGTTGGGCCCGTTCGGGTCGTTGGGTCTATCTGGATCATGGAGCATGTCTAGGTCATTGGGCCCGTTGGGACCATCTAGGTCGTCGGGCCCGTCCGGGTTATCGCGCCCATCCGGGTCTTTGGGCCCGTTCGGGTCGTTGGGCCCATCCTTGTCATCGGGCTCGTCCTGGTCATCATGCTCGTCCGGGTGGTCGGGCCCATCCGGGACGTTAGGCCCGTTCGAGTCATTGGGTTTGTCTTGATCATTGGGCTTGTTCGGGTCGTCGAGCCCGTCTGAGTCGTCGGGCCTGTTCGGATCGTTGGACCCGTCCGAGTTGTTGGGCCTGTCCGGGTCGTCGGGTCCGTCTGGATCATAGGACCTGTCCTGGTCGTCGGTCCCATCCGGCTCGTTGGGCCCGTCTGGGTTGTATGGCCCGTCCGAGTTGTCTTGCCTGTCTGGGTTGTCAGGCCTGTCCTGGTCATCGGGTCCATTTGGGTCGTCGAGTCTGTCCGGGATATCGAGCTCATCCGGGTCGTCGAGCTCGTCCGGGTCATCGGGCCTGTCCGGGTCATCGGGCCCGTCCGGGTCGCTCAACTTGATCTTTGACTTTAGCTTAATGTAGTATTATTTGGGGGGCTAACCCACCTTAGCCCTAGCCCTACCCCACTAGAGAGGGGGCTTTGGGGGCTGGGACTTTTTTTTGGCCCCCTCATTTGGGCCCCCCCTAAAAAGGAGCTTTATGAAGAGTGGACCAGGGTTGGCCTATGGGCTAGGGGCCAAATTGACACCTCTAGGTAGTACAATGGTTTCATGAAGGTATATGAAATAAATCATAGTAGCAACATCCTCTAATCATACAAAATTACGAGGAAAGTTGTGAATATGTTTTGTAAAGGTCTATAATTCAACATGTGCAAGAAACTTGTGACTATCCCCGACAAAGATGGAATCAACAACCATATATGAAGACAAATGTATTGTTCAATTGAAAGATGATATAAATATCCAAAAATTCATTCATGTGAAAATATGGCAATGTCTATTTATGAAGTTTTTGCCAAGAAAAACTTTTGAGCAAATGATTCACAAGTTCGGACTCCGTCACCTTAATGATGTAAGTTTACATGAGGGGAAGAAATAGAATATGTGATGAACAATATTGTATTAAAGAATACAAAATGTTGTACTCTTTTTCCTTCACTAGGTTTTTTATCACAAAGGATTTTTCCTAGTAAGGTTTTAACGAGGCACATTATTTTATCAATGACACTCAATGGGGAGTGTTATGAATTAATGATTGTCCATTGATTTGACACATCTACTCATATGATTGATACTCATATGATTCATTACTCTTTATGTAAATATTTGTATTAACTAAGTTGATTTGTTTCCTGTATGGATTACATGTTGTATCTATAAATAGGACTCTTCCTATCAATAATAATACACATATGAGTTGCTCCCTATTCTCTCATTCTCTATTCTCTATTTTTTTTCTTCTCTATTATCTATTATTCTATCTGTTATTGACTTTATTTCATAACAGTTAAAATAATTTTCTTGAATTTAGATATTAAATCACTCCACTAAGTATTTAAATTAATTTGATTTTACACATTTTAAAATAAAGATTAATTTTAAGGTCTTCATGAGATACATGAGCCATACTATTTCGCATGTGGTAGAAGCAATGACTCTATATTCATCTTCTGATGAACTTTTAGAGATAGTTGGTTGTTTTTTGATTTCTAGAAATAATGGAATCACTAACACACTGACGTGAGTTCAGACATACAACTCAATCAAAACCACTAAAAACTTTGAATTAGACTTAACTTTTGTCAGCAAGATCCAAGAGCTTGTTTGAGATGTTGAAGGATACACATATAAGTTTGATGGTGTTGAGTGGTGAGTGAATTGGCTAAGATGATGAGCAACATGTTTTATAAGTCATTACCAGATTCGTTTTCAGGGAGAAGTTGATGAGACCTGATATTGCTCTTTTGACCATTCAATCCTCTTAAGAACTTCATCGTATCCGGTCAAGAATGTTAAGGTCTTAAGTTATTAAGTTCATCCCAAATAATTCTTAGCATTATATATGAAAAATTCAATAATCAAAAGATCTTCGTGTCTCAGACAAGAGGCTTTCATCTGCAACTCTGAAATCCTTTAGAGATGTCTTCAGCTTTGTACATCCAAAAAATGCTTTGTTTTATCCCAGAAGAAACCAAATGTACCAGCCAAGAAAGCATCATGTTGTTGCATCTCTTCCATGCTTGATATGAGAAATCATCTATATGAAGTTAAACAACTGTCCCATCTATAATAAACTCAAGTTCATTTTTGGAACTTAAAGTAGTAATCAAAAATCTACTCCATCAATGATAATTATTTGAATCAAGATTATGAGAAACAAGAGAAATAATATCAAGATAAGAGCTTGATACCATCTTGGAAAACACTGATTCCGGATGCACCTCATTAACATGATATTCAAACCTTGAAATGATTGAAAACCGTATAGAAAAGAAAAACAAAATAACAGAAGAAAAGAATGAAGAGAGAATGTGAAAAGGATGGATATTTTTGAAAGGAAATAGTCTGTTCAACAAGGAGGCATAAGGTCTTCTATACAAAGCAGTAAAACAATAGAAAAACATAAAAACACGCTTAAGCCTGAACAACAGGCGCTTAAGCGTGATAAATAAAACTGTAAAACCAGTCAGGGAGCTGAGCGAATCTCAGTGACACTTAGTGCACTATGCAGAACAAATATTTTCTTCATTTTCTTCATGATTTTGAGACTAAGCAGACTAATCTTTATAAGAGATTTTTTAACCAACATACCAATATGATGTTTGATGCAGTCATCATAAAGAGCCCTAAGCGTATCTTCTACCTCTCGCAATGCATATCCTTTGAAGCAACACGCAATCTCAAGAAAAATAACCTTCTCTTCTTCCTCCAAAGCTCCATAGCTTACTTTAAGTATCTCTAGGATTTCTTTCTTAGGAATTCTCTTAAATTGTCTGGTAGCAGATTCCCATTCTTTTATACTTTTTCCAAAGAAGTTTGAACCTATTACTTCTAAAGCCAATGGAAGACCATAAGCATAAGTTACTAGACGATTCAATACTAACTCATAACCTGGATCAGCCATTTCCGTTTTGAAAGCTTTCAACGTAAGCAACCGAAGAGCATCGTTCTCATTCAATTCCCTCACCTCATATGTTCTTGTAACTTGATGAGTTGCCAACAATTGTTTATCCCGAGTTGTGATGATTATTCTGCTTCCAGGGCCAAACCAATCACATCCTCCAGTAATTTACTACATGGAAAAGCTTCTTCCCAAACGCCAAAATATTTTATTTATTCGATAGTCTTTGATTTTAGATAAAAGTATTTAATTTCAACTTTTTTTCTTGATATAAATGTTAATTAATGTTTTAAAAATTGAACATATATGTTGTACAAAGTTGACAAAGTATATATAAATAAAAACAAATAAATTAATTAGAAGTTATTTTTTTATGGAAACCTTCATGCTAAAATTAAATCTAAATTTGATTATTTCATTTTATGAAAATTTTATTAGTTACTCATACAATAGTTTTATAATTTAATTTAATTTTTCGCTTATGGATCTTATTTTTCTAGCAAATTTAAAACCATTCCATATGATGAGAGTTTAACTTTTGTAATGTCATTCAAAAATTTAAATAAGTCAATTCCACGTATCAAGGTATGTTCCCAAAGAAAAGTTAAGAGGTTCACAATTTGGTTGATTAGAAAAATTAATAATTTAGATAACTAGATAGAAAAAAAACGCTTAAAACCAGAAAGATTGAAAGCACGAAGTCATGAAGGATTTTGAAAATATATGTTTTACAATGTAAACCCAAATAAAGTTGTGATGAGAGTTGTAAATAAAATGAGAGCTAACATAAAGCGAAAGAAGAAAAGAAGAAAAGCTATAAAGGATAATCGTATCTTATGTCCTCCATGCTCCTCCTTTCCGTTTTGACTACATGGATTCCCATTCCTTTAATGAGTGAGGTATCAAACATACCTTGATACGTAACCTCCACATGCTTCCACTCTTCTTCTAAAGGCATTTCCATCAGATCATCTTGGAAAGGTAACACTCGTAGATCAAAGAGGTACACATGATCCAATTCCACAATCCCCTCTTCTCTCTTCAAATAATAACTATAATCATAAGAGCCTCGAAGTAGGCCATTGATTAACACCATTGGTTTAACTAGTTCTGCATATTCAGGCTGCTGTAAAGATAAAATAAGAAGACAAACAACTTTTGCGGGAAATTTATTACGAAACCAGAAACAAATTGAAGGTCCCCGACTTTGTTTTTCGAACCATCTTGGGATACTTCCTCCTGGAAAGATAAAATCAGTCTCTCTAGCCTCGTGAAGTTGCTGCTAGTCACAATTCATCAACAATTCAGCAAATCAACAATATATTATCAAACCAAATTCATTAAAAACAAGACAAAAACCTGATTTAAGAACATGCTTGAACTCGAGGAAGTCAATGATCTACAGTCTTTCGCCCTGAACTTTCTCAACTTTGGTGGAATCCCTCTAATTTCCTGTAGATACTTGCAATAACTCACATCAAGATCATCCAGGTGCTGAAATTCTTTGATGCACTCAGGAAGGAATGTGATATTAGTTCCCGATAGGTTTAAAGACGTCACTGTGGTCAACTGCGTGAAATCTGCTGAAAAAATATCATCATTCAGGTCGCAATACATAACCCCAAACGAACGTAGATTTGAAGATACCGTTGAGCCCACTTCTTCGCCATCTTTTGAATTTATCCATTTCCACTCCTTGCATCCAAAAACTCTAAAATGGGTCAATGCAGACGTCAAGATATTGCTATTTAACCGAAGAAAATGACATCCTGTCATTTCTAAGTATCGGAGTCCTGTAAGATTTTGAAATGAAACTGGCAACTCTTTTATCATGGGAAGTCTAACCAAACGAAGTTTCTTTATTTTTCCCGTCTTTCCTAAGATTTCTGGAAAATTCTCAAGACTAAAACAGTCTGAAAGTTCTAGTTCTTCAAGAGAAGGCAAGTTGAGAGGTGGAAATCTCTTAAGCTCCGCGCACTCTTCCGCAATCAATATTTTAAGTTTAGTCAGAAAACCAACTGAGTCGTCTACTGCAATTAAACTCGCACATTCTTTAAAAGAAAGCTTTTCCAAATTTGGGAGATGAGATACGTTAGGTATCTGTGTTAAAAGATTGCAGTAGTCAAAATTCAATTCGGTTAGATTCTCGAACTTCTGCAAAGAAAACAATGAGAACAAGAGATAAGAACATAATGAATAACTTGGAAGTGTATTTACAAATTTGATTTTCTGACACAACTGAGGTTATTGCCTTTTTTAAATACAACTTCAATAAGAAGTCGTATCACTACGACTTCAGGAAATTGAACAAACTTCGATAGAGATTTAGTTCGTATTCAAGTGATACGACGTCTTATTGCTGAAGTCGTCCGAGATGACTTCCCCTAACTGTACTTTTTTAAAAAGTTGCCTATTTTCGTAGGGAATTATCTCATTTGTGTAAGAAAGCCTACAAATTTACGAGATGAGGAATATATTCCGTAAACTTGCCTTTGATGAGCCGGGGAATTTAAATGACGTAAAATCACTATCAGGTAACTTGCATATCAAAAGTTTGTTCGGATCAAAATTCGATGGAAAACAATTTGAAGGGTATCCATGCCATTCCAATACTCTCAAACTTTCTGGAAAACAATTGGGACCTCCAGAAATTTTGCAATTTCTAATAATAAGTGCTTTAAGGTTTTTCATATTTCCAAAGGCGTTTCCATTCCAATCCAGTCTTTCTACTTCCTTATATATCGAGATATCAAGACATAGAATCTCAATCATGCTAGTTTCCTGTTAATGCAAAGAAGCACACATATCAAGTAGTTTTGTGTAACAAATCCAGAGAAATTGCAAATCATCTAGACAAAAATAACTAGGATAGAGATATATGATTAAAAAGAAACATATATCAATTTGAGAAACAAAACCAATCATCCATGAGTCTCACTTACTGTGTTCTCCTTTAAAACTTGAATTATAACTTTAGGTAACGATATTCTCCTGCGCTTCCCTAACCCTTCTGGTGATTCTTGCTGGTCAATTTGTCTACCCATCTCCTCAATCAGGTCGTGTATTTCAACTGTACTCCACCAACCAATCTTTATGAGAGATTTGTCAACCAACACACTAATATGATGTTTCATGCAGTCATCATAAATAGCACCAAGAATATCTTCCACCTCTCTTAATGCATATCCTTTGAAGCAACAAGCTATGTCAAGAAAAACACTCTTCTCTTCTCTCTCCAGACCCTCAAAGCTTACTTTAAGTATCTCTAAGATTTGATTGTTAGGAATTCTTTTATATTGATTGATAGCAGATTTCCATTTTTCTACACTTTTTCCAGCCAAGTTAGAACCTATTACTTCCAAAGCCAATGGAAGGCCAGAAGCATAAGTTACTGCATGATTCAAGACCTCCACGTAACTTGCATCAACCTGTTCCGTTTTGAAAGCTTTCCTTGTAAGCAACTGAAGAGCATCATCTTTGTTCAATGGATTGACCTCATATGTTTCTTTGACATGATGAGATGCAAGCGGTTGTGTATCTCGAGTTGTGATGACGACCCTGCTGCCAGGACCAAACCAATCTGGGCTTCCAGCCAGTGCCTGTAACTGCTCGCACGTGTCAACATCATCAAGAATCAAGAGAACCTTCTTTCGCTGCAACCTTCGTTGTATCATTGAAATTCCTTCGTGCTTACTTGCTAACTTGATGTCCTTCTCTCCAAGTATTTTTGAGAGAAGAATGCTTTGGAGGTGTTCCAGCCCATCCTTGTTTGATTTCTCTCGCACGTTTCCAAGAAAACAAGAACCATCAAAACAGCCAGCAATCAAATTATAAAGTGCTAAAGCGAGTGTTGTTTTTCCAACACCGCCCATTCCATGGATCCCTATCATGTGGAATCCATCACCACATTCAACATTTAGAAGCTTCCTTAGTCGAAGCACTTGTGGGCCTAGTCCAACAGTGTAATCCGCATGTAAACGAGCAGGATTAATCTTTTGGCAGACCTGGTCCACAACACTCCCAATAAACTTGTATTCGTACCCATCACTATTTCAAACAAAAAGGTTTAGTGAAACTAAAATTGTTATGAAATCAGAAAACGTTAAAGAGCTGTAACACCAAAATAAAACAGACAAAATAAATACCAGTACCAGTCCTTTTTACTTTATCACTACCTTACTGTTCCCACAAAAAGGTTTATCATTAAATCGAATCTGACAAGACAAAGGAAACAGAAAATAAAATCCTAAAAGTATTTAGAAAAGTCCCAGTCAAATATTGAGGCATTTTGTCCATGTCTTAATACTTGAAATTTGTATGGTCAAGGTTACCACGAATTTTAACGTTAAATCATAAGAGAGGTAAAACATAATCCAAGAAAAATTGTGAAGTAAAAAGATTCGTAAGGTGGTGTACCAGTCTTTGAAATGATAGCCAGACAAATCAGCCACTTGACGCAGAGCCATCTTCCATTTCTGCACCTTCTCCACATCTTCAAACCTTCTCTGACGCTTTGTCAATGCTTCTCCATAACTCTCTTTCTGGTGTCTCACGTCTGAAGGATCCACCTTATAAAATACTGGTATAACAAGTAGTCCTTTATTCTTGCAGTCAAGGATGACTACAAGTTCATCCAAGCAGAAGGAGGAAGAAGCATAGTTCTTAGAGAGCACAACGATGGCAATCCTAGAGTCTTCAATTGCCTTCGCAAGTGCTGGTGTGATTTCCTCTCCACTCTGAAGATCCTCATCATCGATGAAAGTGTGAATTCCTCTGTCACACAGAGCTTTGTAGAGATTGCCGGTGAAACCATGACGCGTGTCTTCCCCTCTAAAGCTGAGGAACACATCATATGTGAATGCAGGGGAATTTTGAATCGCCATTGGAACAAAATTTAGAGTGATAATGGTGTGAGCGTGTTGGACCTGTAAGTGGAATCAAATGAAACTTGGTATAAATATGAAATTGGAAGAGGAAATCAAGTAGAGTGAAGTAGCAAACAGCAATTAGCGTGGGTTCCTGTTGTACGTTAAAGAATAGTCAACACAATAATGCTCAACTTATGGTCATCTTATAAAGATAATATACTATAAACTCACATAATTAACCAAGTTGGTTGCTTTACTTCATTTTCACTCTGTTAATTCTATCTATCCAAATCGTTCAGTTTAAATTTATTTGTTTGATTAATTTAATTTTTTAATCCACATTTGTTCATAATGGTTTTAAAATATTTTTTTTGCACTATCTCTTACTTATATATAGAATAACAGTTTTTTTGTCACATTTATTACTTACTATTGGTTTTTTAGTTTTGTTCTCAATCTTAATTTTTCTTTTCTTTTTACTTACGTACTATAAAAATATCACACATTTATTTTGACACTGTTTGTAATTACTTTTCTATCAATTTAAAACTCAATCTACCGAATAATATTTGAGAAAATAAAAAATAGTTTATCTCGACTATAAATATGGGTATATAATACTAATCAATTTCGACTACGGCAAGTACACGTTAAACAGAGTTGTTTCTGTAATCAATTTCCATCTTTGTCGGTGAGAAAACAGGGTTGTTGAATAAAAATGTTGAATTCGACTACGGCAAGTACACGTTAAACAAATAGCAGGACCACTGAAGCTTGAGTCCATGTTCATGCTAACATATAATCATTTTTCAAACTTGGACAAACTAAAGTAAGATTTAATAAATGCTTCTTGTCATTGCTTGTAAACTTTGTGTGGAACTTTGTCCACTCTTTTTTATGAAATACTAGAATGTGATTCAAATACCATATGAATTACGGCTTATTATTTGAATTTGTTTTAGTGAGTCTTCTACAAGTAACTCTTGAGTCTTTGTTCGGTGAATAACAAGATTTCATTTCTCTCTTTCACTTCTCTCTTCTCTCTCGTGTGCTATCTTATTGTTCTAACACTTTTTATGCTTTATACAAATTAAAAATACAATATACGTCCTATATAAAGTCCTTTTATATGAGTACAAAATCACCACTCTTGCTAACCTTTGTAATACGTTACTAAAATGAGTTACTAACAATTGGCATCAGAAAGCATTATTGTTGAGGGCCTTAAGAGTGGAGAGAAAATACACCAGTACTTGTGAAGAAAAGTCCAAGATTGCCATTAATGTGCTCTCTACAAACCATGTTTCTTCTTTTTGTTTAGATGAACTTTCAATCATTCTTGATTCTCTACTTTTATGTTGGTGTAAGGATCATCATATCGAATATCCTCCATGATGATGTTTTTGTCTTTCACTACTTGGACTCCCGTAGCTTTAATCACTGAGGTCTCAAACACACCCTCATAGGTAACCTCCACATGCTTCCATTCCTTTTCTAAACCCACGCCCATCAGAGCACCATGGGAAAGAAACCTCCGCAGATCAAAGAGATTCGTGTAATCCGATTCCAACATCTCCACTTTTGTTTTCATAGGATTAGAAAGACATTTTCTAACTTTTCCATTGATGAACACCATGGGTGTAACAAACATGAAAGAGCACATTACAGGTGCAATAAGAAGACAAAGAACTTTGGCAGGGAATTTATTTCGAAACCAGAAAGAGATCGAAGGTCCATTGCTTTGTTTGTCCAACCACTCTGGAATTCTTCATCCTGGAAATATAAACTCAGTCCCTCCCACCTCGTGAAGTTGCTGCTGATCACAATTCACCAACAATTCATTAGATGAACAATATATTATCAAATCAAACTCATTAAAAACAAGACAAAACCTGATTTAACAGCATGCTTGAACCCAATGAAGTCAATGATGTGCACTTTATTGCCCTGAAACTTTTCAAGTTTGGTGGAAGCCCTCTAATTTGATGTAGATTCTTGCAGTAACTCACATCAAGAGCATTCAGGTGGTGAAATTCTTTCATGCATTCAGGAAGGAATGTGACATTACCGTTAACCAGCCGTAACTGTCTTACTTGAGCCAACTGAGTGAAACCTGCTGAAAAAAATTCATAGTGGTGATGCAACTGACAGAAAAAGCACCTCAGGACAAGTTTTCCTGCTGTCCGGATCTCCAATATCTTGGAGTTCAAAGAAGCAAACGATGGTCGCCCTCTCCACTTGTGAAGCAGAATACATTGCTGCGTGTTCTGCAGCTTGCCAGGCACTATGGCTCACGGCCTTACTCAAAGAATTGAAGATGTTTAATGATGACACTGTAGAATTACTAGTGGATAGCAAATCAGCTATTGATCTAGCCAAAAACCCAGTGTCTCACGGAAGAAGCAAGCATATCGACACTAAATACCATTTTTTGCGAGATCAAGTTAGCAGGGGAAGCATCAAATCGAAGCATTGCAGGACTGAACTTCAATTAGCTGATGTCATGACTAAAGCTTTGAAGTACGAGAGGTTCAATGAGATGAGAACATCCCTGAATGTTCTTGATTTCCATTTGTAAAAGTTTTTTAATCAGTGAAGGGTGTTAGGTTGTGATTAAGAAATCTGTTTTAGTTTGTTCGATGCTGACTTGTATATAAGTCATTCTTTACATTTAGTTGTACATTGCTCATCATTAGTGTGATTAGACATTTTCACTTTGTCTAAATAAAAATCTTCTCAGAGCAGCTTTCTTTTAGCGGTGCCTCTTTGTTCCAACAGCAAGAACCCCAAAACGATTGTACATTTGAAGATACTGTTGAGCCCACATCTTCTTCACCCTCTTTTGATTTTACCCATTTCCACTCCTTGCAAGTAAGAACGTAGAGCCTAGTCAGTTCGGGCGTCAAGATATTGCCACTTAAGTGAACAAAATCACAGTTCAAGTCTAACTCTTGCAGTCCAGTAAGATTTTGAAATGAATCTGGTAATTCTTTGATGGGAAGTTTAAGCAAACTAAGTTTCCTTATGTTTCCCATCTTTCCCAATATTTCTGGAAAATTCTCAAGACTGAAACAATACGAAAGTTCTAGTCTTTCAAGAGAAGTCAAGTTGAGAGGCGGATATCTTCGTAGCTTCTCGCATCTTTCAGCAATTAGTATTTTGAGTTAGTCAGAAAACCAACAGAGTTGTGAACTGAAACTAAACTCTCACACCATTTAAATGAAAGTTTCTCCAAGTTTGGCAGATTAGATATGTCATGTATCCGTGTTAAATGTTTGCAGTAGTCAAATTTCAAGACGGTTAGATTCTCAAACTTCTGCAGAAAAAATAATAAGGAAAAAAAATAAGAATCAATGAATAAATTTAAATGCATTTATCAATTAACAATATCAGGAAAATATATTCTTTAAATTTGCCTTTGATGAGCCATGGAATTCAAATGATGTAAAGCAACTGTCAGGTAATTTGCATATGACAAGTTTGTTGGGATAAAAATCATATGGTAAACAAGGTGAAGGATATCTCCACCATTCCAGTACTGTCAACTTATTTGGAAGATATTTGGGACCTTTGGAAAATTTACAATTTCTAATAATAAGTATTTTGAGGTTTTCCATGTCCAGGAAGGGCATTCCATTCCATTCCACCACTTCTCCTCTGTTAGATGGGGAGAGATCCAGACATACCATTTCAATCTCACCTGTTCCCTGTTATTCCACAAGACAAATCAACCATAATATATATGTCAGACTTCAATATAAAGTTAAAGAAAAAAAACACAAGTACAACATGACCATATGATAGACAAAAAAGGGAATCAAGAAGAGAAACCTAACCATTCACGAGTCTCACTCACCTTGTTGCATTTTAGAACTTGGATTATATCTTTCGGTAACCATAATCTCTTGCGCTTCCCTGGTTCTTTCGGTGATTCTTTCTGGTCAATTTGTCTACCCATGTCCTTAATCAAGTCGTGCAATTCAACTGTTCCACCCCGACTAACCTTTATGAGAGATTTTTCAACCAACACCCCGATATGATGTTTCATGCAGTCATCATAAAGAGCTCGAAGCATAATCTCAACCTCTGTCAATTTATATCCTTTGAAGCAACAAGCAATGTCAAGAAAAACACTTTTCTCTTCTTCCTCCAAAGCATCGAAACTTACTTTAAGAATCTCTAGGATTTGATTGTTAGGAATTCTTTTATATTGGTTGATAGCAGATTTCCACTCTTCCACACTTTTTGCAAACAGGTTGGAACCAATTACTTCCAAAGCCAATGGAAGGCCAGAAGCATAAATTACCACTTCATTTAAGACCTCCACGTAACGAGGATCAACATGTTCCGTTTTGAAAGCTTTCCATGTAAGCAACTGAAGAGCATCATCTTTATTCAATGTCTTGACCTCATATGTTGTTTTGACCTGATGAGATGCAAGCAGATGTATATCTCGAGTTGTGATGATGACCCTGCTGCCGGGACCAAACCAATCAGGGCTTCCAGCCAGTGTCTGTAGCTGCTCGTACCTGTCAACGTCATCAAGAATCAAGAGAACCTTCTTTCGCTGCAACCTTTGTTGTATCATTGAAATCCCTTGATGCTCACTTGTTAAGTTGATGTCCTTCGCTCCAAGTAGGTTCGAAAGAAGAATGCTTTGGAGGTGTTCCAGCCCATGCTTTTTTGATTTCTCTCTCACGTTTTGAACAAAACAAGAACTATCAAAACAGTCAGCAATCAAATTATAAAGTGCTAAAGCGAGTGTTGTTTTTCCTACACCACCCATTCCATGGATCCCTGTCATGTGGAATCCATCACCAGATTCAACGTTTAGAAGCTTTCTTACTTCTACCACTTGCGGCCCTAGTCCAACAGGGTAATCCGCAACATGTAAACGAGCAGGATTAATCTTGTGGCAGACCCAGTCCACAACATTCCCAATAAACTTGAATTCGTACCCATTACTATTTCAAACAAAAAGGTTTAATGAGGCTAAAATTGTTAAAAAATCAGAAAACTATATAGAGCTGTAAAACCAAAATAAAACAGAAAAGAGTGTTGTTTGTGAAGTTGCAATAAAAAGAGGGAAAAAAACAGTAAACTTCAATTTTGTGAGTGTAGGTTGTGTGGTACAAAATTTTTCTTTTTGATTATTACACAGATGTGTAAATCTGCACAAAAAAAATACCAGCACCAATCGTTTTTACTTAATCACTAACGGTACAGCTAACTGTGCCCACGAAAAGGTTTATCATTAAATCGAATCTGAGAAGACAGAGGAAACAGAAAATAAAATCTTAAAAGTGTTAAAGTATTTAGAAAAGTCCCTGGTAAAAATTGAGACCGGTCCATGTCTTAATACTTGTAATTTGTATGGTAAAGGGTAACAAGAATTTTAACGTTATATCATTAGAGAAGTAAAACTTAATCCAAGAAAAGTAATGAAGTAAAAAGATTGGTAAGGTGGTGTACCCGTCTTTGAAATGATACCCAGACAAGTCAGCCACTTGACGCAGAGCCATCTTCCATTTCTGCAACTTCTCTTTCTTATCTTTAAACCTTCTCTGATGCTTAGTCAATGCTTCTCCATAACTACCTTTTTCATGTGTTACATCTGAAGGATTCACCTTATAAAAGAGCGGTATAAGAAACAATCCTTGGGTGTGACAGTGAAGGATTGTTGCAAGTTCATCCAAGCAGAAGGAGGAAGAAGCATAGTTCTTAGAGAGCACAACGATGGCAATCCTTCTTAGAATCTGTTAATCTGTTTTAAAACAGTTTTTCTGTTTTTATTCTGCAGTTACTTCTTTTTACCTTTTCTTTATATAAGGAACTTCGTTCCTCTAAAACTATAACCTCTGTAACCATCTTTTGCTTACACCAATAATAAGGGATCTTTTTCTTCGCTTATGCTTTCGTTTTTTCTGATCACCATTCTGCTATCATGATCTTCTGCCAAGCACCTTGCTGTTTTCTTCCTCCTACGTTTCAGTTATGAGGGACCATGCAGTCTAATATGGTATCAGAGCTCTTCGATTGAAGAGCTCTGCTGCGCCCGGTTTGCTTACTCTGATTCTTTCATTTGTCTTGCTGTTATTTCCTTTTTCTTTCACGGTTTTATCTTCCTTCTTTCTTCACCATGACTAAAGAAGAGATTTCTGAAAAAATGTCCATCACCAGTGAAGGTCACCTTTACCTACATCCTGGAGAAAGTCCAGCGGTTGCTCTTGTGTCGCCGGTGTTAGATCCTAGAAATTACCATTCATGGAGCAGGTCTATGTTAACAGCCTTGAGTGCCAAGAACGAACTACAGTTCGTGAACGGGGTCGCTACTGAACCAGAAAAAGGTGATCCTTCACATAATGCCTGGATAAGATGCAATAATATGGTAGTTTCTTGGCTTGTGCACTCTGTTTCACCTCAAATTAGGCAATTTGTTCTGTGGATTGAGAACGCTGAAGAGATATGGAAAGATCTCAAGGTTTGGTTCTTTCAAGGTGATCTACTCCGTATTTCATACCTTCAATCAGACGCGTCACAGTTAAAACAAGGGGACCAAACTGTTAGCGATTATTTCACAAAATTAAGGGTCATCTGGGATGAACTTCAGAACTTTCGTCCGGATCCCATTTGTAGCTGCAAAGATCTTTGCAAGGTTTCAGAATTAGTCATCCAAAGCAAATCTGAGGATCGTGAGATGCAGTTTCTGAGAGGCTTGAATGAGCAGTACGGTAATATCAAATCTCACGTTCTATTAATGGATCCTTTACCTCCTATTTCGAAAATTTTTTCCTATGTGATGCAGCAAGAAAGACAATTGTTCAGGAATCATATGATTGGTAATCAAGAAAATAAAATTGTGGCCGCTGCAAATAATTCAGCAACCACATGCTCCTTTTGCGGGAAAAGCGGTCATGTTGAATCCGTTTGTTACAACAAGAATGGGTTTCCTAATAATAAAGGGGGAAAGTGTGTCTGCACCCATTGTGGTAAAAATGGCCACACTGTGGATGTTTGTTATAGGAAGCATGGATTTCCACCTACCGGTCATAAAACCTTCAGTACTAAAGCCAAATTCAACGAACCCAAGAATGATGAAGATGACCAGGAGGTGAAATTTACTCAACAACAGTATCAAGCTTTAATGGCTTTAATCAAACCTGGGGGTGATTCTGATAACACCACTCATAAACAAAGTCACGTCGGTAGCATCTACTCTAACACTGTTGAGCCAGGTAATATCTTTAATTGTCGTAGTTTCTTTCATAATAATGAGAAATGGATTATAGATTGAGGGGCTACAGATCATGTTGCCATAAACCTTGATTCTTTTACTTCATATAAAATGATTAATCATGTCAAAATAAACCTTCCCAATGGTACTTGTATTAATGCCACTCACAAAGGAGATATCAAGTTGAATAATGGTATTATACTGCATAATGTTCTCTTTATACCCGATTTCAACTATAACTTGATATCTATTTCAAAGTTAGTAGTAGATTCTCAAGTACATGTTGTTTTCACTAACTCTGGCTGCCTCATTCAGGACCAAGTGAGCAAAAAGATGATTGGTTCAGTTAGCTTTCATGAAGGACTATACGTTTTGTCTGACTCTAAGAATTCTGTTAATTCTGCTTGTAGTAATACATGGCATAGAAGGCTAGGCCACCTATCTGATCAAAGGTTACACATCTTGAAAAGTAAACATGATTATATAGATATCAGAAATGAACACTGTGATGTATGCCATATGGCAAAACAAAAGAAACTTTCTTTTTCCAATAGTCAATCTCGTGCTGATAAATGTTTCAATCTCATTCATGTTGACATATGGGGTCCTGCACCCACTCCTTCTTTACATGGTCATCGCTACTTCTTAACTGTCATTGATGATTTTAGTAGGTACTCTTGGATATATCTCATGCATAATAAATCTGAAACCAGAACACATCTCACTAACTTCATTAACTTTGTTGAAAATCAGTTTGAAACCAAAGTGAAAGTGATTAGGAGTGACAATGGCCGTGAATTTAAAACGAATGAGTTCTTTAGCTTTAAGGGCATTATACACCAAACCAGTTGTGTAGAGACTCCCGAACGGAATGGGATTGCCGAGAGAAAGCACCAACACTTGCTCAATGTAACTAGGGCTTTACTTTTTCAATCTAAAATATCAACACCTTTTTGGTCTTATGCACTCACTCATGCTGCTTTCTTGATTAATATAACCCCTACTCCTTTTCTCCAAAATTCTACTCCCTATGAAAAATTATATGGTGATTCTTATAATTTTAAAAATCTTAAAGTGTTTGGATGTTTGTGTTATATGCAAACTATATCTGCTAAGCGTTCTAAGTTTGATCCTCGTACAAAACCTGGCATTTTTCTTGGTTTCCCATCTAATACAAAAGGGTACATAGTGTTTGATTTGAAGCATCATGATATCAAAGTGTCTCGTAATGTCTTGTTCTATGAAGATGTTTTTCCTAGCTGCATTAACATTGATGATTCTGCTGTTAGCAAAACTGATATATGTTTGCCTGTTAATCAATCATACAACTCTACTTTTGATTAGCCCGATAATGCATATAGTGATACTGTTGGTGTTGAGCAATATGATATCAGTGAACAAGCTAACACGTCTGCACATTCTGAAATCATTACCCAAGTTAACAACTCTGAACAATCTAGTACTGTTGACATTGGTCATAGAAGATCTCACAGAACTAAAAATATTCATGCATATTTGAAAGATTATCATACAGATTTAGTCTGTGTCAAATCTTCAAAATACCCCATTCAGTCATATGTTTCTCCATCTAGGTTATCTTCTCATTTCCAACAGGTCACTCTCAACATTGATAGTCATAGTGAGCCAAAATCCTTCAACGAAGCTGTTCAAGACTCTAATTGGAGAGATGCCATGGATACGGAGTTAAAAGCTCTTGAACAAAACAAGACATGGACGTTAGTCAAGCTCCCTACCAACTGCTCCTCTATAGGTTGTAAATGGGTCTACAAGTTAAAACATAAATGGGTCTACAAAGCCCGCTTAGTCACAAAAGGATTCACTCAACTCGAAGGAATGGACTTTCATGACACCTTTGCGCCCAGACTTACAACAGTACGTATGATACTTGTTGTGTCTGCCATTAAAGATTGGCAATTGATCCAGCTTGACGTCAATAATGCGTTCTTGCACGGTGAGTTAGATGAAACTATATATATGGATATGCCTCCTGGAATGAAGAAAACAGATCCTCAGCAGGTATGCCTTTTACACAAATCTCTATATGGCCTCCGACAAGCTAGCCGTCAGTGGTATGCTCAACTATCATCTTTTCTTCTTAGTCACAATTTTAAACAATCATCTGCTGACCACTCCTTGTTCATTCATAACAATCAAGGTAAAATCACACTTCTCTTAGTTTATGTTGATGACATAATTATCACAGGAGATAATGTGGAAAATACCCATCGTATAACTGCTTTACTTGATCAACGTTTTAAACTGAAGAACTTGGGAAATCTGAACTACTTTCTTGGCTTTGAAATTGCCCGAGGCAATAAAGGAATAATTCTTTCTCAAAGAAAATACACCATCGACTTGTTATCTGAAACTGGCATGTTAAATTGCTCTCCTGTGAGCACTCCTATGAATTTCTCTGTCAAGTATCATGCAGATGGTGAAGCCCTTCCTGATCCCACAACCTATCGTAGACTCATTGGGAAACTTATCTACTTGACCAACACAAGGCCCGACATCACTTATGTTGTCAATCATCTTAGTCAATATGTCTTTGCACCAACTATGGATCATCATCAAGCGGTGTTCAGAATCCTTCGATATCTAAAGGGATCCATTGGACAAGGGATCTTTCTTGATGCAAAGAGTGATATTCAACTCAAATCCTATAATGATTCCGACTGGGCTGGGTGCACTGACACATGACGATCGGTAACAAGCTTTCTGGTCTATCTAGGGAACACCCTCATAGCATGGAAATCAAAGAAACATGCCACCATATCTAGGAGCTCCTCTGAAGCAGAATATCGGGCTTTAGCACAAACTGTATGTGAAGTTCAGTGGCTTACTCATATGCTGCACGATCTGAATATCACAATGGCACAATCTGCAACCATTTACTGTGACAACACTTCTGCCATCAAAATTGCCAATAACCCTGTTTTCCATGAGCGTACTAAGCACATAGAGATTGATTGCCACACTATAAGAGAAAAGATTCAGCAAGGCTTGGTCAAACTCCTTCCTGTCAGAACCAATCATCAACTTGTCGACATTATGACAAAGGCTCTCCCTCCTAGACTCTTCACTCAGCTCAACTCCAAGCTTGGCAATCTTAATATATATTGCCAGCTTGCGGGGGGTCTTAGAATCTATTAATTTGTTTTAAAACAGTTTTTCTGTTTTTATTCTGCAGTTACTTCTTTTTACCTTTTCTGTATATAAGGAACTTCTTTCCTCTAAAACTATAACCTCTGTAACCATCTTTTGCTTACACCAATAATAAGGGAACTTTTTCTTCGCTTATGCTTTCGCTTTTTCTGATCACTATTCTGCTATCACGATCTTCTGTCAAGCACCTTACTGTTTTCTTCCTCCTACGTTTCAGTTATGAGGGACCATGCAGTCTAATAATCCTAGACTCTTCAATTGCTTTCAGAAGTGCTGGTGTGATTTCATCTCCACGCTGAAGTTCCTCATCATCGATGAAAGTGTGAATTCCCCTGTCACAGAGCTTTGTAGAGATTGCCGGTGAAACCATAACGCGTGTCTTCCCCTCTAAAGCTGAGGAACACATCGTACGTGAACCTACGGGAACCAGGAGTTGCCATTAGAACAAAGTCTCGAGTGATAATTGTTAGCGTCTTGGGACTGTATATGGAATCAAACTTTGAATAAACATGAAATTGGAGGAGTAAAATGTATGGTAATGCAGAGTGAAGTGCCAAACAGTAATTAGCGTGGTCTTTTGGAAAATTAATATCCTCGTGTTGTTTCGGTCTTTCTGATTTGCCTCACACTGGTCAATGCAAACAATAGCCACACAATACTGCTCCACTTATGTTATTAACATTCATTTATAAAGATTATAAATTATAAAATGACATAATTAACTTGGATTAGTTCACTTGATTTTCACCTTTGATAATTCTATACCCAATCCAAACAGTTGAGTTTAAATTGATTTGTTTGATTAAGTTGGGTTGATCTAAGTCATATTCATTCCTAATAATCTCAAACTATTGTTTTTACTACTTCCATTCATACGTGCACTTTGATTTTCTTTGCAACTACATCTCTTGTAATGAAAAAAAATTATTTTTAAATTATTGATTCATTTCCGTTAATTGTGAATGTTTTTTAGTTTTTCTCAATTTCAATCTTTCTTCTCTTTGATAATGTAAAAGCTGATTATATGTTTATTGTTACAGTATTATTGATTATATGTTTCATGACTAGATTAGTTGACTTTTTCAAAAGGAGTAGGCAGCCCAATCTGTGAGTTAATGTTTAGAGATATAGTTCCACGGATATTCTAAAAGAGATAAGAAGAAAATTTGAGATAAGATACATAATGTAATGAGTGAATAATATTTGAGAAAATATTAAATATCAATATGGTATCTCATAACATAATTGTTTACGCACTTTCAAAATCTTAAGTTTCAAGGCTGTAGTAATAAACGAACGAAGAAACGAGTATATAAGAAATGTATATTTTTTTTTTCTCCAAAAAATGTGATATTTTGTAATATACAGCGAAAAAATAGAGTTCAGGGATCCGTGCATGTTCAAAAACAAAAGTCCATCTTAGTTTTGGAATTGTTTTATGAGTACAATGGCAATCCTAGATTCTTCAATTGCCTTCTGAAGTGCTGGTGTGATTTCCTCTCCGCTCTGAAGGTCTTCATCATCGATGAAAGTGTGAATTCCCCTGTCACACAGAGCTTTGTAGAGATTCCCAGTGAAACCATAACGCGTGTCTTCCCTCTGAAGTTGAGGAACACATCGTATGTGAAACCAAGGGAACTTGGAGTTGGCATTAGAACAAAGTCCGGAGTGAAAATTGAGCGTGTTGGGACCAAATGGAATCAAACTTTGAATAAACATGAAATTCAAACAATGAAATGTAAGGTAATGCAGAGTTAAGTATGAAACAGTAATTAGAGTGGGTCCTCCTGTTGTACATTAAACGCGTGAAACTTTTGGAAAATATCTCTGTTGGTCTCTTTCTAGTATGCTCCAGTTTTGGTCAATGCAACAGTAGTCAACACAATAATGTTAAACTTATCTCCATCTTATAAAGATAATATACACTATACGTCATTTTCATTTTGTTAATTCTATCTCTCCAAACGGTTCGATTTAAATTTATTTGTTTGATTAAGTTGAATTTATATAATCCACATTTATTCATAATGCTTTTAAAATATTTTTTTGCACTATTTCTTTATATATATATATATATATATATATATATATATATATATATATATATATATATATATATATATATATATATATATATATATATATAAGTGATTTATTTAGAATAATTGTTTCTTTGTCACATTTATTATTTATTATTTTTTTACTTTTTGTTCTCAATCTTAATTTTTCTTTCCTTTTTAATACTCTAATAATATTACATATTTAATTATAATTTATATATATATATATATATATATATATATGTTAATATTATGAATTAATGATTGTCCATTGATCTGAGACATCTACTCATATGATTAATATTAATTACTTCTCTTTATGTAAATATTTGTATTAACTAAGTTGATTTGTTTCCTTTATGGATTAGATGGATTACATGTTGTATCTATATATAGGACTCAATAGTAATACACAGATGACTTGTTCACTATTCTCTCATTCTTTATTCTCTATTGTTTTTTTTCTTCTCTATTATCTATTATTCTCTTTGTTATTGGCTCTCTTTCATAACACATTATCAGCACGATGCTTCAACCAACTGAGGACCAATGGAGGTTTTTTCTCTCTAACGACAGTGCTCTGCGTGTCTCAATTCAGACTCTTTCTAATCCTTTCTCAATTTATAAGTTTACCTTATATTCTTCCTCTTGTGATAAGAATTGTTTGACTTTATCAATTTTTATCTCCGTCTTATTATTTTTATTTTTATTATGATGGTGATTATTATTATTATTATTATTTTGATGATTATTATTATTAATATTATTATTTTATGTGCTAATTCTAAACACGCAAAACGTTGCAAAATTTGGATTTGTGACCCTTGATATTACAAGGAAGAATTCCTTATATTGGATTTTAAATATTGAAATACATTTAGATGCAATGGATATTGAGATACCATTGAATAAAGAAATAAAGCATCTAAACAACTAATTTGCTCATGCAACAAAAATAGTGTGAAAAGAGATTTCACAAATATTATGAATTTATTTCATGCCTATGTATGGCTGGCTGGACAAAGCAATAAAGCTTTTGATGAAAAATCATAAGATCCACCTAATTTGCTCCATTCCCAGAAGTGAATGCAACAATAAATATTCTGAATTTATTTTATGCCTTTGTATGGCTGAACAAAGCAATGAGCTTTTGATAAAAAAAATCATGAAACCTGTCCAAATTGGTTCTGCTCCATTCCTAGAAGTGAATGCAGCAAGATTTGATTTATATTTTCATGATCGTGATATTGATTATGGATATGGTTATAAAGAAAATTTCAAAGACACATTTTGTCATCAGAAGTGGCACAATAATGTGAAAAAGGGAAAAGGAAAATTTGAAAATATTGACAAAAGAAAAGATGAAAGTATATATTATCTATACAATGGTAAAGACCATTTGAGTTGTACTTATTGTACACCAAAGCATCTTACAAATAATGTGAAGATCATAGAAACACATTTTGCTTATGAAGATGGTGATTCTAATTATGGCCATATGGATGTTACTCATCTTGATACTATTATTTTCTTTGCTAAATCAGATAGAAACATTGATCACTGATCACCTCATTAGTTATGGGAGTGTTAAAAAAATCATATTTATATTTATGTTTATATGAAGAATGAATGTTGACACTAGTACCAAAGGTTGTGTCTTATTGACAATGCAACAACTTATACAATTCTCAAGAGTAACAAATTTTTCTATTGTTTGATAGTGCTAGACATCAATGTTAGTATTATTTATAGTACTACAAATATATTTGAAGGCTTTAGAAGAGCTTTAATACTTCTACCAAGAAGTTGAATAGAAACTTACTAAGTTTCAAGGATATTTGTCTAAATAGATATTATATTGAGACAAACAATGGAAAAGATATGAAATATCTTTATATCTCTACAATTGAGTTGAAAAAAAAAATGTATATTGGAGAAATTATCAACATTCTCTTATGGTTTGTTAATTCCAAAGACACGCTTGAAGCGTGGTAGGCCGATTGGTTCCAAAGATAAAAACTAGAAGGAGCTAAAATGCAAGATGACCTACTCGAAAAGGTGAAAATCCCAAAAGATTCATTTCATATAATTAATGATTCGGTTCTAGAAGAACCTCAGGTACCTGAAATTGTTCAAAATGATGAGATCTCAATAAATTATGTCATGAATCATATAATATGGAACCAAAATGAAGTTAACATTGACAAAACTTTTACTTATAATATAGTGATGAATGCTATGAATGACAATGAGGATCAATAAGCAATGATCATTGAAGATTGTCGGCAAAGAAAAGATTGGCCAAAATGAAAATATGCAAAACAAATAATTATACTTGCTTGCTAAACGAAAGGTTTTTGGACGTATAGTTCACACACCTAAAGTTGGGAAACCCGTTGGGTACATATGGATTTTTGCACAAAAAACAAATTAAGAATGATGAAATTGTTAAATACAAAGCACAATTGATTGCTCAAGGTTGTTCACAAAACCTTGTATTGATTTGTGAAAAAACATATTCACTAGTATTGGATGCAACAACTTTGCAATATTCGATTATCCTAGTTGCACAACAAGGTTTGCATTTACATCTAATGCATGATGTTACAACTTATTCGTATGGTTATTTTGAGAATCTTATTTATATGAAAATTCTTGAAGGATTTTATTTGTCCAACAAGACAAATTCTAAAGAGGGTTATTCAATAAAATTGAACATGCTCTTTTATTGATTAAAGCAATCAGGACGAGTGTGACATAACCGTCTTATTGAGTACTTATTAAAAGAAGATATAGAAATTATCCTATTTGTTATTGTATTTATATGAAAAGATCCAAAAATGAATTTTCCATAATTATTGTTTATGTAGATGACATAAACATCGTTGGAACTCCTAATGAGCTTACAAAGATAATTGATTACTCAAAGAAATAATTTAAGATGAATGATCTTTGAAGGGCAAAGTCTTATTTGAAATTAGAAATTGAGTATTTAAATAAATGTGTTTTTATACGTCAAGAGGCTTATTTAATTAAGGTGCTTAAAATGTTCTAAATGGACAAGTCATGTCTATTATGCACTTCAATAGTTGTGAGGTCGTTAGATGTTGATAAAGACTCTTCTTAGACCTCAAGAAAATGATGAAGATCTTCTTGGTCTAGAAGCACCATATCTTAGTGTCATAGAAACACTAATGTATCTTGCTAATTATACTCGATCTAATATTGCATTTGCTATAAATTTGCTAAGCAAGATATAGTTCTTCAACTACAAGAAGAAAATGGTTTGGAGTAAAACATTTACTTCGTTACTTTAAGGGTACTACGAATATGAGCTTATTTCATCAAATGATTCAGATTCAGACCAATGGGTTATGTATATGCATGTTATTTTACATATTCTCACAATGTCACAATGGTTGATCACAAACAAGATGTTTGTTCACATGCGGTACTAGAGATGTCAATTTGGCCCAGCCCACGGGGCTTGGCCCTGACCCATGTGGGCTAGGGCAAAAAAAGCCCACATTGAAAAAAAAGCCCCCAACAAAGAAGCCCACAGGGCCAAAAACCTACAAAAGCCCTGTGGGCCAGGGCCAACCATGGGCTTTCATCTTCCACATGAAAAATATATTATTTTTTAAAATATATTACTATCTGTGGGACAAGCCCAACGAACCGGATAAGCACGACGACCCGAATAGATCGAACGACTTGGACCTACCCGAAGACCTCGACAAGAACGACGACTCGAATGGGCCTGATGATCCAAACAGGCAACGACCCGAACGAGCCCGACGACCGGGACGATGCAGACGAGCCGGACAACCCGGACGACCTAGATGGGCCTGACAACCAGGATAAACCCGACAACACGGACAGGCCCGACGACATGGACGGGCCCGATGACCCGAACGGACTCGATGACCCAGATGGGCCTGACGACCTGAACAGGACCGACGACCCGAACGAGCCCGACAACCCGTACACGCCTCAGACTCGATGACCCGGACGAGTCTGACGACCTAGACGAACCCTACGACCTAGACGGGCCCGACGACCCAGACAGGCCCAACGATGCGAACGGCCCGACAACCCGGACTAGCCTGACAACCAGAACAGGCCCAATGACCTGGGCAAGCCTTACGACACAAACAAGCTCGACGACCCAGACAAACTCGACGACACGGACGACCCCGATGACCCGGACGAGCCCTACGACCCAGATGGGCCCAACGATCCAAACGGGCCCAATGATCCAAACGGGCTTGACGACTCGGACATGCCCGACGACCCGGACATGCCCGATGATCCAAACAGGCCCAACGACACGAACGAGTACGACGATATGGACGGGCCTAATGATCCAGAATTGTCCAATGACCCGAATAGGCTCGTCCGTATCGTCGGACGGGCCGGGTCATCGGACTCGTTCTGGTCATTGGGCCTATCTAGATCATCGTGGCCATTTGGGTCGTTGGGTATGTTTGGGTCGTCGGACCTGTTTCGGTCATCGGGCCCGTACGGGTTGTTGGGTCTATCTGTATCATCGGGCTCATCCGGGTCATTGGGCCTGTTTGGGTCATTGGGCCCGTTTGGGTCATCGGGCTCGTTTGGGTCGTTGGGCCCGTTCAAATCATTGGGTCTGTCTGGGTCATCGAGCTTGTCCGTGTCATTGGGCCCATTGGGCCCATTGGGACCGTCTAGGTCGTCGGTCCCGTCCAGGTCATCGGGCCCATCCAGGTCTTTGGGCCCGTTCGGGTCGTCAGGCACGTCCTTGTCATCAGGCTCATCCTGGTCATCACGCTCATCCGGGTCGTCGGGGCCATCCGGGTCGTCGGGCCCGTTCGAGTCATTGGTCTTGTCTTGATCATTGGGCCCGTATGGGTCGTAGGGCTTGTTCGGGTCGTCGGGCTCGTCAAGCCCGTTCGGATCGTTGGGCACGTCCTTGTTGTTGAGCCCGTCCGGGTCGTCGAGTCCGTTTGGGTCGTAGGACCCGTCTTGGTCATCGGTCCCATCCGGCTCGTTGGGCCCGTTCGGGTTGTCTGGCCCGTCCGGGTTGTCTGGCCTGTCTGGGTTGTCAGGCCCATCCTGGTCGTCGAGCACGTCCTTGTCATCGGGCTCATCCGGGTCATCGGGCCCATCCGGGTCGCTCAACTTGATCTTTGACTTTAGCTTAATGTAGTATTATTTGGGGGGGGGGCTAACCCACCTTAGCCCTAGCCCTAACCCACTAGAGAGGGGGCTTTGGGGGCTGGGGCTTTTTTTTTGCCCCCTCATTTGGGGGCCCCCTAAAAAGGGGCTTTATGAAGAGTGGGCCAGGGCTGGCCCATGGGCTAGGGGCCAAATTGACACCTCTAGTTTCTAAATTAGTAACCAACTTGGCGAACAAATTTTCAATCACAAAAAATCAGTAACATAAAAAATCAATAACATATTGTTCTTATTAGTGATCGAATGAACGATTATTTTTTTTTTCTCAATTTAGAGAGTGATTTAATGACCAAGTATATCATTACTCAAATCAGATCACTAAATCAATGACTGAAATTGGTTATTAAATTGATAAATAATTTCGATCACTAAATTGATATCTAATTCAATCACAACAGATTAAATTACTAAACTCTGAACCCTAAATCCTAAACCAATATATATAACAAAATATAATTTTCCTAATGTAATATAACATAATATCACCACAAGAAAATTATGAATAATAACTAATTTATAGATAAAAAATAATTATTCCTTATATTTAGACTTAATTAGTGATTTAGTCCTTTAATTTGTTACTTTAGTTTATTTTGGTCCTCTTATTATTATTTTTGGTTCAATTTAGTCCTTCAATTTTTTTAAAATGTTTAATTTGGTCCCCCTTATTATTTTTTATTCAATTTATTCATTTTTTTTAAACGATTCAATTTTGTCATCTCTAAATTAAGATCAAATTAGTAATTAAGCTTAATTACAATTTATATGTGAAGTTCTTTTTTATGTATCTCATATAAATATAATATAAAAGAATAATGAATACATTTATACAATATTTTTATTTAAATTTTAACTTTTTTATCAACAAAAGTCTTTATAACCATAATATTAGATACTTTTAATATAACATACACCATTGCATGAAGGGGCTTTGACAGCGGTTGTTTTCAATATTCTGTACCGATTCCCAGATCGAAGCATATTGGGACGAGGCCAAAAGGGGAACGCTTTTGGCCTCGGTTATGAACCGAAGCCATAGAGCACCCTTATGCTTCGGTTCAAGTCTACCTAAAGCCATATGTGCCATTAATTTTTAATTTGTTAAAAAATTCGATCATCTTTTGGCCTCGATTTTGGCTTGACCTGAGGCGAGGCCATATGTGCCATTAATTTTAAAAATTCGATCATCTTTTGGCCTCGGTTTTGGTTTGACCCAAGGCCATATGTAGGCTTTTTGCCTCGGTTCTGGTAAGAACCGAGGCCTAATATAGTGTTTTTGTTTTAATACAATTTTTGTTTTGGTGTTATTCCTACATTTAAACCTACAAATTTTCTTCAGCACCCAGCACATACCAAAACAATATATTTTATAACACATCCACAATTCAAATTCATTTAAAAGACAATTACAAATCATTTACAATCCAAATACATGTCCTATCGGAGGTGGTGGAGGGTCGCCAGAACAATTGCAGAGAGAGAGAGAGAGAGAGACATTGTCCAATCGGAGCAACGACTGGTCGGAGGCGAGACGCAACGGTGGCAGCACAACGTTGGTGGAAGAAGAAGGGGGCTCGCGTGGTGGTGTCGCCGGAACAATTGTAGAGAGAGAGAGAGATGGAGGAGATGCAGCACGTGCGAGGAAGAAGGAAAAGGGTTCGTTGTTTTGTGCCCTAATTAAACTATATGGCCTCAGTTCAATTAATAACCGAGGCATATAGCCCTATTTGGCCCCGGTTCAGTGTCACCCGAGGTCAAAGACGTAACAGCTATAACACTTTTTGGCTTCGGGTTTTGCTTGAACTGAGGCTTAAAAGTTGCTTGGAATTGCAAAAATGCCACCGCGCCATTATATGCTTCGGTTCCTTGCCAACCGAGACCTATAAGGCGAGGTAAAAATGCAATTCTGCACTAGTAATATCCCAAATTTAGTAGATTTATACTACTAATTAAACTATTACAAGTTAGATATTAAGTAATAGATCATTGCATAAACATATAATATGTATTTACAATCTTCCAAATCTCAATAATATATTTAGTTTGTTAAAACATTTTAACGAGCTAAATGTTCTTAGTTTCTAGGATATATACTATGAGCATTTTAACTTATGGGTTAAATATGTTTTTGGTCCCTCAAGTTTCAGTGAATTTTGGAATTAGTCCCTCTTCGAAACTTTATACCAATTTAGTCCTTCATCTTTATAAATGCGTGAATTTAGTCCTTCTTACCAATTTTTATTAAGTTTATTTGACATTTTAAACACATTTTATGATAATATTTGAGTTAACATTGAAGCAAAAATGTGTCAAACGGTATAAACAATTCAAATATTATCATGAAATGTACTTGAAACGTCAGATAAACTTAACAAAATTTGGTTAAAAGGACTAAATTCATGCATTTTTAAAGATGAAGGACTAAATTGGTATAAAATTTCGAAGAATGACTAATTCCAAATTTCATTAAAACTTGAGAGACCAAAAACATATTTAACCCTTAACTTATTAATATAACTGTCAATCAATTGATTTCACTAATTAAGTGAAATCTATTTATTGTTTGTTATATCAAATCGGTTGAATGTATTAGAGAATATATTTATATATCAATCATTCAGTGCATGAAGAACTTAACTTTTTTGGAAAAAAAGTTTTAATATGTAAGTGAGCTAAAAATGTGTGTGATATTGAGATGCTACCAAGATCAAACATTCTTGAGGATAAGTATGGTCTTCGTCTAAGAACTTGTGGGAGTTCTAAGCAAATCATTGCTCTGGTTGTTTTGTTCTTTAACCTTGTCTCGTAATTTCTTGCTTTTTTGGTAGGTTCCAGAGTTATGCAATAGGGTTTTGCATAGACTTAGCTTCTTCTAGGATTCAAAAAGTATGAATGTGATATTGTGTTGAGAATATTTTGTATCTTGTAATGTTTTGTTGATTAGTGGAACTATTTGCCGAAGATGCAAAATAGACTGAATGTAGTTCTTAAAGAGTGAACCAATCCTTTCTTGAATTCTTTGTCGATTTATATATTGATACTATGAAATGATTAATAAAGACATATTTTGATTAGTTGTATTTTTTTCATAATAGAAAAAAAATAAAATAAAGATAATTTGGTTGCCAGACAATGCACAAAGTAATATATATAAAAAAATAAAAAAATAATAATATAACTCTTCTGCTCTATATATATGAGTCTTTCAAAAATATACTTGTGAGAACAACAACCTCATCCAAGACTATATTTACATTACAATTCATATCTTGTAACAATCCCACTAACATATATCCACAAACTGGAATTGCATGTGTATTTGAATAAAGGATGCTCCTTATTTTTTTTCGTTTCTCTGATTTGCATTGATCATTCAAATTTTGTAACCTTCGTTTAAGCTTCTAGATAATCTACATCAATGAAAAAGAAAAAAAACTCATGGACAAGACAAAAAAAAAACACTACAACGTACAAAACAAAAACACTTATTGACATTTATCAATTATTCTTTTCAACGCGTGCTTAGAAGAACAAAAGAGTTTGAATTGCTTTGATTATATATATATATATATATATATATATATATATATATATATATATATATATATATATATATATATATATATATATATATATATATATATATATATATTAAAGGTAAAGAGAGTTTTTATTCGACTTTGTGTAATTTAGTTTATAATATGCAATTAAATAAACAATGATTTAATATAGGATTATAATATATTCGAACTAATCTTAATTATTTGCTTAATAGGTTTAGTTAATCAATTTTATAAAAGTGGCACAGTTATTAAATATATTATGCAATACTAATAGAGTTTCATTTAAATATTAGTCCATCTTTCAAATTTTGACTAAATTTAATCCTTCAATTCTACAAATGTGTAGATTTAATACTTTCAATCAAATTTAGTTTAATTTATTTAACATTTCAAACACATTTTATGATAACATTTGAGTTGTTTATATTATTTGATACATTTTTCACTTTAATATTAATTAAAAATCGAATTTAAAAAATATTTAAAATGTAAAATAAATTTAAAAAAGTTGATTAAAATAATTAAATTTACATATTACTAAAGAGGAGATCAAATTAGTTCAAAATTTTAAGGAGATATTCATTTTAATTTCCAAGTTTCTAAAGTAAATATGATGTTTACTCTATTGTTCAATCGTATCTATCATTTAGATTAATTAAATATTTCAGTGGCCACAAAATTAAACCCATTTTAGTAAACTGTTAATTGATATTCGTATTCTTATCTATGTTATCAGGAGTCGTCAGGGTTGCAACATATATAATGATGATATTCCATTGACAAAAGACAAACAGTTGAAAAGAAAAACTTAATTTGTCATAGCTTTTTCGGCCCAAGGTATCTTCTAATGTCATAGAATCTAATTTTATCAGGCCTTTTTTATTTAGAACTTTGTGGTTCTGTTTATAAAATGCCATTAAAAAGGTAGAAGAAGGTATATTTGGATAAAAGAAAATTCATAAAAAGTTAAAAAAAAAATAAAAATAAAGATAAAAAATATAGTAAATTCTAAATTAAAAAATAAAAAATAAAAATAAAAACTTAGAAATGTTTTATTTTTTATGAATTAATTTTAACTTTTTAAATGTTTATTTCATTTGCTTTCTTTTATTTACCTTAGAATTTGTTTAAAAGTCCATATGAAAGAAGCCTGTATAAACATTCAATTTTTTCTTACTTGTCTTAACAGGCTTGCCTCAATCTTATCACTAGACAACTTGGGTGAGATTACTTTACTTCTCAATTGATCTATATAATATAATGGAAAAATTATTTTCAACCAAATATTTGTTTATCATGGGTGAATGTCATTAGTCACATATAATGAAACTTAAGTTTTAATATTTGCTTAAAATTATTTATCTCTTAAAGTAAATAATATAAATAAATTTTAATTTCCATTTAAGTGAAAAAAGAATTTTTTTTATGTTAATAGTTTTATCATTCAAATTTTATGAATAGTTCATGTGACGTATTTCTCCATTCTGCAACTTAGGAAATGATAAGTTTTAATAATTACTAAAGTTTAGACAATTTTCAGCCTTTTAATATTACTCAGGTCACTTACTATTAATGTCTTATATGTTCCTAAGATTAATTTTTTATGTCTTATACGTTCATAAGATTACTCAAAATCTATCAAGTATTGTTCAAATGTTGGAGAAAAGTTATAAGATCTCCTTTGAAAATAAATATATGTGTGATCAAAGATGCTAACAACCTCGAAGTATTCAAAGTCCACATGAAAGATAAAAGATTTGCGTTGGATTTGATGAAGGAGGAATGTGCCACAAATAAAGTAAGTATGAAAGAAAGATCAAAATCAGAAGAAAATAAATATCTCTGAAAGAAAGTAGATGTCCAAGTGAAGAAAATAGATGGAGGTCCACATTCTAATATTCATAAAAGGTCCAATGTCACTACCATGAAATCCACAATTGACATAGAAGATGATGCTGATAGAAGAAGAAACACAAAGAAGAATATCAAATTGAAGAAAGATGTAATGCCATGGAAGAAAGAGAAAAACAATAATTGCAAGCACAAAAAGAGAAGAAAACAAACACCAAAAGATGGATAATTAAAATCAAATATGAAGATATAAAATTTAAATAAACATATATAAGTAAGGAGGAATGTTGAAAATATTACTTAATATCTTTTTTATTTAAATTAGTTTCTAGGAAATATTTTAGTTTTAGAAATTAACTATTATTTTATATTAAGAGTGAGATATTGTAAATATTTTATACTTGATATCCTATTTATATTTTGCTTTATATATAGGGTATATCAATAAAATACAAAATATGTTCTTCCGTATAACATATTACATATGTTAGGAATTTTAGGGTTTTTGAAAATATGAGAGAGATGGGAGAGATATATGTGATATGTTATACGGAGAAACATGTTTTTGTATTTTATTGATACCTTATATATAAGAGCAAAATATAACAAATATCAAGTATAAAATATTTAGAATATCTCATTCCTAATCTAAAATAATAGCTAATTTCTAAAATTGAAACATATCTCTAAAACTTAAATATTTTCTAAAAACTAATTTAAATAAAAAAGATATTAAGTAATATTCTCAATATTCCTCCTTGCTTAATATTTGTTTATTTAAATTTTTTATGTTCAAATTTGATTCTCCATCTTTTCTCCATCTTTTGATGCTTGATTTTCTCCTCTTTTTGTGCTTGTAATATTTGTTTTTCTCTTTCTTCCATGACACCACATCTTTCTTCAATTTGGCATCATCCTTCATATTTCTTCTTATATCAGCATCATCTTCTTTTTCTTTGTCTAGTGTGGATTTCATTGGAGTGACATTAGACCTTTTGTGAATATTAAAATGTGAACCTCCATCTACTTTCTTCACTTGGACATCTACTTTCTTCCAGAGATATTTATCTTCTGATTTTGATCCTTCTTCCATACTCACTTTATTTGTAACACATTCCTCCTTCATAAAATCCAGCGCAAATCTCTTGTCTTTCATGTAGACTTTGAATACCTCTATGTTGTTAGCATTTTTTTATCACACATACTTTATTTTCAAAGGAGACCTTATAACCTTTCTCTAACAATTGAGCAACACTTAACAAATTCTAGGTAATCTTAGGAACATATAAGATATCAAAAATTAATTTATACCTGAATGAGTTTTAATTGAAATTGTTCATGTACCTTTCACAACAAGTTGTTCTCAATTCCAATTCTTACCTTGGAAATATTTGATTTATTGAGCTCCTTGAAAATTTCTCTATCATGAGACATGTGGTTTGTGCAACTACTATCTATAATCCAATCTTTTGTAGATTCATTGGTTGTGACACATGATGTTGTAAGAAGTAGTTCTTCCTTTGATTTATCCTCCACTGATTTATCCTCCACAATTTGAACATCTTCTTGAGAGTTTTTAGATTTACATACCTTTTTCACATGTCCCAATTGACCGCATTTGTGACATTTGACATCTGGCCTCCACCAATACCAGTTGGGTTGATGACCTTTTCTCTTACAATGGGGACAAGATGAAAAAACTTGTTTGTTGTTGTATTTGCTCCTTCTATTTTTTCTTGACTATGAGAGCATTCTCTTCAATGTAATTTAAATTACCTTCAACCACCTCATGATCTTCTCTCATCAATCTTCGTTGCTTTTGTGCTTGCAAGGCATGTATCACCTTTGTAAAGGTAATTGTAGACAAATCTTTTGTGTATTCTAAGGAAGCAATAGATGCCTCAAATCTTTCTGGCACCGTCATCAGAATTTTCTCAACGAGTTTGGAATTTGGAAATTCCTTTCCCAACAATTTTGTCTTGTGGGCAATGCCCAACAATTTGTTTGAGTATTCTTTGATTGTCTCCGACTCTTTCATTCTTTGCATCTCGAACTCCCTTATCAAGTTCAAAACTTTCATGCATTGAATCTTCTCGTTTCCTTCATATTTTGCTTTCAAGTATTCCCAAATTTCTTTGGGAGACTTTAGAGTCATGATCTTGATCATAATCATTTGTGAAACACTTGCGAACAAGCATGATTTTGCCTTTGCCTTTCTCGTTTTCTTGTCTTTATGCACTTTTATTTGAGCCACGATGGGATTTTCAGACAAGAGAACATCATCTTCCTCCAGACTTCCCATAGATCTAGCCCCTCTATATATGTTTGCATCCTTACCGCCCATAGATCATAGCTTTCACCATCAAAGAGTGGAATAGTGACATGTGACATATTTCCTTCCATTCTATCGGCAATAAGAATAATGGCTCTGATACCACTTAATGGGATTTTTAGGGCTTTTGAAAATATGAGATATGAGATAGATGAGAGATATATGTGATATGTTATACGGAGGAACATGTTTTTGCATTTTATTGATATATCCTATATATAGAATAAAATATAACAAATATCAAATATCAAATATTTAGAATTTCTCACTCCTAATCTAAAATAATAACTAATTTCTAAAACCGAAACATATTTAAAACTGAAATATTTTCTAAAAACTAATTTAAATAAAAATGATATTAAGTAATATTTTCAGCAACATATATCTCTCATTTATCTCGTATCTCTGATATCTTTAGCAGTCCTAAAAATTCCAACACCTATAATCTTCTAGAGCTTCTAAAAAGTCTCAGGTTTCATAACTTTAGTTATCAAATTTTCAATATGATTCTAGGTTCTGTAATGTACCAACTTGACTTCTCCATCTTTTATAAGAATATTCGTTTTAAGTTAAAAATAACAACCTTTCACCAAGCTCCTCAAAACTAGTTTCAATCAAGCTCCATAAATCCTTCGCAAATAGAAAAAAGTTTCATCAACTCACTCCAATAATGATAATGTAGACCATCAAAGTGGAGAATTTTGTCTTAGATCTTTTTGACAATCTTTGTGTTGTATTCTCTTCTCTCTTAGCTAATTGCAACTTAGTTAAATATATCAGGTCTGGTTTAAACTCTGATATCAGCTTGTAAGGAATAATAAAAGTATATAAAACTTGTAAATTGATTGATATTTTATTGTACCAAAATAGTTATAACCTTTATAGAACATATAACAACAAATACCTCTTCATTTCGTAGTTTCTTTATGTCAATATATAGTATTATCATTTACTTCATAACCTCAAAAACCTCTTCAATGCAAAAGATAGACACACAATATTGACATAAATCAAACATGTTTGCACGATCAATGTGATTCTGCTGATTGGAAATGAGACCAGTACTCTTTCACAAGTTGCTTGAACAGCGATCCTTCTTTCGTCATCAACTTCGTTGGTTCATCATACTCCACCAACCTTCCTGTAAAACAAATAAAATGATAAAAAAAAAATCTTCACATTTATTCTAATAAAAGATTTCAAGTGTGAAAAACGAGTACCCCATATTCCAGAAGGTGTCTAAATCAACTAACCCATTGTTTATCACATTAACCTTTAACTATTGAATGTAAGTAAACTATATGCCAAACAGCATGCCTATGCAATGCATGGTTGTGCCAAACCAAGTGGAAAGGTTTAGTTTGATATTAACATAAGAAAATGGGTTATGGATAATTTGATAAAGATTTGTTGAAAAGGATAAAGGTTTTGTTTTTCTATATCCAAATTACCATCACTGATTGAAAGAACCATAGTGCAATCCATCACAGTTGGTATCCTGTGTGCTACTGTAATCACTGTGCAATCTGCAAACTCAGTCCTGATTGTTTTCTGTAAAATCAAATCAGTTGCATTGTCAATGGAAGCAGTAGCTTCATCCAACACCAATATCCTACTTCTCCTTAAAAGTGCACGCCCCAAACAAAATAATTGCCTTTGTCCCATGCTCCAGTTTGATCCATCTTCAACAACTGCATAACAACATTTTTCTAGTTGTTATTAACCAGGTAAGTTACTTATGACATAATATCACCATCAATATTTCAGAAAACAGTTTATGACCACAATTGTGGCTGCATCAACCTCATTTCTGCACAATTTCCCACAATACTATGTATCGTGACAAAACCCAACTGAAATTTCAAACCTTGATTACCATAACGTTGGCAATAATATTACCTGGGGAGTTTAGGCCCTGAAATTTCTCTTGGACAACTTCTCGTAACTGGCATTTCCCAAGAACCTTCATATTGATGAAAAAATTAGGCTACATTTGGAAAGTTAAGCACAAAATAAAGAGAATGTGGTTGGTTTTACCTCCCATATCTCGTGATCAGAGTATTGGGATAAAGGGTCCAAATTATATCTAACAGTCCCATTAAAAAGAGTAGGATCCTGAGGTATAACTCCAAAACGTGACCTCAAATCATGAAGGCCAATAGAAGATATGTCTATGCCATCAACTACAATTTTTCCACCTGCTGCCTCCACCAGACGAAATAATGCACTGATAAGAGTGGACTTTCCACTGCCTGTTCTTCCAACGATTCCAATCTTGTGTCCTGCTTCAAATGTGCATGTGATTCCATGAAGTATAAGTGGTCCATCAGGCCTGTATCGTACCTGTTTTTGTATAAACAAGAAAATTACATAAGCATATCATTACATATTTGAACACTGAGATTCACATTTTAAGTAAGTTCCAACTACCTGCAAGTCATTTAGTTCTACTTTACCAGCAACTGGCCAATCTGAAGGAGGACGATTTCCTTCTACTACTTCTGGGGCCTCACTCGGTATATGCATATACTGATTTATCCTCTCTACAGAAATTATGTAATTTGCTAGATTGCATTGACTCTGAATTGAAAATACTAGTTGAGCATTGAGTGTAAGGCCATAAGAGAGAGCCATGCCAATGAATCCTAGAACAGAAGATATTTAAAATTAATATACTTGCATCAAGAGAGATAATGATACTGTTTGGTGATAAAAGAAAAATACTATTAAGATAATTGTAGCGCTAAAAACCATGATATTTCACATATAACATGACAGAAGTCTCACCAGAGCTGAAAGTCCCTGGTGGAAGTGTAACCATGCATAGTGCTGTGGAGGAAAGAAGTACTGCACTAACTATTTCCAATCTCTGGATCAGCCACTCATTTGAGGCAAAACTATGGAAGAAGGGACTAGCATTGATGTCAATTAGATCAAGACTCTTCTCAAAGAAACGATTGTCTTCTTCAAAGGCTCTTATTGTCACAACTCCAGCATTAGTTTCAGCTACATGATTAGCTACAAAGGACTTTGTTGTGCCATTCATCCGCATCACTTCTTTTGCAGTGGAAAAGTAATATTTCTAGTTTTAAAAATGAAATACTTTGTTCAGTATCTGATATTAAACACACTAAAAGATCAACAAAAAGTTACCAAAAGATAAAAGCTAACAGAACAACGAGCATTATATGGTCAAATTTGATAACTTTCCCAATGCCAGTCAAAATAGAAGACACTATTTTAGTATCACAACACTTTTAAAAGAAGAATTTGCCATTACCTGCAAGCGTATTGCAATGTAAACCATCGGTACAGCGATAAACAAGATTTGCCAAGTGATAATTGCTAAAACCATGAGGTTGGTATAGAAGTTTGTAGTACCTCCCACAGTATAAGCAATAATAAAAGGGATATCAATATCCATAATGCTTAGATCTGATGAGACCTGCATAGGAAATCACTATCAAAATATCATCACAATTCACAGCATGGAAAGAAATCATTTAATATACATACCCTACTAAGGATTCTTCCCAATGGTGTAGAGTCATAAAAGGACATCGGTGCACGAAAAAGGGAGTTCGTTAACTGTAAAAACAAATATTTTGATGACTGAATGCCCAAGGCAACTAGAAGTAGAGTTCTGATGAGCAAGAAAACAGTAGAAAGAGCCCCAATCATGCAGTAAACAACAATCAGCCGCAATGTGCTAACTTGGTTATTGTCAACATTAGCAGCCATCCATGAGTTCTGCAGTATCTGGCAAATGACAAACAAGAGGTGACAAAGAGAAGTCACAAAGAAGTATATATAGCCTTTCGTCTGATTCAGATACTGAAGGTAAGGCTTCAACCCTGTGTCTCCTATCTCTCTCTCTTCTTCCTTTATTAACTGATTTCCATATGTCTCTTTTAATTGATTCTCCTTGGAAGCTTGTGTAATCTCTTTAGCAGATATTGAAGGCCTCTTGGAAGACGAAACATTCATAGGCTTGTTAGAACCAGCAGTTTTCTTGTGAGCATTAACAAGATCTTGGAATTCTCGGCTTGTGGACAACAAATGATGATAAGGAGCAGATTCTAGGATTTCCCCATTTGACATCAACTGAGGAAAAGATAAAAAAAACAAACTTCACTTCAGTAACTTCCAATTCATTACTAATTTACTATCACTAGTTATGTGCAGGAAAGTGAGAAAAGAAGAACTTTAGCATAACCATGTCCTGGTTTCATTGAATTACCAAAACAGAATCAAACGCTGGTAGAAAGTCAACTTGATGAGTCACGAGTAAAACAGTTTTCTCTTTAAGACCATCCATGATGTATTCCTGCAAAATTTAGAACCATGTTTGAATATAAAGAATGTCTCATATTATAGTGTGTGAAATAAGGAGGATGACATTACATTAAACAAATTTGTTGCAGTATGTGCATCAACAGCACTAAATGGATCATCCAAAAGATATACATCAGCATTCTGATAAAGAGCACGTGCAAGTTGAATTCGCTGCTTTTGACCTCCACTTAAGTTAACTCCTCTCTCACCTATTTGTGTGAGGTCTCCATGGGGAAACAGCTCCAAATCCTTTAGTAGTGAAGATCTACGAAGTGTTTCTTGATATCTATGACCATCCAAATCTGATCCAAACAAAATATTTTCCCGTATAGTACCAGTCTGTATCCATGCTGTTTGAGAAACATATGCAAACTTTCCATAAACTTCAATCTGTAATTCAATAGAGAGAATTAAGGACTTATTAATATTACATCTGAAAAGAAGAATAAGAAAAAATAGTACTGAGTATAGTGAGTTGAATTCATATGCTAAATATAACTATTGATTATACGAAGTAGAAATGTCATCAACATTATAGCCAATAACAGTACCCTAAGATTTAATAGTGCATTGTATAATATAGGAGGAGCATGAAAGAATCAAATCTTACAGTTCCTTTTATCATTGGAACCTCTCCAAGAATTGTAGCCAAGAGGGTTGATTTGCCTGAGCCAACTTCTCCACAAATAGCAAACTTCTGCCCATGTCTGATCTCCAAGTTTATGTTCCTCAGTGTTGATTTTGATTCATTACCTTCCCATGAAAAGTCAGCAGATTTGATTTTAATTGACCCTTTACTGCCATCAAAACTTTTATTCCTGAAATTTGCACTCTGCAATTCAGGTGCATTAAGGAATTGAATAATCCTGGCAAATGCCACTTTTGCTTGAATGACCACCCCAATAACATCTGGGATCGCTGTAATTGGCTCCTGCACAAGACGTATAGTGGCCACAAATGTGAAAAGATTATTTGCATGCAGAGGAATATTCAAGAAGTAACATGTCCCAAAAGAAGCAGCAGAGACCAAAACCGGTGAGCTCCAAAAAAGAAAGATGTTGTAGGCCTTTTTCAGTTGGACTGAGCGTAAAAGTTTCAGTTCCAAATTCCTTAGTCTTTCTATAGCCTTTCTGAAATGAGTTTCCCATGCATAAAGCTTTAGCACTTTCATATTTGTTAGAGCCTCAGAACTGGCCTTCAATCGCTCATCTTGTGCCACCATGAGTTTGCTCTGAAGCTTATGCATCAACTTTGCTAGTGGAGTGTTGCAAAGCACAGTGAGAACTATCACTACCAATGAGGATATTGTTGCTATTCCAATAGCATGGAAAAGTATAACTACAGCAATACATATTTGGAGGCATGTTGTCCACGACTGGTGAAACCAATATGGAAATTCTCCAATTCTGTAAGCATCCACAGTCACATAATTCATTATCTCACCACCAGAGTGTGTCAATCTAGCTGCACTTGATAACCTCAATAGTTTCTTATAAATGGCTGCAGTAAGCAGTGATCTAACTTTCATTCCAACAAGCCTACTGCGAAAATACCACTGTCTTTGAGACAAGGACTCGATGATCTTTATAATGAAAAGTGATATGACCAATACATAACCCTCATATTTGAAACTTCCATTACCCTCAGAAACTAATATAAAAGCATTCAGAAGTACAGGACCAGTGGACAAGCTGAGTACCTTGAGCAGAGCAAAGAATCCAGTCATCAAAATCTCTCTCCTGTGGCACCAAACTATGGTCCACAACACTGATGATTGTGATAATGGTTCTTTTCCTTTTTCCCTGTTCAAACGTTCTAAAAAGGACAAGTAGCAACTTTCTGTTCGATCCGATTCTCGCAACTTCGGCATATCCTCATCCTGAAGTGTTTTCTCTTGACCCCTTTTCATCAATGGATTCAACCACCAAAATGACATCTTACTAAGGAATCCAGCTTTGGCGAATGGAGTCACATGATTATCTGGATCAACTTCACTACAGTGATCATTCAAAGGGTCGTAAAGGCCTTCATCAATTTCTCCGTCAGTGTCTTCACGTTTATGTACTTTATAAGTACACAAGAGTAGTAACATTGACACTGGTAAAGACAGAAAATCTAAAGCTTCCTTGAAGATCAATTTTCTGCTACTAATTGCATAAGACATGGATAGAACACAGAAAATAAATGAAACAAATAACGTAACAAGAGAAAACAACCACAACCATGATCTTGAAAGTTGTTTCAACTGAAGACTTACACTTAGGCCTACAAAAAGCCATCTGAATCCTTGAAAAAGCTCTGCCAACCACAACTTAAGAGGGAAGAGAGTGTGTCTCTTTCTTAATTCCTCCTCTAAAACCCAAATGCCTAAGCACACATACAACAACCCCAGAAAACCATTGGTCATGGCAGACAGTACCTGCAAGTTTGAATATCTTTCCACCTGAAACTGACCACGAAATGGTTTGAACAAAGACTTCTGGATCAAAATGAATGCTAGCATGATCATTAACAAAACATCAAAGCAGATGATCAAGAATTGGATGGTGCACGTAGAAGGATCTTTCAAAAACTTGAAGTCGTAACAGAAGGGTGGTTTTCCTCCATTCCCAGGACAATCAGTTTCTCCACAAGCCATGCTCCAAAAATCCTCCATCACTGTAAGTTTTCTCTGCCGCTTAAACTCTGATATGAAGGACAAGAAAGTTATATCTCTTTCTTAACAAAACATTGTCCTAATATTTCTTCTTTTAAAAAGTGAACCAAAAATGGTCACAGTAAGTAGAATAATACCAACTCTAACGAAAGATGAACCCATGAAACTCACTCCACAAAGCCTATCTCTGCACTGTTATCTAAGACAGAATCATCTGTAACAAGTTCATATTTAGAAAAAAATATATATAAAATAAGAAACTGATAATATTACTGTAAAATGTATAACTTTCCATATTTAAAAAATTTAACCATACTTTATAATATAAAAAATATTTATCCCAAGTAGTAACATAATTTATATCTTAAACCCCTTAAAATGTATTCTTTATACTTAATTTACAATTTTATACTAACAAAATTATTTTTTTTTATTTTTTTACACCGCAAACATTACTTGACTATCCATTTTTGGAGATAAACTATTGTATATAGAAAGAAAAGAAAAAACTAAATATTGAAAGAGTAAACTTTTGTATTTATAAAGAAAAAAAAAACTAAAACATAAAATAATAATGATAATGATACTATAACAACTAAATTTTGACAACTTTCTCTTACAACCAGAATTGACATATTTTGAGTGGTTTTGAAATATAGAAAAATGAGAAAATAAAAAAGATGAAAAATTACTTAAAATATGACAACTTAGATTGTACGAGAAAGTTGTCAAAAATTTAATTGTTATAGTATAATTTTCCAAATAATAAACACAAAGTAGATGTAAACATTTATTTCATGTTATAAAGTACAATGGCCCTTTGTACTAGTACTATATATATATATATATATATATATATATATATATATATATATATATATATATATATATATATATATATATATATATCACTCTTTAATAACCATTCAATTATGATGGTAGTTAAATTTCACTTGATTTTTTCAAAAAAATTATTTCATCTAACTTATACTAACATTACATATATTTACATTAAAATATAAAAATTCCGTAGATATGAAGATAAAAGCTATTTAACTATTCAAGGACTAAATGCATACCAGACTTAAGGGCATAAGATGGATTTGAAGAATAATGAGCCGTCGTTGAATGAATAAATTTCAATTATATACTTCAGATTTGAAGGTAAAAGAGTAATTTGAAAATTTATAAATTATTTAACTTATGTGATAATTTTTTTAATAAATTAAAAAATTTTACTTTATCCTTGTAGCTAATTATTAATATTATTATTACTATTATTTAATATAATTATTACTATTATTTAATGTTATTATTAATATCATTAAATATTATTATTTTAATAATTATTATTATTTATTATTTATCAATATTAATTATTATTATTATTATTAATTGTACTACAATTAATTATATATTCATATATATGAATTACGGAATTCTTCCATCACCACCGATCATGAATTAGAAGTAACGGGTAAAATGACTATTTATTCTTGCAAATCCTTTCAGTTTTGGAGAGATGAGATTTGAATGGTATGTTATAAATTGTGAGGAGATGAGATTTGAATGGTACGATATAAATCCGTCTTTCCATTCACTCTCACATCATCGTTTCTCACATCATCGTTAGGGACACGTTAATGAAGCGGGTAAGGTACGAACAGTAATCTACTCGTCGGATAAATATTCATTTTATATCCGTATTTATATTCGTGCAGGTATCCGTATATATTTTTAATATCAACATATATCAATAAGTACCCATAAATTATATACGTATATATTTTACATTCCTAATCATCACATGGTAACACGCATGAAGCTCAACATCAGTGAAATTGATAAATCAACTCATGTGAACACTATATCTGTATTTCATATGAACTCAAAATTTTAAAACTCTTCTACCATGCTGTTGCAGGTTTAGGTTGGTTTTAGGGTGGTTTAAATCAAAATACTCAACCCTTATCGCTAGTTAAGAGATTGTTGCTGCAACCCTTCTGGATTTGAAAACATGAAACATAACACTCAAAAGAATGGAAGGTGACAACAGAGAAATTCTGATATATCATGATACTTTTAATTCTTCTAAATGTTTAAGTTGTTATAGTGAGTGCCCACATACGTACCTAACAAGCACCAGTTAGCGAAAATCACGAAGCTGAATTTGGAGATGAAAGATGAATAAAGTAACGCCGAAAAGGAAAATCTGGTGGATATGTAGTATGGCGCAGAAAGAAATATAATAATCCTAAAGGACCTTTCAGTGTATGGAACAAGATCTGTTTGTACTTTTATCACTCCAAATTTACTTCATGTACATGTACTAAAAAACCATTTTGTCAACTTATAGAAGAGAGAGAATAACGTAAGACAACAGTGAGAAGACAAACATGTAAATAATTGTACAATGAACTTTTCTACTGGTACACGTGATTGCATGACTTTGGGTGTAGAGTAAAACAAATCTTACAAACAATTAATCTGAGTATATATAATATTCATACAATAAGACAGTGAAAGCATTGAAAACAAGGAGAATGGAACAAATAATATATTAAATAAAGAAAAACTACAGCAGCTATAACACGAAACCCAAATGAGTGCATGATCGATGGTAGAAAAAGTAAAAATGCCATTGCCAACCACTTCTACTTATTTTATTGTATATATATAATATAATGGTGAAAGTAAATTAAAAAATTTATATTGAGCACTGGAATGAATATGATTGGAAGAATAAGTTGTTAAGAACGTGGCCTTCTCTTCTGTAAAAGCGAAAGATTGTTTGTCCGTGTTATTGTAAAATCAAAGTTAGGTGTCAAATATTCTCTTATTTTCCATTTTGTCGAAGATAACCTTGTCTGGAGCGAAAACGAGAGGTCGTAAACCAGAAGACTGAAGAGACAAAATCGTTGGAAACCCTAGTACTTTGTCGTCATTGCTCACGTGATGTAAATTTAAAATATAATATAACCTAAAAAATAAGTAAATTTTAAGTTTAAGATTATTTTTACAATGGATTGCAAAATAAAATTTGCATGGGCTTAGATAATATGATTTCATCTTATTTTTTGTTAGACGTAGGGTTTTTGTTAAATGGTGAATTTTAAAGTTAATTCAAATTCAAAAAATTAGTTTGTAATATAAGGTCTGTACTCATTGTATATTCTAAATTGACTTTATCTAGTTTATACGAGGCTTCCAACGCACTTTCCCATGATGAGGCATTTACATCCCTTGAGAGAAGGACTAGACATTAATAAATTATCTAATCTGATAGCAGGTGAAACAATAAATCCAACAAACAATAAAATTTTGTTAGGATAGACTCTAACCTACTCATATATATCGAGTGCAAGGCTAAACATTAATAGATGGTCTGATAACAAACAATAAACTCAACAAATAACGAACTTTGCTAAGATAGAATATAACTTGACTATGATACTATGTTAAAAAATGAACTTTATATCTAACTCAATCTTACAAATTTGATTTATAAGATTAAGTTATACTTAATGTCCATTTTTTAATAATTTTCAATACATCACATTAAACAAAGAACTAGATATGTGAAATTAAATATTTATTGATAGTCTAACAATAATTTGATAGTAAATGATAAGATAGAGTCCATAAATTGAATTAGGATAAGCTCTAATATTAAGAAGGGGAATTTTAAACTTAACTCTTACAAATTTAACTGACCATGTCACTTTTCTTTTCATGTATTCTTCTAACACTACTTATGAAAATGTGGAATGATAGGTGAACAAAAAGTAAAAATACTATTTTTGTTTCATTTTTACTATTGGAATAATATGAAATTATTGTTTAGAACTTTAAAAATAAACATAAATATTTAAAATGTATAGCATAGGCTTACGCTGATGTAATATCTATTTTTATGCATTAAAGTGAGGGTATCGTGGGGTTAAAGGTACATGGACAAATGAAATTTGTAAGTATATGTGGAATTATAATATAAAATTCATATGATTCGGTATTGACATTAATATAATCGAAAGTTGTCTTGGTTTTGGCGAAAGTAGTTTTGACATATGAGCTTTCATTTAAAATTATAATGGAAAACGCAAGGTTAGAAAAATATATATGAGCTTTTATTATTGTTTTTATGCTGAGTTTCTTGTCTTTTTTACTTGTTTCTTTTTTCTTTCGCTCATCTATTTGTTTTCATCTTTTCACGCCGAATTATTATGTTATTTATAATTTTAATTTTTTATACTGTTTAAACTAAAAAGATTTTCATTAACAATTGAAAACAAACAATATTTCATTTATATGATACTATATGAAAATTACGCAATGAATGTTATAATAATAAATAAATTCAATGTAATTAATAATAATTTAATTTAAGAAATAAAAAATTTAAAGTTTTGAAAATAAATAAAAATTAAATTTAAGTAATGCTAAAACTTATTTTTTATATTTGTTATCTTATTTTACATTTACCAATTAACTTATTAATTAGTTTACCGAACATTTCGAAGTAAATAAGTTAGTTTATCACTTATGAACTTAAAAATTAAAAACTTTCAACTAAGAGTTAGCATTATTGAATGATAGCTGCTCATCTATTTTTTGCCAAAAAAGATAATAATCACTTCAACTTATTGAATATAAGAGCGTCATTCACAAGAAAACTTTCATTGAGTTTTAGAAAAGGAACTTTGATTATTTACTTTATCTTTTACATTATTGCATAAGGATAAAGAAAAAATAAATTATTAAATCAAAATAATGATAGAGAAGGAGTGATGAAAAAATAGAGAACGGTAAGGGACAGGAATTGGAAAATGTAGGGTGAAAAGGGTTAGTTAGGTATGAATTGTTGGGAAAAAAACTTGTTCGGAAGAACATAACGTCTTTACTTTAAAAAATTACCCTATTGATAGAAAGATAAGATAAAAATAATCAACACAAAATTATAATATGAAAACTTAAAAATTGGAGTAAAATAGTCAGTCATCACTAAAAAAAAAATATTATCAATAGTTAGAATCCATTAGAAACAACCGATATCCATCGATAAACGTGTGCTTTTGATGGATTATTGACAGGCACATATCCATCAATAAAAGGGTCGTAGATAGGGATGACAACGGATTGGATCGAGTACGGATAGTGCCTACCCGCAACCCAATCCGCCAAAAAAAAAAATCAATCCGCTACCCGTGAATATTTAAAAAATATCCGCGAATATTTTTCAAACCCACAGGTACATGTGGATATCCGATACCCATAAATATTTAAAAAAATATATATTTTATAAATTTTTTAATATAAAATTATAAAAATAAAATATAAATTAAATTAAATTTGACATAATAAAATATACCGTTAATTTTAATTTTAATTAAATTTAACTTAATAAAATATAAATTAAATTTTAATTTTAATTTTTTGCAGGTAATGGGTACCCGTGGGTACGGATAGTATGATACCCGTACCCGACCCGTTTATAAGTGGTTATTAAAATATTCGTTACTCGCTACCAACGGGTAGTAACTATCCGTCACGGATTTTATCCGCAGATATCTGCGGGCACGAGTATTTTTGTCATCCCTAGTCGTAGATAATATTTATTGACAAATTATGTCTTTCGGTAATTACCGACAGATACCAAAGGATATGTCCGTTAATAATTACCAAAGAGCATAATCTGTCTGTAATTACCTACATCAAGTGGTGAATTTTTCGATGAATATGGTGACAGATTTATCCGTCAATATTTTAAATGTCATTTTTCAGTTCATTCTGCAATTCTAGCTTCCCAATTTTAGATAACTAATATTAGACCTGCAATCTCACATATGTACAATTAGACCTACCAATCTCATAATTATCCTAGCCAAATAATCTAAACAACTATCCAAATAAATATTTTAATATATGTCTACATATACCACACAAACATAAATGTTCTAATAACAACATTGAGAGCAAGTCTTTTTGATAGGGGGAATAATTGTAATACATGTTGTAATAACTAGAGATATCAACGGGTGGGTAGAGTACAGGTAGTAGTTCCCTCGTACCCTATCTGCTGGATAAATAATTACCCCGTACTCGTATCCATATCTGTCAAGTATCCGTTATGCGGGTACTCGCATAATTTTTTAATATTCACGGATATCCACGGGTATCCACAAATATTTACAAAAAAATAAAAATAAATATTTAACAATATATTTTAATCATAAATTCTAATAAAATAGAATACATAACATTCATAAATAGTGTTGAATGATAGTTCACAAAGAAATAAATTTTTTTTAAAACTAATTGATAAAAAAATAACATATTCAAAATCAATATGTTAATATTTTAATCATGTTTTTTTTTTAGTTTTTTAAAATTTAAATTAGAGTATAACGAGTACGAGTATCTATGGGTACGGATACTATGATACCTGTATTCGCCCCATTAACATGTAAATATTAAAAATACTCGTACTCGTTACCTGTGGGTATCCATTTACAATATATATTTCCTATCCGTTGAGGGCTTTATCCGTGAATAACCGCATGTACAGATTTTTTTTACATCCCCAGTAATAGCAACCTTTTAAACAGAATTCAATAATTATGTTGTTTAATTAATTTTGTTTTTTTTTTTTTTTTGAAAACATGATTATATATAGGGCATGTATATATGCTTTTGGAGAATAATGAGTTCTCTAGTTTTGTATAAACCTCTACAATCTTCCTTTGAAGTTGTGAGTGAGTATTGGGGTAGTAATTTTGGTGTTACGTGAAGGGGGCTTGGGTGAGAAGAATGTGTAATATCAATTTAGAGATTACAAAAACTCATGACCATATTTTCCACACTTTAAAGAGATAACTCTTTTAAAAAGAATTATCTTTATAATGATTATGTCTACACTTAAAACACTTAATTTGATTATTCACTGCTAAAATTTTTTGATTGGTGGATTAAGGTTTCCATCCTAGTAATAAGATTTTTTTCTCGTTACGTCTCCTTTTATTTGTCCTAGTGATCTATTTTCATTAGACAATCTCTTTCGCAAAACACCACACCATCTTCAACGACAATACAAAAAAGAAGGAAAATAATTGGAATCATAGTTTGCTTTTTGTAACACGACAAATTCGCGTTCCAATTTTCCCACTTTATCGTTCGTTAGTCATTATTCCAGTTTACTTTTCCTCTGCTGCTGGTGTTCTTTTTTTCTGCTTTCTCGTTAATATCAGATGAATTATCGCTATGGTTTAACATTTATTTTATAGTGATGAAAATAAAAGTAATAAATAAAGGCTAGAATTGCTGGGGTTACAAGATTGTAATTTAGTGGATGATGACGGAAGTGTAGGATATTATTTTCCTTCTTTTTTGAAGATGGTGTGGTGTTTTGTGAAAGAGATTATCTAAAACAGTAGTTTGTAGAAGATTACAAAGAGGGTTGTTGCATGCATGATACACCTAAATTGCGAGATAGAATAGGTAGCTATGTGGCATTCCATAAACATTTGACTTGATTTATAGAACTAATGTTAAATATTGATGAGAGCCTGGGAATCCCGCCAATTCCTCGTATGGGCATAATTTAGTGGATTTATTGGTATTTATAACCTCTTAGTTTAATATGATATCTCTTAACTCAAGGTAAAAAAGCGTTTTGCTCAATTTTTAAACTAAAAACTAAGAAGTATTTTTTATATTATATTATTTAAAACTTAGAAATATATAATAATGTTATATTTTAAATTAGTAGTACTCAAATTAAATTTAAATTAATAATTATAATAAAATAAGTATTGACAATAATCCAAGTATAAGTCAAAGTCTCACATTAAGTATAAACGATAAAGTTAAACAAACTAAAAATATTCAAAATTCATACAAAAGATAGAAGAATTGTTTTGGATTTGAGGAAAAAGCAATTGACTACAAATGAAGAAAATTCAAAAGAGGGATTAAAATAAAAAGAAAAAGATTAATACTCCATAAATAGATCCATCATAGTGGTATCAAAGCTGATAATTTGTCATGGTGATCATTATAACAACAACAACAACAAAAACACAACAACACCATACCCACCACAACAATAGTATTAAATAAGGGCCACCGTACACCTTTTCCAAAGGGACTTATCCTTGAGGGGAGGTTGTTAGCAATAACCCAAGTGTAAGCCAAAGTTTCACATTGAGTAAAAATAACAAAGTTAAACACTATATAAGAAAAAAGGTCTATAAATCCATTGTCATAAGATTTTTGGTTAAAAATGGTGTTAATCCCTTATCTAGGTTAGACTCATGTTATATATAATCTCTCTTAATAAATCCCCTTGAAAATACCCATCCTAAGTTATTTAACTAATTAAAAATTTCTTCCTTCTTTCTTATTTTATTTCACTTTCTTCTTTTCTCTCCCTCTCACTTCTTTTTAAAATTGACTCCAATCCTTATCTCTTTCTAGAATTTGATTTCACACCTTACAATATAAGTGAGAAATTATGGAACATTTCTATCTGACCGGATTTTCAAATAGAATAAATTTCAATTTATGCTATATATATTCTCTTTTATTATTATTATTTTATTTTTTGCGATTTAGTCACTAATATTGATGGGTTCGTTGACAAAAGTGATCCTCTAACTATGTTTTATGTTTGGATACCTTATTTCAAGTCTATAAGTTTTGAGTAGCTTTATTACTCAGATTTTTGGAAATTTGCTTTAAGGATGAACATTCTAGGTAAGGAAATCTATTTATGTTTTTAATAGAACCTTGGATAATCTTGATGTAAGGGTGATGTAGGTATAGATAGTATATTGAGAATTTGTGTGAATGCTAGAATCTGGATGTCGTTAAGTTATGTTTTTTATGAATTTATGATATTTAGGAATTTGATGTGAGTGTAAACATGCATACTTTGAGACAAAAGACCAAGATTAATTTGAAATGAGTAAAGGATGATGTTTGAGAAAATCATTGTTTGGATTGATAAATTTGATTAAATGCAACTTGTACTATTAAAATGTTGTCGAAAATTATCCTTGAGAATTGGTTTGATTTCGCTACTAAGGTTGATTTTTCTATTCTTTTGGCTTAAGTTGGGGATTTTTACTTAAGCAAAAAATAATAAAAACATTAGTGCAAAATCATGTTTTTAACTCGCCTTATAGGCCTCGGTTACTACGGAACCAAAGTCTATAAGGACACGGTAGCATTTTTGAAATTTTTTGAACTTTTTTGCCTCGGGTCCCTATCCAACCGAAGCCTATATAAGAGTTTTTATGCTTCGATTATCACTCAATCGAGACCTATAACTTGTCAGTGTTTCCCAAAATTTCAAAATTGCCACTGACAGTAGAGGCTTTGGCCTCGGCTGGAATAGGACCGAGTCCTATACGACTTTATGCCTCGGTTATTAATGGAACCGAGGCCATAGACCTTATTTAGGGTTCCAAATTCGCGAACCTTGCACTTGTTCATCTTCTCTACGCAAACCCAAATCACGAACTGGTTTTTTCTCCTCTGCGCAACTCCCCCAAAACGCAACCAGACAGGGAGCCAGTGCAACGTCAAACCACTGCGTGCCACAGCGACGCGAAACAAGGTTGTTGTTGCGCGTTCGGAGCCATACTTCAATGACAAAGATCGAAACTACTGCGAGCAAAGATGCAGACAACCTCTATTGCGACGCCATCAACCTCGCCATTGTTGCTCTGTCTTGCGAATCAGATCTGCCTCGTGCCTCCGGCGACCACCACGAGTCGCACCGCTGAAGGAACATCACCTGCGACTCGTGCGCCGTTGAAGGAACATCACCTCTGCCACTGCCGCTGCATAATCACCACTGCGAGTCGCGTGCCGCTACAAAAAACCCCTCTCGATTCGCGTCGGCGCTACATGAACCGCTGCTTGCTGCGGAATGCACCTCCATAGACCTGCAAAAAAGGCTCTGCGAAAAAGTGGCTTCGGTTCTCACATACCCGAAGCAAAAAAGTCCCTCTATGACTCTAGTTCCTTTGCAACCGAGACCAAAAGGCACTCCCTTTTGGCCTCGCCCCAATATGCCTCGGGTCTAAAACCGAAGCTGAATGACGAAAATAACTAGGGCCAAAAGCCCTTACTGCACTAGTGAAACTTAAACCTTACCTTTTGCTTTTCGCTCAAGCGAAATTTTTTTGGCTCAAGTAAAAATAGAATTGAAAATTACCTTACTCTTGACCCTATTTTTTTCTTAAGCGAAGAAATTTCCACTCAAGAAAAAATAACACTACAACTCAAGCCCAGTCTCTCCAAAATTCACTCAAAAGAAGAAATTTTCGCTCAAGTAAGAATATTTTCGCTCAAGCTAAAAAAATATTTTCTTTTATCTTTAACTGATTGAATATGTATGTTTTTGTTAATGTAAGATGAATATTAATTTTTATATTTGATTGCTTTGTGATTTTATTTGAATGAGTTATATTCCTTTACAATATTTATTGAGATTGATTGAACTTGTATGAATTTGAGGTCATACATATGGGATAATGTATGAACCATTGTTTGAGTTATTTATTAAGTATTGAAACATTTGCTATAATAGAGTTTCCCTTGTTTCACTAATGATCTAAGTCACATACTAAAATATCAAGTGGGAAGAAGTAGAGGGGAGAGTTTTTGTGTCAGATGTTAGTCTTTAACAGAACATACTTAATATGGATATCAGTCGATATTCCATTTGTTAATTATCTTTTCACACATAGATCCATGTGTGATCTTTATATTTTTGTTTGTTGTATTTGACTGAAATAGGATTATTTATGAATTATTAATAAAGTTGTTTCTTTTATACACATATATGTTTATATGATATTTAGAAATACTTTATGTTATTTATAGGTAATCTATTATAATGTTTTATAGGTTTTATGTTTTATTTTGTTATAGACTAACGAGATCTTAAAACTAACATAAGTTATACCGATTCATTTTATGTGGAATGATAATTCGTAATATCATGTTTTATTTTTTGTTTATTTTTATCTTTTATCGTTATGTTATTATTATTATTTTAGATATTTTAGGTTTTATTTAATAAATTGGAAAAGATGATTATTTAGTTTACATATTTAATATTTTGCAGATAAGCGAAAATATCAAAGAAATTAAGAAAAGTATCAACAAAATTTGATTATCAAAGTTATCAGCAACAAGATATATTTATAAAGTTGGTTACTCCAATACAAAATCAAGTACAAAGTTGCAGACCTAATCCAATTCAAAAAAAAATCTATAAAAAAGGGGTTTGATAGAGAGGTTAAAAAAAACCCTTCAGGCAGAAAAAAGACCCTTTTGGGGGGAAAACCCTATTGGGGGAGAGAGGGAAAAATAATTACTTTGGGGGAGAAGGACACTTGACCTAAAAGGAAAGATGATACAGGCACATTCTAAAAGCTGAAAGCATTCATCTTCATCATTATTCTAGTATTTAGAATGTTAAGAAGTAGCTAACTTCCTTATTTATGGGGTTTGGTATAATGTATTCTTCACTCTATGAATTCTACTATTCAATGTAATTAACTTTCATCACTCTTTTGTTCTATTCTTGGTTTAAATGCATGATAATATAGTGGACAATTAGTTTTTGGCATTGATAGTTGGACCAAAAACTTGTTACGAAATTGACAAATGTACCAAGTCGCACTAGTAATATAATGGACAAGTCCCGATATTGTTTCCCACAAATACTAATGTGATTTAATATAATTGGTTGTTTACTAATAAAGGCAAAGAATAACGAAACATTTTGGTGTATAAAAATAAAAAATAAATTCAAAAATAAAGATATAATAGAAATTTGCGCAATGGAAACAATCAACTTCATCTAAGAAATTATATTGTAAAAGTTTCACCGAGATTGGGTTCCATGATTCCATTCAAAGTAAAATCAACAAACAATATAGTTCTACTTCCTTCTCTTACATTCACATCTTTTATAACAAGTCACAATTTTGTCATAGACAAGTCTAAACTTGAATAATAAAAACTCTATGTCTAGCAATTTTTATTATTAAGTTCGTATTGTTGAACTATATGTTGATGTTAAGAATGATTAATAACCAAATCTATGTCTAGCATGTGAAATCAATTAGTTTTTTTATCCTACTCAAGTTTCCCAAATATCTTTTGGATCAGTACTCCTAAATATGCACCATATATAGAATATGCAATTGAAGATCATAATCAAGTTTCTCAAACTATCTTTTGGATCAGTAGGTACTCCCACATGTGCAAAATTTCTAAACTGTGTAGTTAAAACAAGAATAAAACACAAGAGATAATGGAAAAGACTTATATTGAATGATGAATCCACAAAGAATTAAGAATATGTTACATCCAACTCCTGTGAATGAGGGAGTTAGTTACTCCTAGACATATTGAATATTAGACTAATGATGAAATTGAATGCCTCCACCTTTCAAAATTCCCTTCTCTCGTTAAGTGTGTGTTGGTCTCTTGGCAAGCGTACCAAAAGTCAACTGTAGTATAATGATTTGAAGTAAGAGTGTCGAACCCACGAGGAATGGATTCAGTTAAAATAATTAATTATCTCGATCAGCATATATATACAAAGATTTTAATTTGATTTGACATTAACTATTGCATAAAATTAATACAGTAAAAGCGGAAAAGTTTAGAAAAATACAGTAAAAGAAACTGGGATTGAATTTCATCTATCTCCCATGTCTGTAATCTGATGAATATAATATATAACATCTGAAAATACCAATATTGATGCACACTCAAAAATCATTTATACCGATCCCTCGCGTATAAAATTCATAAGATTAGTTCCCTGAATATTGATTCCTCACATATTCAACAAACTATCCAGCATTACGGTCGAGTGTTAACAGCAATTGATATATTGAGATCTATTCCTAGCATCACAGTATATCAAGTATCATTGTTTAAATCAGATTTTCAGAAATACTTTCCAGTCAGATCTAAAAATCAAAATCAAAACATCTATTGATCAGATAGAAGTAAGCATTAAGAGCAGAACAATAATACCAATACTAAGTAAAACAGAAATGTTATATATAACTATCACCAGATTACATCCAAGTTCGAGTAGATTACATTCAATCCCAAAGAAAGGGATTAGCCACTCATGGTAGCTATCAAAATCCTAAGAACTAAAGAAGAAGAAGAAGAAGAAGAAGAAGAAGAAGAAATATGATCTGTGTTTGCTCGTGGTCACCGCTCTGCAACAAGGATCAGTTCTTCTCCCAAAATCTCCAGCTCCAACTCACTTTCTGATGCACGGAGAATATATACCCACGAAGGTCTCGCTCAAGCTACCTGATTCTCGCTTGAGCGAGACAGCATTCTTCATCCTAAAGAAAGCCTCTCGCTTGGGCGAGACATGCTGAAGCCAACATCTCGCTCAGGCGAGCAAGAATACTTCGAGCTGAAGAAAGAATCTCGCTTAGGCGAGATTGGCAGCATCTGATCTCGCTTGGGCGAGAATGGCTGCAAGAGAGGGTCTCCACTGCACGAGCGCTCGCTTAAGCGAGGTCCTGCGTCGCTTAGGCGAGAATGGCAGCAGTGGCTTTAACTTAGGCGAGCATGCTTTGATTTTGAGCGACCCTGCAGAGTTTCTTTCTTGTTTCTTCATTTCTCCTTTCACTCTTCTTCTGTTCTTTCTTCCGATCATAATTTACCTGAAGATTACACAAAATAGGGATTAATTGTTTTCTTTTCAACAAACACTTGGAAGTTCATTCTTTTCTAAATTTAGGGAGAATTAATCATGGTATAAACACAAATTAAGAACATAAGTGCCCTCATTTCATATGAAAATTACTCATTTTTGGCACTTATCAATGTGTTTTGACCTTTGTCTAACTTACTTACTGGATTGTAAAGTAAGGTTTTCACACACTTGTATACTTTAAATTGAATTTATTTCTAATAATTGTGAGACTTCCAACACTGAATAATTGTGGAAGAGAAAATATCAAGTGAATTCTTCTTCTTAGCCAAGAGCTGTAAAAAAGAAACACTACAAGAGTATCTCAATTAGAAACCAATTTTAGAAATAAAAAATAGTTAGTCACTATAGTGTTCAATTTAGATACCAATTTACAAAATTAAAAATTATTAGTTACTAAAATAATCACTATTATAAATAAAAAATTATAATTTGTCACTAAATTGATTACTAATTAATTAGAAACCAATTTAGAAATTAATTCATTTTGGTAACCAAAACATAGATAGTTAATTTTTAGTAACAAATTTTCTTTGATAGTCAAAATCATGATAGTTAATTTAGTGACTAATTATAATTTTTATTCACAATAGTAATTATTTTAGTAACCAATAATTTTTAATTTTGTAAATTGATATATAAATTAGTCCTTATAATTACTAATAATTATTAATTACTAAAATTGATTACTATCTACAAGTTTTCTTGTAGTGAAATCTTGTAATTTTATAACTGATTATATCTATAGAAAAAAAAAGTAAGTGTAACAAAGAAGATCAAAGATACGTGTTTCAGAAAATTGTGACAGTTTGATGAAAATAATATTGTTGAAGTAGTAATTATGGTATAAAAATTATACTTTTTATTAATAATTTTTATCTTCAGTTGAGTTTTGTTGTTTATCATAAAAATTAAGTTTGAGAACACTCAAATTATGTGTGAGTAATGATTTGTTTTATGAATTTATTAAAATGATTATAAGTTAAATTAAAATATTTCAAGTGAATAACTTTGTATATTTTAGGTTGATTTGAGTAAAAAAAAGAATCTCATTACAAACTTCATTTGAAAAAATAAATTATTTTTGAGGTATAAATGTTTATGGACATAAACTTTGTTGATGTAATAGTTTTATTTAATGAGCATAAAACATAAAAAACAAATGAAGTACTATATACGACATGATTTTGTAAATAGTTCATTTAAATTTGAAAAACATGTTTACGTTTTCATCCAACTCTCTCACCTTGCATTGTGCTCACTTATTAAGATTTCTTATTTAGAGGAAGTAGGGACATGATTTTTTTGAGGATGACAAGTGTGTTCACTTATTGATATTTGAGAGAGAAAGAAAAGAATAGAGAGATTCTATGATTTTCCATCTCTCCTCACATGGGTTGATTTGAGAGTCATTAATGATAAAATACTATTATATCATCAATTCATTTCCACTTTTTATTCATTTGCTATGTTTCTCGTCTATTTTAAAATTATGTTTATCCAACAAAATTTCAATATTATATGTTAATTTATTGTATTTTTATTATTATTTTTATTAATTTTTTTTCAATTTATTCATTTAAATATTATTTATTAAATAAACTTAACCCATCTAAATATAATTTTAAATTATTTTCAATATCAAAGACAATTTAGTAATCTTTCTTTTCTTTCAATTAAATTTAATTTTTAATCTATCATATAATTAAATCATTCTCAAATTTTCACAAACTTTACTTCTAAGTCACATTCAGAGTCTCAAATCACTTAAATATAACAACACAGATTTTATCCTTTAATTCACTCAAATCCATCATTTCCCTACTCCAAATCATTTCTTATATGTGAACCCATCCTAAAAGCATATTTGTTTGAGATGATTCTTAAAATCAGTAGATTTGTGAAAATGAATTGTTAAAAAAATTTGTATTCGTTTTAGATGATCTGTACAAATTTCTAAAGATGGATTTGCACGAATAACCACCTAAATCTCATCTCTCCGTAAAGCCACAAATTTGGAAGGATTCATAGCAATTTGACATTTATAACCTAACGAGACATTTGCTTTGTAGATATATTAGGGATAATGATATTCCAACAAAAATATTTGACAAGATTTTGACACAGATGACGTGGCAGGGGTATTTTTATTTTTTTTAAAATGAAAACCGTGGTCGCACGTGCAGCGGAGAGAGGGGAAAACCGCTTATGTTTATGTTAAACGTTGTTTTAGAGAGAGAAAGTTCAGAAAAAAAGGGGGGAAGTAGGGTCCGTTCTGCAGTTTGAGTGCGAACACAGAGAAGGTCGAAAGTGAGTCGAAGGGAGAATTAACGAAGGCGGTTTAGGGTTGTGGGTGCAGTGGACGAATATTTTCCGCCGGTCAGAAAGTAAACTTTAGAGAGAGAAGGGGAAATTAACGAAGGCGACGAAGTCAGAAAGTGAAGAGGGTAATGGGGGAGACTCAGGCCGGGGTGGTTTGGAAGTGAGAAAGTGAAGACAGACAAGGGGGTAAGTGTGATTCCACCAACCATTTGGGTTTGTGGTGGTGGTGGGTAATTATCAGGCAGTGCGACAGGGAGAGGAGTCATAGTTGTGCAAATCAGTGGTGGGCTATCGGAGCGAAGTCGTCGACGACAAAGGTAACGTTTTTCGGTCGTATTAACCAGAGGATGTGTATAGTTGGCTGTGGATGTGGTTGTTGGTGATATTTTTGCTTGTCACCGATATGGTTGGTTAATGCGCATTTTTTGTCTGTGTAATGTGTATGGCGTTGCAGGATTACAAGATGGACGATAATCGTGATGGACATGTTTATTTGTCGCAGGAGAACAAGGTTTGTTAATCTGGATTCATGTTGTTATAGTTGTGCAATTATAATGAATGACATTCAGTTGGTTGTTATGTTATCCAGATTTTATTTTGTCATTTCTGCAAGACGAAGTTTGTAGGTGCTATAAACAATAGACTAAGTGTGCAACAGAAGAACTATATTCAAGGCACTCCATTTTGGTGGTTTCCCATGGTAACCGATTCGGTGAAGATTAGTAGGAAACTTTTGAGTCTGTTATGTTACAACTGGGTTGAGAGAAGGGGAGGTTTTCGTATTGGTGGGCAAGTCGTAGAATTTAATCTATTAGATGTTTGTTTGGGGTTAGGTTTGAGGGTTTTGGGTGAAAGAATTGATTTAAATGAGACCATTTCTGATAGTGACACTTTGAATCTTTTTGGTGGTCAAACAGTTACTGTGGAGTTGATATACCACTATCTTTTGAAATACGATTATGATGTTGGTGGTGTGGAAGTCTTTTGCAGGATTTACATTTTGTTAGGGATATCAGAGTTCTTGTTGCCCAATAAAAAGGGTATTGTTTTCCCCATAATTTTTAAGCTAGTTGATGATATTGACAACATCGGCAAATATAATTGGGGAACATTAGTGTATGAGTATTTGGTTAGTAGCTTGTGCATTGCTTCATTGGGATTGAAGAACGAGTCAGCCGCAAAGCATTTTGATGTTGTGGGCTGTGTTTATTTGCTTCAGGTAATTACAATATTGTTTTTTATTGTGCTGAAATACTGATGTTGATTGTGCTGAAGATGGCGTTGTAATTTATTTAATTTGTTGCAGTTATGGTCATTTGATCATTTACTTGTGTGCAACACAAAGTTGACATGTCGGATGAACAAGTTTCCTCGACTTTTGCATTGGATGAATGTCAAAGTTGGTGACAAAGTGATAATGAGATCATTTGACAATAAAATGGTGAGGTGAAACTTTAAAATAGGTTGTTTGTTTTAGTTTGTTGTTACGTAGACGGAATTTGTTTATAATTATTTGTATTTTTGTACAGTGTGTTGTTGATGTGTCGGTGTCAGATGAAGAACTTCGTCACGATGTGGTTAAAGAAGCATTTAAACAATTTGGCAATGCGTACAGAAATGAAGAAAAAAAGGAGAAGGAAGAGGTTCTTCGTCTCCTGGAGTACGAAGAAGGTGAGATAGCTAGTATGGAACATTCAATTTCTGAATTAGAAGAAATGGTTGCAAAAGTTGAGGGTGAGGTTGGAAATGAAGACTCCCCAAATGATGGTTGTGCTGATGATGTGTTTGATGATGACGATGATGAAGACGACGAAATTTGTGATGACCCTCCTGTTAAGCCGCATGTGGATGAAGAAGTTGTTGTAAACGATGACGGTGGTCAACATAGCAACATGTATGACCGTATGAAGGCCCAACCACGAAGGCGGTTCAAGAGTGTTGCGACAAGAACACCTTTTTCTGTTTACGGGAATAAGAAAAATGCGAAACGAAAATGACAAACATTGGGATGATGTAGTTATGAATTGACCTCTACTGTGGATGTTATTAATGCAATAGGATGTGTGATGTGTATTTTGTTTCTTTTTTAGGTTTGAACAATCCGCAAGGCATGTTATGTTATTTATGACACATATTATTTTACTTTGTTATGTTTACTGTGTTGCCTTATTGTTGAATTTAATCATTAATGCATGATATGGATTGAGGATGACTTGGTAGTAAAAGAAAGAAAACCACCCACATGATATTATGTTTGGACATTTGTACAAAGAAAAACTTTATGGAGACCTGAGTGAATTACTGAATTGTCCTTAGTGTGAATGTTAAGCAGTCCATGAATGATGGATACAGGTATTTGTAAGTTACTTCTTTCATTCAGTTTAGTATTTATTTTCGGACTGTAGTTTCCATGTAACTCCCCGCTTAGTTGGTCTTAACTCCCCAGTAATTTTGTTGATTTATTCGTGGACATTGGGTGAGGATGCAGAATTTGTGATTCCTTGAATTAAGGATAATGATTATAATGCAGTAGTCCATATATGATTATAAACGACCTTTCCATTAGGTATGAATGGGAGAAATCTTGGGATGGCCTTTGATGACTGAAAGATTAATGAAAATGAGTTTATAACAGAACTTAAGTTGAATGCGGGATGAACAGATAAAAATATACTAGTAACTCCCCACATATGTTGTCCTTACTCCCCACTTGGTTGGCCAATGCGAGATTTGGTTTGTCTTTGCGAAACATTCCATTTGCGTCAATGGTTAGCACTTGGGATTGCCTTTCCTGACTAACATTTTAATGAAAATGAGTATACACGTCAACTTCACTTCAATCAGGGATGCGTAAAAACAAACACGTAACTCCCCACATATCCTGTCCTTACTCACCACTTATGTGTGACACGTGAGATTTCGTTTCAGTTTGCGAAACATCCCATTGCGTGAATGGGAGAAAACTTGGGATGGCTTTGATGACTGAAATATTAATGAAAATTAGTTTATAACTGAACTTAAGTTGAATGCGGGATGAACAGATAAAAATATACTAGTAACTCCCCACATACGTTGTCCTTACTCCCCACTTGGTTGGCCAATGCGAGATTTGGTTTGTCTTTGCGAAACATTCCATTTGCGTCAATGGTTAGCACTTGGGATTGCCTTTCCTGACTAAAATTTTAATGAAAATGAGTATACACGTCAACTTCACTTCAATCAGGGCTGCGTAAAAAAAAACACGTAACTCCCCACATATCCTGTCCTTACTCACCACTTATGTGTGACACGTGAGATTTCGTTTCAGTGTGCGAAACATCCCATTGCGTGAATGGGAGTAAACTTGGGATGGCTTTGATGACTGAAATATTAATGAAAATTAGTTTATAACTGAACTTAAGTTGAATGCGGGATGAGCAGATAAAAATATACTAGTAACTCCCCACATACGTTGTCCTTACTCCCCACTTGGTTGGCCAATGCGAGATTTGGTTTGTCTTTGCGAAACATTCCATTTGCGTCAATGGTTAGCACTTGGGATTGCCTTTCCTGACTAACATTTTAATGAAAATGAGTATACACGTCAACTTCACTTCAATCAGGGATGCGTAAAAACAAACACGTAACTCCCCACATATCCTGTCCTTACTCCCCACTTATGTGTGACACGTGAGATTTCGTTTCAGTTTGCGAAACATCCCATTGCGTGAATGGGAGAAAACTTGGGATGGCTTTGATGACTGAAATATTAATGAAAATTAGTTTATAACTGAACTTAAGTTGAATGCGGGATGAACAGATAAAAATACACTACAAACTCCCCACATATGTTGTCCTTACTCCCCACTTGGTTGGCCTATGCGAGATTTGGTTTGTCTTTGCGAAACATTCCATTTGCGTCAATGGTTAAAACGTGGGATTGCCTTTCCTGACTAACATTTTAATGAAAATGAGTATACACGTCAACTTCCCTGCAATCAGGGATGCGTAAAAAAAAAAACAGGTAACTCCCCACATATCCTGTCCTTACTCCCCACTTATGTGTGACACGTGATATTTGGTTTCAGTTTGCGAAACATCCCATTGTGTGAATGGGAGAAAACTTGGGATGGCCTTTGGTGAATGAAATATTAATGAAAATTAGTTTATAACTGAACTTAAGTTGAATGCGGGATGAGCAGATAAAAATATACTAGTAACTCCCCACATACGTTGTCCTTACTCCCCACTTGGTTGGCTAATGCGAGATTTGGTTTGTCTTTGCGAAACATTCCATTTGCGTCAATGGTTAGCACTTGGGATTGCCTTTCCTGACTAACATTTTAATGAAAATGAGTATACACGTCAACTTCCCTGCAATCAGGGATGCGTAAAAAAAAAAACAGGTAACTCCCCACATATCCTGTCCTTACTCCCCACTTATGTGTGACACGTGATATTTGGTTTCAGTTTGCGAAACATCCCATTGTGTGAATGGGAGAAAACTTGGGATGGCCTTTGGTGAATGAAATATTAATGAAAATGAGTTTATAACTGAAGTTAAGTTGAATGCGGGATGAACAGATAAAAATATACTACTAACTCCCCACATATGTTGTCCTTACTCCCCACTTGGTTGGCCTGTGCGAGATTTGGTTTGTGTTTGGGAAACATTCCATTTGCGTCAATGGTTAAAACTTGGGAATGCCATTCTTGACTAACATTTTAATGAAAATAACTATAGACGTCAACTTCAGATCAATCAGGAATACGTACCAAAAAAAACACGTAACTCCCCACATAGCCTTTCTTTAATCCCCACTTAGGTGTGAGACGTTATATTTCGTTTCAGTTCGCGAGACATCCCATTGCGTGAATGGGAGAAAACTTTGGATGGCCTATGATGACTGAAAGATTAATGAAAATGAGTTTATAAATGAACTTCACTTGAATGCGGGATGAACAGATAAAAATATATACGTAACTCCCCAGATTAGTTGTCCTTACTCCCCAGTTTAATCAGGGATGAACAGATAATTATATTCTGAAGTAGAAAATGAGTGTTGAATAGAAGATAACAGTGGACTGGAACTTTTAATACATAAAGTGTATTGCATATTCCCACATACGTTTGCGGTACTCTGTAGAATGATGATTAACATAGTTGTGAATAAATCACTTGAAGTCTTGAAACGACCAACATACCAAGAGTACTAAGCAGCAAAACTAAACACACAAAATAGACCGCAGAACCAACGACACAAAGAAAATCGTACTTGAAATAAAGGAAATTACATACTAAGCACCACAACCATGTAATTTGTCACATATAATCATGGATCATTTGTGTGCGCAGCGTTAGTGCTTGAGGAGGTACCATCATTGGCAGACGACCCTTGGCCATGGTCAGTCTTCTTGGTCACCATTGGGGGTTTTACAAGTTTTCGCAATAACTCATCAATGTTTGGATCCATGCATGGGGGGAGTACAATGTCAGGCCTTTTAGTAGCATGGATAAGGTCATCCGTTGGTTGACATATATCTGCCTTGAAGATCTAGTACCACAGAGTAACAAAATGCATACCAAGTCAAGGTTTGCGGAAAAAATAACAGTATGTCGTTGGCAATGTTTTAGACTGTGAGTCACACCTTCACAATGTTGCGTGCTGTAATGTTGACATAGCAAAGTCGGGGACGGGGACTGAATGCTGCAACCTATTACAAGAAGTGTTAAACTTAGACACATGATGTTATAGAATGTTGAAACATGAATAGGATTCACTGCTTAAGGTTGGCAACATATGTTCGTACTGTTTGCAACAGCAAAACAGCCCCCACTGTCAGGTTTTGTCCGAATTCTGGATTGAGCAGCACCTTCCTATGCACACTTGCCCACACCGTCGCACTGGTATCCTATTGTTGGTTGAAGTAAAAATATTAATTGAAGTATGTCCTGAACCAAGAATACCAAATGTGTGTTTTGTACGGTTACCTTAATAGATATTTGCATATCTCCTAGCCCATTAGGCTTACATTGTTTGACAATGCATGCCACAAACGGAAGAATGGTTGTGCATTTGCAACTTCCTAACTGGGTTGCATTTTCAATTTTGCCTTCCTTCAGTAGCCCTGCAGAAAAGAAGTTTTTCACCCAAATGTCATTCGTTAACTAATAGGTTGGACATATGTAAAATTATGAGTGACGGAATACCATGGAATTTTATGAACTGTTCTGCCCATAACCATGGATTGGATTTGAAATCTCGCTCGTAAGTTGCGGAGGCAATGTCACGAGCAAATTCCTGAGTGCTTGCAGCTTCTTCATCGTCCCGATTGATCATTGCTGCTTGCACATTTCCCGCAGGTCCTGGAATCAGTGTTCTTGATGAGTTGCCTCTTTTGACGAATGACTCCAAATCCTGTTCTTCAACATCAAGTCCTTGCCAGGGTTCCATTACCTAACAACGTACGACCACATCACAAAAAAAAAAATTTGAACCCAGTAATACAAGGTGGACAAAAAAGCACTTGTACATGTACACTATAAGAAATTTGGAATGGAAACCTTATTTCGTCGATCGTTTAAAATTGCCACGAAGGAATAAATTGGTGGTTTGTGTTGGGTGGCAAAGTGTTGGGCCAACGGTCCAGTACTTATACTAAAAAGTCAGTTGGCGAAATGACTAAAATGCCCTAACTTTTCTTGCATTGTAAGTTTGTATTTAAAGCGGTCTGTTTCCTGTTCCATCCAGCAGAAGTAAATGTCTTTCCAACTCCCCCACCTACCAACTCTTAACTCACCTTTATGGCACCAGCGTCCCCATTTTGAAGATGCAGTTCATTGATGTCTCATAAGTGTGACCCCAGCTACTGTAAGACTGATGAGCCATCAATGCGGACATCACCATAAAGCCATGTTGGTGGCAATCTTCATTGGAGGTAAGTCATTGACCTGTTTTTTTAAAAATTAAATTTTTTTCCGTTCAGACCTGTTCCATAGCCTCATTAATGAAGCACAATGTGTGCAGTATCACAATAAATAGAAGATGGCATCCGTGTGTCATTTGGTTTTAGGGTTCAAGTTTACAAAAGGTTTTTTTTTAAGGTAACAAAAAATAAATACAGCCCTAACAGTGGTAAGTCAAGTTGGTTGAAATATTAATGTGTGTCATTTGTAGGCATTTAATTTACCTCAAGATTGAGGTCATGGAGCCATATCAGTCAGCAGATAACATCCCGTTCGAGGAACATTTGGAAATCAATATACCAAATGCGCAGCCTGAACAAGTACACGTCAAAAGTGGTCTGCTTCACAATGACTCCGCAGATGATATTACACCCAAAGTACACATGTGTTTTGATAGCTTAGATGATGTAAAACAGTTTTATAAAAATTACGGTATTAGAAGCGGCTTTGGTATTCGGACGAGGACTTCAGCAAGGGGCGAAGACAATGAAATCAACTACATCAAGTTGGTGTGTTCACGGGAGGGAAATTATGTGTCCGCTATTCCCCCTGAATTGAAGACCGTCCCAACTAAAGCAAAACAGTGTAAAGCTTCAATCACTGCAGCAAAGAAAGACGGACAATGGTTCATTAGGAGCGTTGTAACTGATCACAGTCATGACATTAGTCCAAAGAAGTCAAGGCTAATACGGGGCAACCGTAAAGTTGACATGCATTCAAGGCAAACTGTTGAGACTAACGATGACGCTGGTGTCCGAATTAACAAAAGTTTCCGCTCTCTTGTCTCTGAAGCAGGTGGATATGAAAACGTTAACTTCATTGAGCGTGATGTTCGCAACTACATTGGTCAACAAAGGCGATCATTGTGTAAGGATGGGGATGGGCAGGCCCTTTTACGACATTTTTCAAAAATGCGGGAATTAAACAATGACTTCTTCTTTGAAATTGACATGGACGAAGACAACCGTATATGTAATGTTTTTTGGGCCGATGCGCGCAGTAGAGCGGCATCTGAGGATTTTGGTGATGTTGTGTCTTTTGACACCACATATCTGACCAACAAATATGACATGCCTTTCGCTCCATTTGTAGGTGTTAATCACCATGGACACTCCATTTTATTAGGTTGTGGTCTAGTATCAGCTGAAGACACAAGGTCTTTCGTGTGGATTTTTGAATGCTGGCTTCGGTGCATGTATAACAAACCACCGAAAGGAATTGTTACCGACCAATGTAAGGCAATGCTTAATGCAATTGCACAAGTTTTCCCTAGTACCAAACATCGATGGTGTCTATGGCACATAATGAAAAAAGTCCCGGAAAAATTGCAAGGTTACACTAAATACAAATCTATCAAGGGTGAATTGAAAAGACTAGTGTATGATTCAGTCACGGTGGGAGAGTTTGAGTTGGGATGGCACGCTTTTATTGGACAATATGATTTGTCCACAAACGACTGGCTCACCACATTGTTTGACGAGAGACATCGTTGGGTTCCTTGCTACCTTAAAAGTCAGTTTTGGGCTGGAATGTCAACCACCCAAAGGAGTGAAGGCCTCAACGCTTTTTTTGATGGGTTCATTAATTCGGGAACTACTTTGCAACAATTTGTTGTGCAATATGACAACGCACTACGGCAAAAGGCAGAAAAAGAATTTGAAGCTGACTTTGCTTCATCCAATACCACTGTTGCATGTGGATCACAATCTCTTATTGAGAGGCAATTTCAAGTAGAGTACACACATGCAAAATTTGCGGAGGTCCAGAACGAATTTAGGGGAAAGATTAATTGTTTCGTCAAAAGGGTGTTCGAAGACGGATGTCTGCTTAAATATGCTGTAAAGGAAGAGTGGTTGTGGGAGGGAAAAAAATACCACAGAATGCATGATGTTGTGCTCGACACGCTGATAACCAATATCCATTGTAGTTGTATGTTGTTTGAGTTTAGGGGGATCATGTGTCGTCACACCTTGTTGACTCTTAGACAAGAAGACATTGAGTGCGTGCCAGAAAAATATGTTCTCCGTCGCTGGTCCAAAAATGTTAGGAGGAGGCATAGTTTGATAATAGCGGGATACAATAGAAGTAATGACGACCCACGGATGCAAAAATACAAAGTCTTATGCAAGAGGTTTTACGATTTAGCGGAGGTGGCATGTGACTCAGACGCTTCATCTACGATGTTGTTCAATGAGATGAATTCTATTGCTAAAGGACTAGGTGTCCCTACCAAATCTAATCCTTTTATACTTAGCCAAGAAGGTGACATTGAAGACAATGGGGGTGAACATCCATGTGTCACTAACTGCAGTAATGTTCGCAGCCCAGTACATGTTAAGAGGAAGGGGAGACCGAGAACTAACAGATTACAATCAACAGTGGAAAAGCTATCAAAGAAAAAGAAAACGAGTGCGGGCAAAAACAAGTCACAAAGAACTTCACAGGTTTGTATTCTATGTAGGTGTATGATTATGCTTTATTTGAAATGAGTTGGTTATGTATTAAAGAATGTTGTTTGGGTTGATTACCAGGAACCTATTGACGTCGATGTGCCCTTAGACTCACAATGTACCCAACTGACAGACGAAGCCAGGATTGGACCATACATTCCGAACAGTGGTTTCATGTCGCTGCTGACATGTATGGAGGCAGAGATTGTTAACACTCAAGTTTCTACCACGAGACTCATTTGACAAGGAAGACGTCCTTCGGTCTCCGTGGATTAGTAAGTGGGGAGATGAATTGTTTTTTGGTAGGATAACCCTTATTTTTTGTGCGTCCTTTTTTTTTTTTGATGTTATGCGCATGAACTACACAAACATGATGACAGTGGATTCATTGTGTTTGGGTATTACATGTGCTTAATTGGTATCCGACGGTGGCCACGTTAAAATTTTCATTGTATTGGGCTTTTGATGTGACGAATATATGAATTGCATAATTATAAATTATTATGAAGTTAGTGGTTGGTATCATTGTTTAGTTGTACATAAATCCCATTGCATAATTTAAATTATTAACCTTAATTACATGTTAAACACAAAAACAGAGCACTTCATAGTTTCAGACAAGGGCAGCACGGTCACAATTGTGATTTGAAAACATTTGTGACTCATCCATAAATTGACCATTGAGAGGAATATGTGTATCCGTTTCCAACCCCTTAGGTCTTCCCATTAAACGGACACGACTTTTCATAACCCCCCACCCACCATTATTTATTGTGACACCCAAACCCTAATGGCAAGAAATTTCAGATTTAGTTTCATAGTTACGGACAATTTAAGCACCACCAGATTCGCATCATGGCCGCAAATTTGAGTGAAAGTGTGGGGGAAAACAATGTTCCAGCAGAAGCCGTTGCAGAGAGGACGGTATTGTGGACTTTCACAACCATCAACATTCATGGTCAGGTATGCCTTTAAGTTATATTCGCCGTTGTGTTCAATATTCGTGGGTTGGTAAATTCTTTGGTAATGTGGTTCGAAGTTTTATTTGTGCATGTAGAACTTCGCCTATGTCGATCGTCATTTTTCGGCGGCATTTGAAAACGAACTACAGGACCAATGGACTTTAGTTGATACTTTTGGGAACACCTTTGTGGTGACTTACAACATGGATACATTGAACCCAAAATTAACTAATGGATGGAAAGACATAGAGAACACATACACTGACCAATTAGTGGACTCATATGTTCAGCTTCGTTACGTTGGAGGCAATCGCTTTCAAATAACTTGTTTTGTGGGCCTATGCGAACCACACAATAAGGAGTCGTTTTTGTTAGGTGCTGAAACGCACCCTGGGACAGCCCTATACGCTGTGAAGTTGACGAAATCTCAGGCACAAGCTAGCCATCTGGTAGTATCTATTCCTTTATCTGTTGCTTGCAAAACTGGGACTGCGCATTGGATGTGACTTCATCTGACTCGATTTGTACTTGTGTTATATGATTGTTTGCAGGACCTCAACGTTGGTTTTGGTGACATCATAAGAAGCCTACAAATGGATGTGGTTTACCTTTTGGGATCAAGAAGTGGAGTAGAGTGCAAACTGCTGGTTTCCCGGAATAACAGATCAACCAAGTTTGGACAAGGGTGGAGGCAGTTCTGTGTTCGCAACCAATTGAAGGAAGGAGACAGACTTGTGTTTGAGGTTGACCATCTGCAGAAACAATGCATAATTGAGGTTTTCATCAATGGCTGCAATTGTGATGTGGCCAAGTCCATCAATTTAGACTAATTTCATAATGTCGCATGTATGACTATGTTGTTTGAACAATTATGGTATCCAACAAAGTTAATTATTTCTTCACACCTAATGGATCTGTTTGTTTATGTTATTGGCTTTATGTAGCAAACGTCATACCTAATTAGTTGTTACTTAAACATTATTCCTATTTCATTGGATAACAAATAAATTCCATTGCGTGACTTAAGCGTAACCAATTTTAAAATACATTTATTTCATATCATACACCCACACAGTTTATGGCTGGGACTAAAGTGGGGAGTTGGGCGTGGGTAAGTGGGGAGTACAGTCAAACTTTTTTAACACTGCTTCAATGTTTCCACCTCAATTATTCTTAAGTAATGTCTTTCGATTTAAATACAGTGTTCGTGCGCAATCACCACGTCTAATACACCAATCAGATTCAATGACCGCTACTGGGTGGATTCCGTTTCAGCACACAATATGAATACCACAACACGGCTATGTGGGGACCAACGAAGCTGTACCTGGGGAGTTCAGGCAAACTTTTCTGAACAGAAGTGCAGGAAGTGGACAAGAACGGGAAAAAAACTTGTTCAACCCTTGAACATATTTCGTTGGATAAGAAATAAACTCCTTAGCCGTAACCAATTTTAAAATAAATTTATTTCATATCATACACCCACACAGTTTATGCCTGGTACTGAAGTGGGGAGTTAGGCGTGGGTAAGTGGGGAGTACAGTCTAACTTTTTTAACACTGCTTCAACATTCCACCTCAATTATTCTTAAGTAATCTCTTTCGATCTTCAACAGAGTTTTTGTTGCGCAATCACCACGTCTAATACACCAATCAGAATTCAATGACCGTTACTGGGTGGATTCCGTATCAGCACACAATATCAATACCACAACACGGCTATGTGGGGACCAACGAAGCTGTACCTGGGGAGTTCAGCCAAACTTTTCTGAAAAGAAGTGCAGGAAGTGGACAAGAACGGGAAAAAAACTTGTTCAACCCTTGAACATATTTCGTTGGATAAGAAATAAACTCCTTAGCCGTAACCAATTTTAAAATAAATTTATTTCATATCATACACCCACACAGTTTATGCCTGGTACTGAAGTGGGGAGTTGGGCGTGGGGAAGTGGGGAGTACAGTAAAACGTTTTTAACACTGCTTCAACATTCCACCTCAATTATTCTTAAGTAATCTCTTTCGATCTTCAACAGTGTTCGTGCGCAATCACCAAGTCTAATACGCCAATCAGATTCAATTAACGATACTGGGTGGATTCCGTTTCAGCACACAATATCAATACCACAACACGGCTATGTGGGGACCAACGAAGCTGTATCTGGGGAGTTCAGGCAAACTTTTCTGAACAGAAGTGCAGGAAGTGGACAAGAACGGGAAAAAAACTTGTTCAACCCTTGAACATATTTCGTTGGATAAGAAATAAACTCCTTAGGCGTAACCAATTTTAAAATAAATTTATTTCATATCATACACCCACACAGTTTATGCCTGGTACTGAAGTGGGGAGTTGGGCGTGGGTAAGTGGGGAGTACAGTCTAACTTTTTTAACACTGCTTCAACATTCCACCTCAATTATTCTTAAGTAATCTCTTTCGATCTTCAACAGTGTTCGTGCACAATCACCACGTCTAATACACCAATCAGAATTCAATGACCGTTACTGGGTGGATTCCGTATCAGCACACAATATCAATACCACAACACGGCTATGTGGGGACCAACGAAGCTGTACCTGGGGAGTTCAGGCAAACTTTTCTGAAAAGAAGTGCAGGAAGTGGACAAGAACGGGAAAAAAACTTGTTCAACCCGAAAAACCTATTTCGTTGGATAAGAAACAAACTCCATAAGCGTAACCAATTTTAAAATAAATTTATTTCATATCATACACCCACACAGTTTATGCCTGGTACTGAAGTGGGGAGTTGAGCGTGGGTAAGTGGGGAGTACAGTATAACCTTTTTAACACTGCTTCAATATTGACAACACTGCTTCAATATTCACTAAACACTATTCTGAAGACCTTATTCATTTGTGATGCGTTAACTAAATAATTATTTCTCATCACCCATCTCTGATTGTAGTGTACCCTCCATGGACCCCCAGTAAAAAATTGTAACAAAAAAGGGGGAGTAACTTGCCCCTATGTGGGGACTATAGTGGAAAATTTTGTATATTACTTCCACGTTCAATCAAAACTACTCATCATACGCGTTCAATGTCCTCCCACATATATTGCATTCACTAAGTGGATACTAAACCACCAGTTTTTCGTTTTTGCTGTGCAATAACTCATAACCATTTCAACCTGCTGTTGTAAGCTGACATACAATTGTCATGAACACATTCCACAGTGTAAAATTATTGGTAGCTGCAGCATATAAATGGACTGATGTGGGTCCTTGTGGTCATCACACAATATAAACAACATATAACAAAATTAAAATACTCATTTACACAATTCATTCAACTACATAACATTGATTAATTGAAGAACACTCTTAACACTAGACCTTAATGTTTTAAAACAGCTATACAACTAGCAATCAACAGGGTAGGATTGTGTTGTCATTGACTCTACAAGTTCATATGTACAACAACTTAATGGCCTTTCCAAAAAATGTTACAAAAGTTCATGGCGTACATTATACCACCCATCCTTTTCAATGCAAACCTATGTTCTATAAAAGCGCGTTGTAGTACTGCAGGACTTCTTGCCTGTAGATATTGTCAACATCTAGGATCCAACGCCAAATGTATTGCTGTCTAATCAGTTGAAGTTGTTCCTGCACAACAACTCACAATTATGTCAATGAAAATACATCAATCTTCAACAACATTTGTAATAAAAATTCCTGTATTAACCACAACTTACATTAGTGTAATTAGGCATGCTATTGCCATCAAATTTCTTCTCACCATCCCACAACTCCATCATTTGAAGAACAATAATGCCACAATCGTATCTAAACAACAAAACAAATATATGTAAATAAACACACTTCCTCACCAAACTGCAGTGCAACTAAACAACAAAGGATAAACTCACAAGTTTGGTTGAATGGGAGTTATCTCGCAGTGAACTTCAAATTTTGGGCACTCATCTTCCGAACACTTCATCAACATCCCAAAAAGTAATCCCATATTACGAGCCTACAGTGTCAAAATAATAACGACCCATTAAGTTAACAAACTACAAATATGTGACAACCTAAACAGAACAAATATCACAATATTGTAATCTTACAACTGCGTTGTCTATTCTTCTACGATTTTTGTTGGAGTGGCCAATCGAATCAAGCACGTACAACTTCTTCTGTTTACAATTGACGACATAACACCACCAATGATCGTCATTCACAATTGGAGCAAACAACTACAAAAAAAATATGACTACTATCAATTAAGTTACAAACATTGACAAAAAAATAAAAAACATCCTAAATATTAAATCTCACAAAATCAGCAGACAAAATGTCCTCCAACACAATCAGGCCTGCACGAAAGTAGGCAGCGTAGTCTCTCAATGTCCATTGACGTCTCTTAACAATCATCATCCGTGAGTCAGTCAGTACATGGGTCTACAATAATGCAATACATGAATACACTATAAATAATCTGAAACAACATACCAAATTAAACAAACATTCTATTTACCGTATATAAAGGATTGAAATGTATTCTCTTGACATGACCATATCGACGTCGTTCAAAGAACATCATTGTGCTCGCAGCAAATAGAACAGCCTACAAAATATTATGTATTAACAATCGTGACGTATAATTGTCGGATTGAAATGTTATGAACAAGTTTCTTACCATATTGTCCACCTTCTTTCCAGGACCAAAACCCCAACACTCATTCGTACCCAGAATTTGCCCATTGATGTTGCAGACCACCCTGCAATAACAGTTTCGTAATTAAATGTCTAACTTTTAAAAATAACCAAATAACTACTGTAATACACACAAATATAACTAATACCTGTTCGGTACACCAAAAACCGTAATACTGCTATACAACTTCATGTAATCAACTTTAAATGGAGTCATTTGAGGCTGTTGCGGAACATAGGGAACTATGGCTTGAAGCGGTTCAACTTCATCAGAAATGCCTCCATGGGATGCACGGTTCATATCAAGGCCACTCCCCACATCACCACCACTACTTCCTTCAACGACATTTCCGTCATCAGCAGGAAGTTGTTCATCAGTGTCACGCTCTCCATCCTCCACCTCCACCTCATCACCGTCGTTGTCCTGCTCTTGTTGCACACCCTTCTGAATTCCACCATCACATCGCAATGATATCTCTTCGCGCATCAAAGTCATTTCGTCCTTCATCATGCGTAGCCGTGTTCTATGGGTTCTCAGCCTCTGCAGCAGAACTTTTGTGGAAGCCAACTTGATATCCACATGCGATTTTTCAGACTTTGCTTCGTCTCCAAGTTGCAACGCTTCACGAATCATAATATTTTGCTTGTCTTCTTCTCTTACCCTCCATTCCACACATATCTAATAAACATGCACACAATAAAATTATTGTTTCAGAAAATAAAAAAGATGGTATCAAGAACAAATTGTTCAAAACAAATAATACGTTGCTCTCCTGGAACAACTTCTCAATCCGTCTTGACTTGAAGTGAACTTCCGGCCACGCCAATATTCTCGGAAAAATTAACTGCAATTCTGGGCCACCCAATGAAAACCTTTCTACAGCCCAAATCTACAAAAAACAACATGATGCATTATTTCATTTTAAACATTATACAAATCAACATAATTTATTAAATGAAGTTTAGTGTACCTGCAACACTTGTGCTGCACCACTTAAGCAAAGCTCTGTCTGCCCAAGTGCCAGAAACCCCCGACTTAAACTTTTAACTAAAAAACTATGAACTGCCTTACCCCAATTGTAATTGGACAGCCCATCTATATCATCTAAAACACTACAAGGGATGTTACTAATTGTTTTTGAATTTCTAGGGAAGTAAAACACAGCAAAACAAACAAATATGTACAAACGACAAACGTTATCAACTTCATTAGAATCACTACCAACCAAACTGTGAATTATTTCAATAATGGTTTTAACGGTTACTATTTTGTCTTGCAAAAGTCCACCCACAACCCCACAAACACTTTTATCAAAATCTACATCTAACCCAACAACCGACAACCCTAAAGACATGCAAATGTCCGCACAGGTAAAAGGAATTGACCGTTGCATTACACGAAATGATTCCTGAGCAGGTAGCCAACGCTTCAATAACTCAAGCAATAGAGGGTTACATATCTTCAATGGTTCTTGCATGTCCAAACACCATTTGAATGGTGTACCCTGAATCCTTTGGCGATGCCTATCTAAGATTATCCCATTCATCTGCCCAATCCACTTTGTCTGACAAAAAGTACGCAATCGAGCCTAACATTCAAAATATTTTCAAAAATTAATACTTCATTAACATTTAAACAAAAAATTCCTGTCAACCCAGTCTACAATATACAACATAAAAATACCTTCTCATTCAATCCACATTCACCATCCATATCTTTGTGATGACATACTACACCGGCCAATACGTTTTCATGGACAAAGGATCTTTCAGTGACCCTCAAACAACCTGAAAAGAAGATGATATTCAAAGGTTGCACATAATATTTTTCTCCTCTTCTTTTGGTAATGGCCAACAACCATGCGTATCTACTGCAAAAGTTTAATGACAATAATGAAGGACAACTCTAACGTACCCAAACCAACATTATGGGGATGTAATCACAAAGCAGAATGTTTTTCTTACACAACACGGAATACCTGACATGGTTCATCAGACTCACATTTTTAACCACCGACTGTGGAAACCATAGAAATCAAATACAAATGACGAAACCGCAAAAAAATTCACAATAACGACAACAACAAACGACCACACACATACGGACTTACAAAACATGGGGTTTCTTCTAAATTTTCAACAACCTAAACCGCTATGACAGACAACACCGAAAGACAAAAATGGGTTCTCAAATATACACTAACATTCACCCTAACACCACCAAATCACTTTTCCCCAACAACATCAATAACGAACATGAAGAATACCAACTTATTCCCAAAAAAATTACAAAATTTTACGATTTAGAGAAATACTACATCATCAACCAACACATTAACCAAATGTGAAAAGGGAGCAAAAGAAACTTACAATGCAACACACACCACCACCACACGGTTGCCGCCGACCAAGCAGCGTCCACTCAGAATTCCAAATACACTACCCACTTCAAAACCGGCGTCTTCTGGATGCTACGGACCGTCTTCGGTTTCCTCGACAACGACCCTCCACTTTCTCACCGGCGAAATGGTTGCCGGAAACCCTAAACCCACTGCACCCACAACTCCGTCAGACTCACTTTCGACCTTCTCTGTGTTCGCACTCAAACTACAGAACGGACCCTACTTCTCCCCTTTTTTTCTGAACTTTCTCTCTCTAAAACAACGTTTAACATAAACATAAGCGGTTTTCCCTTCTCTCCTCTGCACGTGCGACCACGGTTTCCATTTTAAAAAAAATAAAAATACCCCTGCCACGTCATCTGTGTCAAAATCTTGTCAAATATTTTTGTTGGAATATCATTATCCATATATTAGTATGGCAAGGCATTGTACGGATTGATTTGCTCTCATTTTGTTAATAACAATTTTAATTTTTAGAAAAATGAGTTAGAAAACTTTTTCAATTATTTTTAAAGGCAAAATAAATACTGCATGCCACAATAAATAATAAAAACAATATATATAATAATAATATTATATATTAACTAATAATTTTAAATAATTATTATTATAAAAATAATTATAATAATATAATATAATTTATTTTTGTATTAATTTTATTAAATAATAATTTTTAAAATGTAATATTTTTAACTAATGTAAAAATGATTTAATACATTTTTATATCAAGGATATTTTAATAATTTTTAAATCTTATCTATTATAACTTTTTATTTTATTTATTACATCACTCAAATCATTCATTAATTTTTATCAAATTTATCTTCAAATTCACTCACTTTACTTTTTATATTCACACAAAAAAATACAGACACATCCATTGAAATCCATTTTTACACTATTTTCCAAATTCATCTATCGAGGAGAACACAACCTAAGTCTTGGTTATTTTCTGTCTACAAATAATTACATAGATAAATCAGTAGTCGCTGTCCACACCGAAGTGTCAAAGAAAATTGTACCTGATCGGTACTATTTAGGTGCGGAACCAGACGGTCTCAAGTACCCTCTGTGTCGAACCTCCTCTTGGACCTCCCTGGATTCCTCCTGGATCTCCCTGGACTCCTCCTGGATCTCCCTGCCGTCTGCACTCCGGGGGTGGGGGTACCTGCAGACACTCCGACGCTCAAGTTAGAGAGTGTTTGATATGAGTAGTAGTAGGTTAAATCAGAAAGTGTCTTTTTACCTGTTCACTAGGCCTTAATTTATACTAATTTCTTAATGGACCTGTCATTAATATTTGCGGGCCGTCTGTATTTGAGGATCGATTCCTTCCTTTTTGATTGAGGTTACACGTATCAGCTCTTTCCATTCCAGAGTTTGTTCATCTGTACATATCAATTCCTTCCTTTCTTGATCGTCTGTGCTTTCCAGTATCATCTCCTTCCTTTCTTGACCGTCTGTACTTTTCCAGTATCATCTCCTTCCTTTCTTGACCATCTGTACTTTTCCAGTATCATCTCCTTCCTTTCTTGAGGTTTGATGGCATGATGCCCCTCTGTAACGCATGCCCCTCTGTAACGCGTATTCAGCCTGCCTGCTGCCCCCTAGGCCGGGATGTACTCGGCCACCAGGATGGGAAGTACACGGCCACGCCCTTACTGGGCTGCCAGCGCTGCGCTGGAACCAAGCCTGATGCCCCTATCTGGACCGGGATGATCCCGGCCAGATTTTCTTCTTATTGGGCCGAGTACTACTCGGCCATGTACGTACACCAGCCCCCCTAGGCTCGTAGTGAACGAAGTTCACAAGAGGCTATGATGTGCTGCCTTTGGAAATGATGCCGAGACGTTCCCAACCATATGCCTTTATGAGACTTGTTTTTATTACGGGAAAAGGAGAAGAGATTAAATTGGCTCGCCGTTCGAGGCTGTCTTGTCATAATGAGGTGGTTTAGGTGGGGAGTTTTAAAGGAGATGTGCCGATTACCGTTGGATGTAGCGAGATCTTATGGTGATGAGGGGGCTACTTTTGTGAGAGTGGTCCACTATAAATAGAGGTGGGGTCTTAAGATTGTGAGACAAAGGAGTCATTTAGGAAGTGAGCCATCACCAGCCTAGTCCTTCCCGTCTGCGCTACCTCAGGTATGTCGTCCTCCTCTGCTTGTTATCTTTCCAGTAGGCATAGCGACTCTGAGGAGGAGGGGATCTTGTCCGACTCCCCGTGTAGTAATAGCTTGCAGAGGGATGATGAAGATTCTGTGGGTGCCGAGGAGTTCTCGGCCATGCGTCATCCGGGGTACGAGTGGGTAGACCCCCGGGTGAAACTCCCGCTGTCTAGGTTCAGTAAATCTGCCGCCATAGTTGATTTTCGTAAGAAGTATGATATTCTAGCTGATACAGTAGACGACCATGTTATTAGCGTAGAGCGAGCCAGGAGTGGGGATAGTGTGTGTCACGGTCGTGAGGGTCATTCGCATGACTTTTTCTTCATGTATTCTACCTTAATTTCTGATTTGCATGTGCGCCTTCCCTTTGATGATTTTACAATGGGAGTGCTACGGGTGTTGAATGTAGCTCCCACCCAGCTGCATCCTAACAGTTGGGCGTCCCTTCAGGCATTCCGACTAGTCTGTCGAGTGTTCCATTTGAGACCCTCCCCTCAGGTTTTCTTGCAGTACTACTGTACGCGTCCGGGGGATCTGGTTAGTTGGTTGTCTCTAGTGGGTCAAAGCCACCAGTGTCTACTCGCGTCTTACACGCAGTCTTTTAAAAGATTTAAGACTGGTTTCTTTAAGGTTGTCATCCGGTCCGCTGGGGCTAGATATTTTTATTTTGAGAATGGTGAGCCCAAATTCCCGTTCTACTGGACCCAACATCCCACCCCTTATCGAGTTTGGCCGAGAGCATCCCTTACCCAGGAGGATCTGTATGTGCTGTCTTATCGTCGGAGGAGGCTGAGATTGTTTCAGCCATGCGTCCTGAGACTGTGCTGTACGCGCTGAATGAATTTCACGCCAGGGCGATGGTTATGGGTCGCCATTTGAACACAGTGCTAAGTCAACTGCCAGAGTCAAGCAAACTGGCTGCTGAGATAGAGAGTTTACAGAGGGATTTGGCCGAGTCCAATAGCAGGAGACAAGAGGTTTCACTTCAGTTGGGAAGTGTAAAAAATGAACGATCTCAGCTGCTAGCAGAGCGTAATGTTTTGAAGGCGCGCTGCAGGGATTTTGAGAAGAAAGAGGAGGATTCCCAGGCGGCTTTGGAGCGTCTAGAGGAGGAGCTGGCCGCTGAGAAGAGAGATAGTGCTGAGAAGGCCGGCCGGATTTACCAGTTGGAGGGGTACGTGATGTCCCAGCACGAGGAGGGCTTCCACAAGGCCTTGCGCCAGGCTGCTCACTACTTCAACTTTGACGCGGCAGATGGACGTTTCAATATTGACGAGGATGTGTACCAGGGTTCCGTTATGGCTGTGGAGGACATTCCTGTTGCTGAGCAACAGAAGCCTACCCCGGAGGATTGACATGTTACTTTGTATTTTCGTACCTTAAAAACTGTTTCGCGAGTTTTACTTTTCTATTTGCTGGACATGTATTAACACACATCGGATGTGGTGCTTTGAACTTTGTTTTAGACTTTTGTGTTTGCATCTGTTGCGTGTGCCTCTTTGTATGTTGCTATTTGTATTTGCAGGTGAGGGTGAGATGCGTTTGGCCACCTTGGGCCGTGATGTGGCCGGCCACCATTGGCCGGGATGTGCTCGGCCGTACCTGGCCGGGATGTGCTCGGCCACTTCGGGCCAGGATTGCGTTTTGTTTAACGTTTTCTGCTCCTTAAGCTTTCGTTTGTGTATTTATCTTAGGTTTTGGCTTGTATGGGGGGATCATCTAGGGCGATGAAGCTTCCTTTCCCATTGGTATAAGTATGGGGGGATCATCTAGTTCGATGAAGCTTCCTTTCCCATGAGAGAGTGTGAAATTTTGCTGGTTTGCTTGTTCTTGATCAAGATATATGTTTTTGACAATAAACAAGAAAATTATAGGAGAATGAAATAATCATGCTTTATTTATGACTATGATGCCTCGTTAAAACCTTCTTGACCAAAAACCCTCCTTAGGGAAAAAAGATCAAGGTAGGAAAGAGTACATCATTTATTGCGTAATCGAAATCACAAAAGAGTCTGAAAAATAAATGTTTGGTAAACTAACTGTAATAAAACTTGAGATGTGAGGCATTCCAGGTAGCCGGGACAGTGGCACCGGATAGGTGCTCCAACCTGTATGCGCCGTTCCCCACGGCTTCGCTGATTCAGAATGGTCCTTCCCAATTGGGCGAGAACTTCCCCTCGTGCTTCCGAGCGGCACTTGCCATACGCCATACTAGATCTCCCTGGTGAAAAGATCGGGGTTTGACTTTAGTATTATAGCGACGTTGAGCCCTTAGTTTAGATGCCTCCTCCCGAATGCGAACTTGATCTCGGAGCTCTTGAACCAGGTCCAGGCTTGTTAGCATACTTTCTTCATTAAGACGTGCGTCGAACAGTTGGCGCCGTAAAGAGGGCTCTCCAATCTCAACCGGAATCATTGCGTCCACTCCATATGCTAAACAGTAAGGTGTCTCTTGTGTTGTTGACTGAGGGGTGCAGCGATAGGCCCATAGGACTTCTAATAACTCGTCAGCCCACCTTCCTTTGGCATCTCCCAACCTTTTTTTGAGTTCTCGCAGTATGACCTTGTTCGCTGCTTCGGCTTGCCCATTTGTTTGTGGGTGTTCGACTGAGCTGGTTATATGCTGTATATGGAGTCCCTTATAGAACTCAGCTAGCCCCTTGTCGATGAACTGTCTACCATTGTCCGTTATGACGATGCTTGGTATGCCAAACCTGCACACTATATTCTTCCAGACAAATTTTTGTACCTGCTGGGCCGTGATCAGGGCCAGTGGCTCCGCCTCAATCCATTTAGTAAAGTAGTCTATAGCTACCAACAAGAATTTTACCTGACCTTTCCCTGGGCTGAAGGGCCCTAGAATATCCATGCCCCACTTGGCGAAAGGCCAAGGGGAGGTAATACCGTGCAACTCCTCTGACTTGAGATGTATCATATTACCGTGCTGTTGGCACTGGGCGCACTTCCTTACGTACTTCTCGCAGTCTTCCTTGACAGTCGGCCAATAGTATCCTGCTCGTAATACCCGAGCTGCCATGGTTCTCGATCCTGAATGTAAGCCGCAAATTCCCGTGTGTAACTCTTCCATGATATACTGGGCTTGGTGGTTTGTGACGCATTTTAACAGAGGGTTGGAGAAACCCCGTTTGTACAATTCTTCACCAACCAAAGTGAATCGGGAGGCTTTCTTGCGCATGATAGGGTCATCGATTCCGTCTGTGTCTCCGTGCTGAATGAACTGTATAATGGGAGTCATCCACCCTTTCTCCTCTGGTGCGACTGTCTCAGCGGTATTGCATTCTGCCAAAGTTACAGTAGGACGGTCGAGTGTGGCGTGGATCACTGTATGATGTTGTCCCTTGACTTTGGTAGTTGCTAACTTCGAGAGCAAGTCAGCTCTGGCATTTTGGGCTCTATCAACATGCTTTACGCTTGCTGCTCTGAATCTGTTCAACATGCCCTGCACAACGTGATAATATCGTAATAGGAGGGGGTCCTTTACCTGGAAAGTGCCGTCCAAGTGTCCTACGACCAGCTGTGAATCGGTTCGGCATGTCACTGTATCTGCTCCCATGTCTGCTGCGAGGGTCAACCCTGCGATTAATGCCTCATATTCTGCCTGATTGTTAGAGGGTTTAAAGCCAAAGCGCAAAGCTTGTTCGAGTAGTAAATCATTCGGTCCTTGCAAAACAATCCCAGCGCCCCCGCCTTTCGCGTTTGAGGAGCCATCCACTGATAGTATCCAACCTTCCTCGCGTACGTCAGGATCTCCCGTTAATTCATTGACGAAATCTGCCAGGCATTGCCCCTTGATTGGTCCTCGGGCTTCACATCGAAGATGATACTCAGATAATTCCACGGACCACCCGACCATTCGGCCGGCGAGGTCGGGTCGTCTCAAGACTTTGTGTATGGGGTAGTCAGACTTGACTATTACCTCGTTCCCCTGAAAGTACGGTCGCAATCGTCTGGTTGTTATCACAAGTGCTAGGATTACCTTCTCCACTGTCTGGTACCGTAGTTCTGCATCATGTAGAGCTTTGCTAACAAAGTATACGGGTTGCTGGTCCCCTGCATGATCTTGTACAATGGCCGCGCTGACAGCATTGGTAGAGATGGCTAGGTATACTAACAGGGGTTTCCCCTTGCTAGGCTTCTGTAGTACTGGGGGAGAAGACAGATATTCCTTTAGTGACTGGAAAGATTGCTCGCAAGCCTCATCCCATACGAATTTTTGTGCTTTTTTCAGGAGCTTCAGCATCGGCTGGATTCTTTCTGCTAATTTAGGCATAAAACGTGACAACGCAGTTAGCCTCCCTATCAATCTCTGTATCTCCTTGATGTTGGATGGACTCCTCATGTTGACAACCGCTTGGCACTTATCGGGGTTGGCCTCTATTCCCCTGTGGGTTAACATGAAACCCAAAAACTTTCCGCCTGCAACCCCGAAAACACACTTCTCTGGATTCAGCCTCATGTCATACTTCCGTACAGCTGCCAAGACCTCCTCCAAGTCTTTGACGTGTTGTTCGAGTGAATCTGACATGACTACCATGTCGTCGACATAGACCTCCATACATTTACCGATGAGATGACGAAACACCTTGTCCATTAACCGCTGGTATGTGGCGCCAGCATTCTTTAGCCCAAAAGGCATGACTTCGTAGTAAAAATTAGCCTCTTCCGTGATGAATGCCGTTTTTTCTTTGTCGGGAGGAAACATTGGAATCTGATTGTACCCAGAGTACGCATCCAGAAAACTGAGCACCCTGTGTCCGGCTGCACCGTCTACCAGTCTGTCTATGCTTGGGAGAGGGTATGTGTCTTTAGGGCACACCTTGTTGAGGTTGGTGTAGTCTGTACACATCCGCCACTTCCCATTTGCCTTTTTTACCAATACTACGTTGGCTAACCAGGTCGTATAGGTGGCCTCCTTGATGAAGCCTGCTGAAATTAACTTCTGTACCTCTGCTCTGGCTGCTTCCCTTTTTTCTCCACCCATTTTTCTTCTCTTCTGTGCAACGGGCCGAGCTTCCCGAAAAATAGACAGTTTGTGACTGGCTACTCTTGGGTCGATGCCTGGCATGTCGGCCGCACTCCAGGCGAACAAATCAACGTTCCTTTGTAACACTTCCCGCATCTCGGGGGTCTTTACAAGTGTCCTGCTTACATGGGTGTATCGCTGTTCATCGAAATGGAATTCCTCTGTGCTTTCGATTGGTTCCACCCTCTCCTCGCTGCTGACCCGAGGATCCAGGTCTACTTCTGCTTCTCCTGGGACCTTCTCAACGTTATTCACTGCTCGTCTGGGAGGAGACTCGGGTCTTTCTCTCAGGCTGTCCGCGTAACATCTGCGAGCAGTTGGTTGGTCTACATGCACTGTGATTATGTCTCCTGAGGCGGATGGAAATTTCATGGCCAAGTGATATGTGGAGACTACTGCACCAAGAGTATTCAACGAGGGTCTCCCTAGCAAAATATTATAAGAGGTGTGAGCATCAACAATAAGGTACCGAATTTTTACCGTTCGCGTTACCATTCCTGTTCCGAACTTGGTGAACAAGTCGACGTAGCCTTTCGTATTCACTCGCTCCCCTGCGAAGCCCACGATCGGCTCTGAGTATTGCTGGATCTCCTCTTCTGGAATTTTCAGCTTCCTGAGAGTGCCCCAATATAAGATGTCCACCGAACTACCTGGGTCCACCAGGGTTTTCCTGACCGCGAAGTCCTCGATCTCTACTGATATCACCATTGGGTCGTCATGCTGGGGGTCGATTGCTTGGAAATCGTCGTCTCGGAACGTGATGGGTGGCATGTGCCGTCTGGGACATACTGTCACGGCGTTGACACTTTGTATTGCTCGCACATACTTCTTTCTTGCAGACGTAGTGGCCCCGCCTCCTGCGAAACCTCCAGAGATGTAGTTGATTACTCCTCTCAATGGTCTTTCTCTCGTATCCCGCTCATCATCTTCTTTGGGTTCGGTCCCTCTGCGGGCGCGGTCTCCTTCCCTACCTCGGTACTCTGCCGCCCTTCGTGGTCGCTCCTCGTAGCGCTTTTCTCGCTCTCCCCTTGAGGAGAATCCCCCGCCTTCCCGCTTTACGAATCTTCTTAGGTGCCCTGCCTGTATCAATTCCTCGATTTTGTCTTTCAAGGTAAAGCATTCCTCTGTTGTGTGCCCATAATTTCGGTGATACCGACAATGCTTGGTGGTATCGGCGTTTGGGGGAGTCGGGGCCCTTCGAGGGGTTGTTATCAAATCGGTGTTCAGTGCTTCTTCCAGAATTCTTGCCCTGTTGGACACGAGGGGTGTGTACCTGTTGTATTTCGGCTGCCTAGAGTCCTTGAACCTGTGGCCGGATCGGGGTGCTAACGCTCGCTCCTTGTCATGGTGCCTTTTCTCCTGTGCATCCGGTCGAGTTGTGTTGCGAAATTCTTTCAATTCCTCCATCTGCATGAATTTGGTGGCCCTGGTCCGAAGTTCGTCTAGATTGTTCACGGGCTTCTTGCATAGACTGTCAACAAAAGGGCCAGGCTTTAGTGCTGTGATGAGGTGGTGCATGGCGACCTCAGGATTCAAATTAGAGATATTCAAGGATATCTTTCCGAATCGTTCCATAAACTCCCGTAGAGACTCTCCTTTTTCCTGTCGTATATTTACCAATGCGAGAGAAGTAAGGTGGTGTGGCTTACTAGTGGCGAACTGTATGCCGAAACGGGTAGCCAACGTATCGAAACAGTCGATAGAGTTGGGTGGCAATCGTGTGAACCAATTGAGTGCTGGCCCCTTCAGGGATGTTGGGAAAACACGGCAGAGGATTGCGTCGTCCGAAGTATACAATCCTGCCTGAGTGGTGAAGACGTTCACGTGCTCCTCCGGATCAGTAGTGCCATCGTACTGGCTCATAGTTAACCCCTTCCAGTGCGCGGGGAGTGCCGCTTCCATGATCCCGTCCACGAACGGGTGGCGTCTGGCTGCTCTGGGCCTTGCTTCTGTTTGGTTAGTGGCAGTTTGTGCTCGGGACTCGTCTCGTCCGGTA